>NC_092708.1:372849607-373152622 GCF_047496885.1 Scyliorhinus torazame
CCCGTGCCCTCTTTATCGGCCCGTTCAGCCCTCTCACGTTCCACGTGATCAGCCGAGTTGGGGGGCTTCCTACCCCCCCCCCCTTGTCGATTAGCCATCACCTTTTTCCAGCTCCTCACCCGGTTCCCACGCAGCTGTATCTCCCCCAGGCGGTGCCCCCCCGCCCATCCTCTCCCATACCAGCTCCCCCCTCCCCAGCAGCAGCAACCCAGTAATTCCCCCCTCCCATCCCCCCCCCGCTAGCGTAATTACTCCCCCCATGTTGCTCCCAGAAGTCAGCAAACTCTGGCTGACCTCGGCTTCCCCCCGTGACCTCGGCTCGCACCGTGTGACGCCCCCTCCTTCCTGCTTCTCTATTCCCGCCATGATTATCATAGCGCGGGAACCAAGCCCGCGCTTCTCCCTTGGCCCCGCCCCCAATGGCCAACGCCCCATCTCCTCCACCTCCCCTCCTCCCCCCATCACCACCTGTGGGAGAGAGAAAAATTACCGCATCGCAGGATTAGTACATAAAACCCCTCTTTGCCCCCCACATTCGCCCCACCACTTTGTTCGAACGTTCTTTTTAATAACCCGCTCATTCCAGTTTTTCTTCCACAATAAAAGTCCACGCTTCATCCGCCGTCTCAAAGTAGTGGTGCCT
Source organism: Scyliorhinus torazame (assembly GCF_047496885.1). Taxonomy (NCBI): domain Eukaryota; kingdom Metazoa; phylum Chordata; class Chondrichthyes; order Carcharhiniformes; family Scyliorhinidae; genus Scyliorhinus; species Scyliorhinus torazame. Next base: position 372,850,251 of record NC_092708.1, read on the forward strand.
CTCTCGATATGTGACCCACAGTCTTGCCGGTTGCAGCATTCCAAATTTTATCTTCTTTTTATGAAGCACCGCCTTGGCCCGATTAAAGCTCGCCCTCCTTCTCGCCACCTCCGCACTCCAGTCTTGATAAACGCGGATCACCGCGTTCTCCCATTTACTACTCCGAGTTTTCTTCGCCCATCTAAGGACCATTTCTCTATCCTTAAAACGGAGGAATCTCACCACTATGGCTCTGGGAATTTCTCCTGCTCTCGGTCCTCGCGCCATCACTCGGTATGCTCCCTCCACCTCCAACGGACCTGCCGGGGCCTCCGCTCCCATTAACGAGTGCAGCATCGTGCTCACATATGCCCCGACGTCCGCTTCCTCCACACCTTCAGGAAGACCAAGAATCCTCAGGTTGTTCCTCCTTGCGTTGTTTTCCAGTGCCTCCAACCTTTCCACACATCGTTTCTGATGTGCCTCCTGCGTCTCCGTCTTCACCACCAGGCCCTGTATATCGTCCTCATTCTCGGCTGCCTTTGCCTTCACGACCCGAAGCTCCCGCTCCTGGGTCTTTTGTTCCTCCTTTAGCCCTTCGATCGCCTGTAGTATCGGGGCCAACAGCTCTTTCTTCATTTCCTTTTTGATCTCTTCCACACAGCATTTCAAGAACTCTTGTTGTTCAGGGCCCCATGTTAAACTGCCACCTTCCGACGCCATCTTGGTTTTTGCTTGCCTTCCTTGCCGCTGTTCTAAAGGATCCACTGCAATCTGGCCACTTCCCTCTCCTTTTTCCATCCGTATCCAGGGGGGATTCCCTTCTGGTTTACCGCACAGTGTTTTTAGCCGTCAAAATTGCCGTTGGGGCTCCTATCAAGAGCCCAAAAGTCCGTTTCACAGGGAGCTGCCGAAATGTGCGACTCAGCTGATCATCGCCGCACCCGGAAGTCGATTGTTGACAATTGAGCTGTTGCAAGATATGGTGAGAAAGTGCCTAGGAGTTCAGGTTTACCAGTTCTGGTCTTCCTCCAGCCTCGGATGTTTCTAATGAGTTACATGGCAACAATTCTTTTTAGAACCATAGAATCCTTAAGAGTGCAGAAGGAGGCAATTCGGCCGATTGAGTCCGCATCAACTCTCTGGAAGAACACCCGACCTAGATCCACTCCACCGTCCCAATCTCGTAACCCCACCTAACCTGCACATCCCTGGAAACTAAGGAGCAATTTTAGCATTTTGGGACTGCAGGAGGAAACAGGAGCACCCGGAGGAAACCCACGCAGACACAGGGAGAACGTGCAAACTCCACACAGTCACCCAAGGCCGGAATTGAACCCGGGTCCCTGGCGTGATGAGGCAACAGTGCTAATCACTGTGCCGGCACTTTTTAAAATTCTTTCACGGGATGTGGGCATTGCTGGCAAGGTCAACGTTTGTTGCTCATCCCCATTTGCCCTTGAAATGAATGGCTTGCTGGGCCATTTCAGGGGGCAGTTAAGAGTCAACCACACTGCGGGTCTGGGAGTCACGCATCGGCCACATGTGTTGCAGATTTCCTTCACCAAAGAACATTATTGGTGATAGCTTCATGGTCCCGATTACCAAGGCTGGCTTCTAATTCCAGTGTAACTAATTGAAATTAAATTCCACCAGCTACCAGGACCCTAGAGCATTAGCCTGGACCTCTGGATTACTAGTCCAGTGATATTACCACTATGCCACTGTCTCCCCCGGCAGCACTTCTGGTCATGGATCAGCAGATAGCTTAGAACTAGCAGCCTTGCAGTACAGCAACCTTGGGAGACACGTGCATATTACATATATTGAACAAAACTCAATGATTTTTCAATAAATGTCAATACTTTTCAGGAGCATCAAGAAGATTTAATTACAAGTACAGCTAAATCTGAAGTCCCACAGGGCAGCACTTTTTATTAGCCAGCCCTTCAGCATTGTTTGGTAGGGAGCCATTTTCACACATTGACAGCTACACACCAAGAACAGTAAACCCCAACGGAAACAAGCCAATCGCAGTGTAGGCGATTGACAATGGAGGCTGGACATCCATGAGTGCGGCACAAGGCTGAAGTTACACATCAATGATCATAAGACCTCTTTAGCACAGGAGCAAGATCCACCTTCAACCGGTTACCAATAATCGCCTGTTCATGTGTGTGTGAACCTGTTCTGTCACTAATTATTTTGAAGCACTGCGAATGCTAACCAGTAACCCCTTAACCATCTAATGGAGTCTGACTCCTACAAATATGCTTTGTTAGCCCTGTTCAGGCATATTAAAATCATAGCATTATACAGCGCAAAAGGATGCCATTCTGCTCATCGTGCCTATGGTGGCTCTTTGAAAGACTGATTCAATTAGGACTGTATGCAAATATTTGTGCAATTCCCATCGGAAAATTACAATTGAATCTGCTTCCACAACCCTCTTTTAAGCATTACAGTTTGCACCATAGCAACTCGCTACATGAAAATATTTCTAACCAATTTCTCTGGTTTGAATCCCATCTGCCAATGGGAACAATCTATCGACTCTATCAAAGGCCCTTGATTATTCTGAACACCTCTGTTAAATCTCCAAATTCCTGGCAAGGCATGGCACGCATTCAGTCGCACAATTCTACACACGGCAAGCTCTTGACACTGCGGAGCCGAACAGCAACTTAAATGTTTCTGCAGATGCAGGAGGAAGGGGAAGAGATGCGAGAGGGGAGATACAATAAACAGCAGGCCTCAGGGAACCCTAGGGACCTGTGTGCAAGGTTCAGAGAGACGAGAAAAAGCACGTTCAGATCTCCCCTTGGGTTCCACACGCTGTGCAACAGATTCACGCAAATTGGAAACGACTGTAAACAGATCTCTGCCTTCAGTGAGATTAAATCGGGCTCCGCCAGGGTAGTACTTAAGACTGGGGCTGCTATAATTAGCCTCGACATCCGGTCCGAGGGGAAAGGAAAGAATCAGGCAAAACTTGTCAATGTTGAGTGATCCCTGCCACAATGTACACACGGAGATCTCATTAGTACTGGACTCGGCTGCAAAGCCTCTGCAATCAAACAGCTCCTGGGTTCACACATGAAGGATTCCACTTACAAAAGGTGCAAAAGGCCATCTAGGACCTACGCTGATACAGTTCTGGTAGCCATTGGGTACTTGAGCATCATTTGTGAACTGGAGAGTAGGCAGCCCAGCCCCAGGTCCAGCGACACTGGCAGGCAGGGGTACCACCCAGGTGCATAAATCTGCTTCTATCGGACGGCACTGTGGCGCAGTGGTTAGCACTGCTGCCTCATGGCGCCAAGGACCCGGGTGCGATCCCAGCCCCGGGTCACTGTCCGTGTGGAGTTTACACATTCTCCCGTGTCTGCGTGGGTCTCACCCCCACAAACCCAAAATGATGTGCAGGGTAGGTGGACTGGTCATGCTAATTGTCCCTTAATTGGCAATTTTTAAAAAATCTGCTTCTATCCTTGTAAATTTCTATTCAACACTGCTTCACTCTCCCACCCAAACAGCCCCACTAAAATTAAAACATCCACTATAGGGAAAGACGTAGGGATAATAGGCAGCCATTCAGCCTTACAAACCGGTTGCACCATTCTATTAGAAATAAGTGCATAACTGATAGTCAATCGGTTGAAACCTCTGTGATGGGAAATGATGTTCCGGGACATAACTGACAGTCACTTGAACAAATGTGGACTGATTGAGGAAAGTCATTGCAGATTTGTTAAAAGCAGGATCAAGTTGAACACGCCCAAGTTTTATGATGAGGTAAGCTTATTCTGTGGTACCTAGCACACATTTTCTTTCTCCCTCCCTTGTTACCTGCCCCACCACCTACCCACTGACTCAGATAGATTAGGCAATTTCTTGGAAAATGACAGGTTGAGACAAATCCCATTCATGACGCATGTGCGAGTCGAACGCTGAAAGTGACCTTGGTGTACACACTTACCTGCTGGGTTTAAAAGAAAATGAAATGCTTATAAAGCTTCGCGACATTCCACGGCTTTAGGAATGACCTCCTACACAGTGTTGAGCACAAAGGCAAATAGCATCATTTCCACATTACCGTCATTAAAACCTATCTATTCAAATGCAGTTCCTGTCACTTTCAAAGCCATTCAAACGTCTCGAGGACGACTAAAAGGAAAAACCTTGTATAACTTGCATTGAAAATACTATTTTTAACCCTGCCGCTACTTCACTTGGTGCAAGTGGACAACTCAGCGAAATGTAGATCAGCTCAAATCTAAAATGGGATTCAGCTGTCCGATCGCTGCAATTAACCTGAATATGAGAAAAGCAATTTAACCAGCTAACAATTCCCTCCTCCTAAACATTTAATTCATAAATCAGCATTTACCGAACAAGAACAGTAGCAATAATGGGCTGTAATTGATTAAAGGAATGTTAGGCTCATTGAGATACAGCACACATTGCCCATTCAGGCACCTGATCAATGTTTAAAACTGAGAAACAATGTAGTTTCCGTTTCTCAAAATATCTGAATGTTCCATGACCTTGTTCAACTGAATTGCCTTAAGAGAACATTTTGTCCGATAACCTGACTTTAACCTTTTTCTTTGAAGTTCCACACCTTAACCGGTTTGTAACTATCGGGAATGTTCCCCCATTCCTCTTCTTTCCTCTCCCTCCAGACAGGGGCTGCTTCCGGGTTTCAATTCCAGGCGTGCACAAGTGATCATTACACTGAAATTTGGGCGGTGAATGGGATTCCGGAATGTTCCTTCAGACGCACACCAGTTGGGGCAGGCACTATAGGGTTCAAAATTAAAAAGGGACATACTTGGGACAGACGTCAGGGAGCATTTCTTTACACACCAGCTGGAATGGGCTACAAGGACGGATTAACAAGGCCAAGACGCTCGGCTCATTTTGAGAAGCAGCTAGATGCTGGAGTGGGATGAAAATAGGGCTGATATTCTGGAAGGAAATTCTCTATCTCAACATATCATGATACGAAGTCTTACAACACCAGGTTAAAGTCCAACAGGTTTGTTTCGATGTCACTAGCTTTCGGAGCGCAGCTCCTTCCTCAGGTGAATGAAGAGGTCTGTTCCAGAAACACATATATAGACAAATTCAAAGATGCCAAACAATGCTAGGAATGCGAGCATTAGCAGGTGATTAAATCTTTACAGATCCAGAGATGGGGTAACCCCAGGTTAAAGAGGTGTTAATTGTCTCAAGCCAGGACAGTTGGTAGGATTTCGCAGGCCAGATGGTGGGGGATGAATGTAATGTGACATGAATCCCAGGTCCCGGTTGAGGCCGCACTCATGTGTGCGGAACTTGGCTATAAGTTTCTGCTCAGCGATTCTGCGTTGTCGCGGGTCCTGAAGGCCTGAGTGACATCAAAACAAACCTGTTGGACTTTAACCTGGTGTTGTAAGACTTCGTACTGTGCTCACCCCAGTCCAACGCCGGCATCTCCACATCATGGCTCAACATATCATGTTTTAGTTGTTTGGTAGTACAGTAGTGCTGAAAGAAAGAGCTATGACAAGCTTTTGTTCTTGAACTCATCAGAACACTTTGTAAGAATACCAACGCAAGGCGTATTGTATCTGATGCGACCATCAATTCACTCAGGGACTCGTGTCGGAGTAAAACAGTGGTTTTAATTAACTATCAACTTTGCCTGCCTGCGGCTGGTACATACAGAGGACTGTCCCACAGGCCAGCTCCTCTTATACTCCTTCAAAGGGGCGGAGCCCATACATGCTCCAACATCCTCCAACATCTCCCCCTGTGGGTGAAGCCATACAATGGCCCACAGATAAAACCCACAGGGTTAATAACATAGACATTAACTGGTGAATTAACTGTATTTACATTCACCACAGTATCCAGAAGAGGAGTCCACACGATAGGCTTAAAGAACTGGTTATTTATTGAACAAGAAACTATTTACACGTTTTTACACGGGTCCCAGTTGGGATTTCTTTGCTCAGCTCCCACTCGGGCCGAGCTTTTAGACATAGTGTCCATGGCTCCAGCTCTGCCCCTTAGCAAGGAAGCTCGTACTCAATGAGACAAACAGGGAGACTAATTGGACCTACCCCGTAGGCCTCGTGCAGGTTATAACAAGGGGAAACTTTATACTGGCATTCCTGCAAAGTGTCCTACGAGTGCAAGACAAAAAGCTTCGACATAGGTCTCTTTTTTCAGCAAAATCATGTTTTATAGGCAAGGCTAGATACAGTGAGGTTTTTCAACTACTCATCAATTTCTATTCCCAAGTTTATTGTTTCATGGGGTGCGGGTGTCACTGGCATGGCCAGCATTTGTTGCCCACCCTATTTGCCCTTCACCCACTACTATTTGTCCTTGGCCTGGAATGCAGAACCAGAAAGGGGTTGACGATTTCACATCAACTTTCAAAAGGCAAATTCTAGGTTTGCGAGAACGCTTTAGAGGGCAGCTCTGAATCAAGCACAAAACTGCGGATCTGGAGTCACATGTAGGTCAGACAGATTTCCTTCCTTCGGGGGCATTAATGAACACGATGGGTTTTTACAACAATCAATGAATGTTGCCATGGTCGCCATTATCGTGACCAGCTTTATGTTCCAGATTTATTAACTGAATTTGAATTCCACCAGCTGCTGCGGTGGGGTTTGAACCTGTGCTCCGAAAATTAACCTGGGCCTCAGAGGTACTAGCCCAGTGATATTACCACGACTGCCTGGAACCTCCAAAGTGAAAAGCCCCAACACACTATGGGAGGGTCCCCTTCCACCTCCGTCCCCCCTCCCCCAACCCCTCAGCACAGGAAGTGGCCATTCTGCCCATCATGACAGTGTTGGCTCTTTGAAAAGGCCATCCAATTTTCCAATACTCCCCTGCCCTATCCCCATCGCCCCACAAAACCTTCCTTTTCAAGTACTTATCCAATTTTCCTTTTGAAAGTTATGACATCTTTCCCCCATTTCAGGGGCACATCGCCTATCTCAACTCGTTGCATGAAAAGTAAATCCCCTCATTCCACATGCCCCACCGCCCTCCCCAGCCTCCCGTCCTCGTTCAACATCTGTACATGTTCATCCACGAGGGATCACCTGTCTGATTGGCTGAACTACGGCTCCTGTGGAACAACTAACCGCTGGCCAATCTGAGAAGTTGATTCAATTACTCTCATGTCGGTTGCCATGGTGCATTTGCCCCATGGGCTGAAGCTACATTTATGGGCCATCAACGTATTGTTTGGGGAATGTTATGTCTGAACAGCCCTGTGGTACCGAATACATCGCGGCACTGCATTTAGCACACAGGTTTTGACGGACTCTTCCGGTATACTTTGAGAAAGCTATCACTCTTTTTTTTGTAAATTTAGAGTACCCAATTCATTTTTTCCAATTAAGGGGCAATTCAGCATGGCCAATCCACCGACCCTGCACATCTTTAGGGTTGTGGGGGCGAAACCCACGTAAACAAGGGGAGAATGTGCAAACTCCACACGGACAGTGACCCAGAGCCGGGATCAGACCTGGGACCGGGATCGAACCTGGGACCTCGGTGCCGTGAGGGAGCAATGCAGCTATCATTCTTTTGGCCTCCCCATTCAGTAACCCCCCCCCCCCCACCCCATAAAGACGAAACTCATGCTGTGGCATCGTTCCCATGAGAGCAGACAGCTCTCATTAATTCACACAAACTCGGTTTTCCATGTGTGGCCTGGATAGCAAGCCTTGGTGAAATCTCTAACATGGGATGGTGGTGGTGAAGCCAGATCACACCTTCACCTGAAACGCGTACACACTCAGAATCCTGAAATGGGAATGTGGTCTGACGGCCCACAATAGCCGGATTTAGCCGTTCTCTCTCCCCCAGTACGTAAAATTGATCTCCAAAATAAGGGGCGGATTGAACTAAATGGGAACAAAGTTCCACAGCGAGCACGTTTCGCCGCATGTTTCCTGCCGCTCGCAGTGCCGAGAAACACAACGCTATAAAATGGCACTCGCATTAGATAGGGGGCCTCAGCAGAGAACGAGCAGCTGAGGCCGCACGCAGCCCCGTTTTGTGCACCGAGGAGTTCCACTCGGCGGGACATAGTGCCTGGAGCCCCCGAAGGGACAAGCCCCAACGCACTATGGGAGGGTCCCCGTCCCCACCCCTTCATTGCGCACACACTGCGCACCCCCCCCCCCCCGCCACAACCCCTGGCAGTACCAGGATACCATCCTGCCCAAAGGGCTTTTACCTGGGGCCTCCAATCCCCTGGGAGACATTGAGTTCCGTTACATCTGGTCCCCATTTGCGGAGACCAGCACTAGACGGCGCTAGCCAGAGGTCTCCAAGGCAAAGGATATCGATCCCAACGCCTCGGGAATTTGCACATTGTGAGACTAGCTGTCTCGCTTTAATATGCATGTTTGCTAAAAAGTGATCTTGCCATCGCAACGTCTCGCGTGATCAGGTTTGACCTCGCGAGGTGTTGCAAGCCTGGTAAAGCCAGGGAGCAGAGTCTCCCGGTTTCTATTGGCCACGCTGCCCCCGCGGCGAGCTGCTTTTTGGGTGGTGCATGGCCGTAAAATCGTACCTATGATTTCAAAACAAATCAACCAATTGTAGAAATCACAATGAAATTAGTAAATTTATACGCAGAATTGTGTACCTTGTGATTTAACACCTTCACTAAAATACTAACTTCAAGGCTTCAGCATGTCACAAACGAACTGGGCCACAATTGGATATTCGGTTTCCCAGATCAATTAAATTGAATTATTAAGCACAGCGTTTGACTTACAGTCACTGTAACTCAGTGACCATGATTAGTGCATTGACTGATACACAGAATAACAGTTATTTGTTGTGCCCGGATTCATTGGGCTGAGGTTTAGCTCCAGGGTCCCATTCTCGGCGTCAAGCGGAATTCTGGGACAGCAATTTTGGGGTGGCTGTGGGAGGCCTCTGGAGGCGGTGATTAATTAAGAGGCTGCTTCCAGGAGCCCCTCCCAATTAAGGATGGCTGGCAGGCTCTACACCTGGGAAGAGCCAAATGAACGGAGGGGGTTCTGGTTGGCTGGGAACCTCACCCCATCCTCAAGAGGGAAGCACCTTCTTCAAAGTCCTGTAAATGTTAAAGAATGTACCCGTGGCTGCAGCGGCCAGGCCACCAGAGCGGAGGGGGACATCCCTCCACAGGGGGGCGGCCTGTGGCCGGAGTTGTGTCCCTCAGAGCCCAGCTGATTCATGCTGGGCTGCTTTGCAGGATGCGCCCTCAGGCCCCACCACCCTGCCCTGCCAGCGAGGGACTGCCGCCATGCCATCCACAAGCTCCAGCCACAGCCAGACACCGTGTGAAGAGGGCAGGTAGCCATCCTGCTTTCAGAAGCCACCTCCCGTGAGCGGGGAACATGTTGACTGATCGGCACAAAAAGTCTTTGGAGATGAGAAATTGCTGGCACCCCTGCCTCCACGCTGGGATGAAAATTCAACCCATTGCAGGCAATGCCATGGGTGGATTAGTTAGCTATAACAAAAAGCTTTCGGAAAATGGACAAATCGATCTGAGCCTTTCCTTTACAGATGACGCTGAGCTCTGCATCCAATCCCAATCTTCCACTTCAATATGTTTTCCATAGTTTTCCGCTAACCAATAAAACAGATCCCACCCCCCTTCAAATCCTTGCACACTGCCAGAAGTTGGTGACTGCCAGTCCTTTCAAAACAAACTCTTAAAAACCCCACCACAAGCTTTTGTTCATGAAGAAATCGGAGTGTGCAGATGGCGGGTGGTCAGAAATCACTTGAGCGTTAACCAATTGTTCATCCTGGCAGCCTGCAGAAGTAACTCTTTGTGCAGTGGCCTGGGTAAACTGTTCCTTGGCATGAGGCACAGCCATAGGCAACCGGACAGCAAAACCCAACAACAAGTAGACGACCCTGAGAAATTAGTCTAACATTTTTTTTTTTTTTTTTTAAAACATCTATCCTACAATCCCAGATGTGCGATGCCTCAATTACCCACGTCCAGATTAAATCGGAGTAGTTCTCAATAATCGGGCTTCAAACTCGTTGGAAGAGATTGCCGCATTTAATTCGGGCATTGGAAACTTCATGTGCTTTGACAAACGCTGCTGGTCTTTTGCCAGAGTATAGTAATTCATTTTGCTATAGCTCAGTGATTCAGCCTCCCAGAAATGGACGTTTGGGAATTTTGCGTGATGCTCCCTGAATGAAGCCTCGCCCTCTGCTGCGTTGCGGCCAGGTGTGAATCAGCCTCGTCTTTTCGGTGAGCAATCGGACGCATAACCCTCAAACATTGCAGGCAGAAAAACAAGTTCAAAGCCAAGCTTTTTTGGCTACATCGTAAAAAGCACCATGATGTGGCAGAGGGCCCAGACTGCAAGAGGGCTAGGCCAAGGGACAAATGTCACGATGCTCTTTCATCCTGAGGATCAGTTGCTTTTGGCGGGAGCGAGAACTGAAAGCGGCTGCAAGCACATGGCACCAAACCCACCCACTCCTCTCATTGTACAACAGTAACCAAGCAAGGCTACAGGTTTTGTCCTTTAGTACACTTTCAGAATATTTAAAATGAGTTGTTAAAAAAAAAAATCATGCTATTAACTCTTTCCATGTATTGGATAACTTTTGGGATTCAAGATGGCTGCCCCCCCCCCCCCCCCCCAAAAAATAAAATCCTAGTGTAAAACAATTATTAATCACTCTCTAGCTTTCCCTTCATTTCCCCTCCCATTTCAAACACAATATAATGGTGCGACCTTCTCGGAGTCTTCTGCAACTGCTGCTTGGTGACCCTCCAAAAGCCAGGATTTGGGCAGCACGGGCACAAGTGGAAAGCACTATGGCTTCACAGTGCCAGGGTCTCAGGTTCGATTGCCCACTGGGTCACTGTCTGTGCGGAGTCTGCACGTTCTCCCCATGTCTGCGTGGGTTTCCTCCGGGTGCTGCAGTTTCCTCCCACAGTCCAAAGACATGCAGGTTAGGTGGATTGGCCATGCTAAGTTGCCCTTAGTGACCAAAATTTAGGAGGATTATTGGGTTATGGGGATAGGATGAAAGTGGGGGCTTAAGTGGGTCGGTGCAGACTCGATGAGCCAAATGGCCTCCTTCTGCACTGTATGTTCTATTTCACAATATGGCTTCCTCACCTCAGTTTTTATTCGAACGATAATCCATGACAAACAACTAAATACACTTCAGAGGAAGTAAAAGGTAAAGTCGCCATAGTCCCAGATGGCCATAGGCTGCTTTCCCCTTTGAGGGGGGAGGGGGCTGATTGGTGGTGCTTTAACCTGAGCATCACCACACCTCAGGTGAGGAGCAAGGTTGAGAAGGCGGGGTCTTCATGAATAACCTCAGCCGGTGCAGGAATTGAACCTGTGCTGCTGTTGGCCCCGCTCCGCATCACGAACCAGCTGCCCAGCCAACTGAGCTAAACCGTTGAAGAGAACACAAAGAGCATAATCAGCAGATGCCATCAATAACAAAACGCACTGACCATTTTTAAGTTTCTTTAATTTGCTGGCTCAAAAGAATTTTGATGCTCTAAAGGTCTTTACGTCAGTAATTTTAGCTGCATTTAAAATCCACAAGTCTAAGGAGTTCATTCGGAGTACTGTGAAGATTGGAGTTTCCCCGTTTACACAAATTTCACAACAGGACTAACTCGGGAGGAGGATTTTTTTTGCTGATTGGGCTGCAGACAAGAAGGTGAAAGATCAGCCAGCAATATTTGCATTTCATGTGTTGCAGATAGAGGATTTCCACTCAACATCAGAGGTGACAGACTAAATTACTTAGTTTTCAGAGTGTGATGAGCTGCTGCATTTATTGATTTATCGCCCATTCCAACTTGCCCTGCTTCATCTAAACAATTATTTGCCCAACTCTGTGGCACTTCAGAGAGTGCACAAACTTCCCAGCAACCCTCTACCCGACCTTCCAGGTTGCCCCTGCATGTGGCAGAATCTGCAGATGTGGATTTGTTAGAACTGGACTGGAAGCAAGTCATCCATCCCGAAGGACCGCCAAAGAAGATTAACCATCCATCGAGCACTAAATGCAGGATTGGGGGTCAAGCTGCTGGCCAGACCTACGGCATTTTGTAAGTTTCCTTCCCCAAAAGACAGGCGGGTACAGCGCATATCAAAACCAACAGCTTTCACGGTCATTGTTTTGTCGACGCTCTGCTCATGCGGTCACACACCCTGGATCAGTAGTTCAGTGGCACAACCATTGCGGTGCCATATGACACACACATTTAAAAGACATAATCACTATGTCAAACTTAATCGGGGGGCTAACCTCTTGACTGGGTACAACAGTACATATAAACATATCAACAAGAAGCAGGATCAGGCCATTCAGCCCCTCCGGCCTGCTCCGCCAATTAATAAGATTCATGGCTGACTTGACAGTCACCTCAAATCTGCATCATGCTCACCTCCAATAACCTTTTTAATCAAGAATGTGTCCATCTCTGCCGTAAAAATATTCAAAGACTGTGTTTTCAGGAAGATCCTCGCGGATCTCGGAGAGAAAACATATTGTCTCATCTCCATTTTAAATGGGAGACACCAGTGGTTGGATTCTCCGTTTCAGCGGCTAAATGCCGACGCTGGCATGGAACTAGTGGTATTTCACGACCAGCAAATCGGGGCGAACCCCTCACCGATTCCAGTATGGGGTGAGGGGCTAGCACCAGTGCCGGGTGAAACGCCCGCAGATTGCACCAAAAACGGCCAGAGAATGGCCGGGTCCCGGGCCTTGCATGTGCACGGCTGATGACCTGCACCGATCGCGCCGTACAACATGGCGCCGGTGGTGCGTGACCCCAACCGCGATCCCACAGCCCACCCCCTGGTCACCCCCACCAGTCCCCAGTCCTTACAGAAGTCCCCCACCCCGCACCCCCACCTCCGGCCAGTGGCACAGATCCCGGCCGAGTGTGGCGGCACTGGACACGGTCCGCAGCCGTCATGCCGGGTTCCCGCATGGCTGATACCACACATACCTGCGTCATCAGAAACCCGGCCCATTGGGGATGGAGCATCGCAGGTGGGCTGGCCGATGATGCGCCAATGCCGTTGAAACGGCGCTCTTCACAACACCACCAGTTTAAGGGGGCGCAGCTTGGCAGACCGGCGTCAGACCAGCACCAGCCCCAATTTTGGCGCAAAGATCCATTCTCCGCCCAATGCGATTTCGGCGTCGAGCTACGGATAATCCAGCCCCTTATTTTTAAACAGTGATGTTGTTCTTTAAGGAAGTGACCAAGTTGATTGATGAGGAAAGGGCTGTAGATGTCATATACATGGACTTCAGTAAGGCATTTGATAAGGTTTCCCGGAAAGTGAAGTCTCATGGGGTCCAGTGTGTACTAACAAGCTGGATAAAGAACTGGCTGGGCAACAGGAGACAGAGAGTAGCAGTGGAAGGGAGTTTCTCAAAATGGAGAACTGTGACCAGTGGTGTTCCACAGGGACCCGTGCTGGGACCACTGTTGTTTGTGATATAAATAAATGATCTGGAGGAAGGAATAGGTGGTCTGATTAGCAAGTTTGCAGATGACACTAAGATTGGTGGAGCAGCAGATAGTGAAGGGGACTATCAGAGAATACAGCAGAATATAGATAGATCGGAGAGTTGGGCAGACAAATGGCAGATGGAGTTCAATCCGGGCAAATGAGAGGTGATGCATTTTGGAAGATCCAATTCAAGAGCGAACTATACGGTAAATGAAAAGCCCTGGGGAAAATTGATGTACAGAGAGATCTGGGTGTTCAGGTCCATTATACCCTGAAGGTGGCTGCGCAGGTCGATAGAGTGGTCAAGAAGGCATACGGCATGCTTTCCTTCATCGGAAGGGGTATTGAGTACAAGAGTTGGCAGGTCATGTTACAGTTGCATAAGACATTGGTTCGGCCACATTTGGAATACTGTGTACAGTTCTGGTCGCCACATTACCAAAAGGATGTGGATGCTTTGGAGAAGGTGCAGAGGAGGTTCACCAGGATGTTGCCTGGTATGGAGGCAAGCTATGAAGAGAGGTTGAGTGGATTTGAATTATTTTCATTAGAAAGACGGAGGTTGAGGGGGGGACCTCATTGAGGTCGACAAAATCACGAGAGGTATAGACAGGGTGGCTAGCAAGAAGCTTTTTCCCCCAGAGTGGGGGACTCAATTACTAGATGTCATAAGGGAGATATGCGTGGAAAGTTCTTTACGCAGAGGGTGGTGGGTGCCTGGAACGCATTGCCAGCGGAGGTGGTAGAGGCGGGCACAATAGCGTCATTTAAGATGTATCCAGACAGATACATGAATGGGCAGGGAGCAGAGGGATACAGATCCATAGAAAATAGGCGACAGTTTTAGATAGAGGATCTGGATCGGCGCAGGCTTGGAGGTCCGAAGGGCCTGTTCCTGTGCTGTAATTTTTCTTTGTTCTTTGATTCCAGGTTCTCCCACAAGAGGTAACATCCCCCCTACCACATCCACTCTATCAAGAACTCTCAGGATTTTATACATTTCATTTAAGTCGCCACTTACTCTTCTGAGCTCCAGCAAAACAAGCCTAGCCTGACCTACCTTTCCTCATAAGACAACTCACTCATTCCAGGTATTAATCTGGTAAACCCTCTCTGAACTGCTCCCAATGCATTTACTTCCTTCTTTAAATAGAGAGATCAATACTGTACACAATACTCCAAATGCAGACTCGTTAATGCCCTGCACAATTGAAGCATAACCTCCCTATTTTTGTATTAAATTCCCCACACAATAAATGGTAACATTCTATTAGCTTTCCTAAATACTTGCTGTACCTGTATACTAGCATTTTGTGATTCATGCACTTGGACAGCCTGATCCCTCTGCACCTCAGAGTTGCAATCTCTCATAATTTAGATGGTATGGTTCTTTTTTATTTTTTCTGTCAAAATTGACAATTTCACATTTTCCCTCATTGTACTCCATTTGCAGGCAGCACGGTGGTGCAGTGGTTAGTACTGCTGTCTCACGGCGCTGAGGTCCCAGATTCGATCCCGACTCTGTGTCACTGTCCGTGTGGAGTTTGCACATTCTCCCAGTGTTTGTGTAGGTTTCGCCCCCACAACCCAAAGGTGTGCATGGTAGGTGGATTGGCAACGCTAAAAGGCCCTGTTTAATAAAGGCTAAAGTGTCTCTCCAGAGGAAATTCTACTGCCCGGGAGTACTGAATGAATGCTACTGCCAGAAGACCATCGCCAACTGCACACGCTCAGCATGCTGGGGGGAAAGCCTGCGACAAAGAATTTAATATTGAAAGCAAGGATTCTTATCTTTCTTTTTATCTTAATCCTTATTATTTTTACTTCTTTCCACCCGTGTTTGTTTGTCTTGTGTGTCTGGGTAGAGGGTAGGAGATTAGCTTGCCGTTATTCCGTGTAATTACTGCATACTTCATCTTTATCTCTGTTATAAATAAACAGTAATTGTGTTTCAACTTACAAACCTGGGGACTGTAAATTATTGGGAATTTTCTCAGAATTATTGGTTAATTCATTCACTTGTGTAGGGACTCCGGGGCCTGTGGGGCTGGAATCAACCGCACACTGGCCCATGTGTCCTAACAACATGGGGGAGGGGGCTTAGGAAAACCAGTCAAAGTTCCTGGCCCTGTGCATTGTCCCATGACCTGGCTGAAAAGTGCAATTGCCGACATTAGAACAGTTTTCAGATTCAACAGTGATGCCCATGAGTAAACGCCTGCTTGCATTCACCGACATCGCCGACTCTAGGTTCAACCATCTGAGCTGTACTGCCTGCGCACAACTTTGAGGGGCTGGTCCCTCCTGTTCCGCAATATCAAGTGACAGCTCGAAACAGTCAGCGTCTCTTTGGCATCTGCTGCAAGCTTATTCTCCTTGAAACAGGCTCATCTACAAGACCGACGTGGTGTCAGTCAGGAAAGGTTTGGAAAAGTGCCCACCCGTTCAAGCAAGGTTGGCCATTGATTCTCCTTTTACATCACAGGACACAGAACTGTTAACATAGCTCAGGTCACTCCAAATGTGATGGCAACAAGATGTGAAAGGCATTTGCGAGCCTGGGGATCGGTGGGGCTGCGAGCGAACTAATAGAACAAAAATGTTTTTTTTTAAAATAAACTCTGGAGCAAAGGGCAAGTCTCCATGTCAATTTCGGAAATGAATCCTGAAGCATCAAACTCCGAGCCAGAGAATAGATTCTTCACTCTTCCTGATTCTTCTGCAGGCTGGAGGCAAGGAAATAAGCTTTTCATACTCTTCATCTCAATGTGAATTAAATCACTTACTACCCTCTAAAGAACGGGCTGGCCAATTCTCTTTTCCTCTTCCAGCCGCACACAATAAAGTACTTGTCTTGAAGGCTTCAGCCATGAAACGACAGCCACTTGTCTGCCACCAGCTGCGACGACATATTGAAACAAAGGGACAGTTTGTCTAAATGCATATATGCACAAAAAGAGGGCAAGCAAATGTTCAGTTGGTTTATTGAATTAAGGGGCCAAAACTCCCATCAAGTCCCAGCGGCAGTTTCTTCTGAACACAGTTCGCCATCGGCTGTCTTGATAAATTTGCTGACGGCTTGCTTTGATAAATTTGTTAAGAAATCAGGCTTAAGAAACTGGAGAAGTTTATTTCCCCTTGGAATTTGAAAAAATGTTCGAAATTATGAAAAGTTTGATTGTTTTCACTGGAAGGTTCTGTAACCAGTAGACACAGGTTTACGGTAATTGGCAAAAGAGCCAGGGGGAAGTTGAGAACGATTTATTTTAATAATCTTTGTTAGTAATAATAATCTTTATTATTGTCACAAGTAAGCTTACATTAACACGGTCATGAAGTCACAGTGAAAATCCCCTAGTGGCCACCTGTTCGGCTAGACGGAGGGAGAATTCAGAATGTCCAATTCATCTAACAAGCACGTCTTTCGGGAATTGTGGGAGGAAACCGGAGCATCCGGAGGGAGAACGTGCAGACTCCGCACAGACAGTGACCCAAGCGGGAATCGAACCCGGGTCCCTGGCGCTGTGAAGCAACAGTGCTAACCACTGTGCTACCGTGCCGCCCTTTTTACACACAGTGAGTTTGTACAACCTGGAATACATTGCCTGAAAGGGTGGCAGAAGCAAATTCAATTGTAACTTTCCCAATGGAAATTGGATAGATAATTGAAACGGTAAATATTATCGGGCTATGGAGAAAGAGCAACGGGGTGGGAATAGTCAGATAGTTCTTTCAAAGTAACAACACAATGTCCCTATGCCTTCCTGGGGCGATCCATTATTTTTTAAAATCAGGGTGGCCTTTAAAAAGTGTCCTTTAAATTGATCTTTCAAAAGCCTAAATTCCTGGCGGGGCATGCTGCTAATGAGCCCGCTCTGCCAGCATGACATCATGAGACCTGCTCCTTCACTTCTTTTTTCCACAAAAGTGTCAAAAAGTATGGCGGGGAAAGCCACCAGCGCAGCTACCCTCCACATTTCCCTCCTGAAAGGACAAAAATCGGAAAATTCTACCCAATATGATGAGCCAAATGCCTCCTTCCCAGCAACAAGTTAAAACCTTGCTCCTGAAAGTCCTAACTGGGGTGTGGCATGGTGGTTAGCACTGCCGCCTCACAGCGCTGAGGACCCAGGTTCGGGTCACTGTCTGTGTGGAGTTTGCACATTCTCCCCGTGTCTGCGTGCATCGCACTCCCACAACCCAAAGATGTACAGGTTCGGTGGGTTGGCCATGCTAAATTTCCCCTCGTGTCCAAAAGGTTAGGTGGGGTTACTGGGTTATGGGGATAAGGTGGGGGCTCTTTCAGAGGGCCGGTGCAGACTCAATGGGCCAAATAGCCTCCTTCTGCACTGTAGTGATTCCAGGATTCTATGAAATTGGCCCTCAATTGGTAAAAAAATTCTGAAAGTGCTAACTCAATGAAAAATATCTCACAGACACCAGTCTCCCATTTATTACGTAAGTGGCATCATTCAGGTAAGAACCTAGACTCTGTGTCGCTGTGGTTTAGAAGCCAACTGCAATCTCATAATTATTCTCAAACACGCCTTTTCAGAAGACAGTTGTGGCATCCTGGACAGGAGTTGGCAAAACTGGGCAACAACTACCTTTTTTAAAAAAAATTTAGAGTACACAATTATTATTTTTTCCCAATTAAGGGGCAATTTAGCATGGCCAATCCACCCACGCTTTACATCTTTGGGTTGTGGTGGTGAGACCCACGCAGACATGGGAGAGGATGTGGAAACTGCATAAGGACAGTGACCTGGGGCCAGGTTCGAACCCGGAACCTCAGTGCCGGAGGCAGCAGCACTAACCACTCCGCCACCATCCCTACAACTACCTTCTTACTGGGATTGAGACACCCAAGATTAGAGGGACACATCTGGTCATCTGCTGTTGTCAGTAAAATATCAGGAAAACCTTTAATACTCCTAAGTTTTAAAATGTAAGCATAGTCAGCAGTGAACGAGTTTGGCATCATTTGAATGACTTCACAAATACCTTCTAAAATAACATCTCTGGTACAATATCCACTTCACATAAAATACTTACATTTGGACATAAATTTACAATTCATTGGTCTGTCCTCAAATGTAAATCTATATCCTCCAACCAAACAATTTAGCAGTTTAAATCGATTTAATTCACTACATTTCAATGCTAACAATAGGAAAACCAGATCGTTTAGTTGTATCTATATTATAACAGCGGCTACACGTCAAAATTACTTCACTGGTTGCAAAATAATACAGGTCTTTCTTTCTTGTTTTAATGACAACTGGCACGTTTTTCCCCAATGGAATGACAAACCTATAAATTAGACCCCATAACCCTTATAATGATTTAGGGCGCGGTCCACCAGAATGGGAACAAAGTCCCATAATGTGCATGCTTAGCCGGGTGTTTCCCGGCTTTCGAGCGCAGAGAGGTCCCACACTATCGAACGGGACTCTCTTCCCGTTCGGGTAGATTCAGGGACTCAGCGGGGAACTCCCCGACAAGGCCGCACTTAGTCCCGTTTCTGCATCGAGGAGCTCTGCTTGCCGGAGCTCCACAGCACAGAAGGAGATCGGGTTATATGTCTAAAGCATTGGGCGTATACTTACAACAAATGGACTGCAGTGGTTCAAGAAAACAACTCACCAATGCCTTCTCAAGGGCAATTAGGGATGGGCAACAAATGCTGACCTTGCCACAGCTGCTCACAGCCGATGAATGAATGCTGATTCTGAAATTATTAAACAGGCCAGTGGGACCTTGCTTCCTACATTGAAGCAGTCCCATGGTGCCAGAGTGTCAACCTTTGTGTTGTTTACTCTTGGAGATAGTTTGGTGCAGACAGGTAGGCATGTTGACCAAGACGGAATGGTCCCCCTCTGGGAAACAGAAGGATTAAATTAAAAATGCGTCAACAAGCAGAGGTCAGTAGTGACTCGGTTGATAGCGTTTGTGGATTTGAGTACCACACCAGATGTCCAAGCGCAAAATCAAGGCTGACACTCCAGTGCAGTACTGAAGGAGTTTCATAGAATTACAGAATTTACATTGTAGAAGGAGGCCATTCGGCCCATCGAGTCTGCACCGGCCCGTGGAAAGAGAACCCTACACAAGCGCATGCCTCCACCTTATCCCTGTAACCCAGTAACCCCACTTAACCTTTTTGGACGCGAAGGACAATTTAGCATGACCAATCCACCTAACCCGCACATCTTTGGACTGTGGGAGGAAACCGGAGCACCTGGAGGAAACCCAAGCAGACACGGGGAGAAAGTGCAGACTCCACACAGACAGTGACCCAATCCTGGAATCGAACCTGGGACCCTGGAGCTGTAAAGCAACTGTGCTAACCACTGTGCTACCGTGCTGCCCACTGTGCTACCAGTGCTACATTGTCGGAGATGCCACTGTGCTACCAGTGCTACACAGTCGGAGACACTCACCTGAGGCCAGAATTGAACCCGGGACCCTGGAGCGGTGAGGCAGCAGTGCTAACCACTGTGCCAACCTGAAGGGCATTAGTGAAACAGATAGGTCTTTACAATAATCAATGACAGTTTCACAGTCACTATCACGGACAGTAGCTATTTAATTCAATATTTATTAATTAATTGAATTAAAATTCTTCCAGCTGACGTGTTGGGATGTGAAACAGGAACACCAGGGGCGCGATTCTCCGACCCCCCGCCGGGTCGGAGAATCGCTGGGGGCTGGCGTGAATCACGCCCCCGGTGTGTCCAGAATTCTCCGCCACCAGAGAATCGTCGGGGGCAGGAATCGCGCCGCGCCGGTCGGCGGGCTCCCCCCGGCGATTCTCCGGCCTGCGATGGGCCGAAGTCCCGCCGCTGTCAACCATCGCCAGCCGGCGTGGATTGAACCACCTACCTTACCGGCGGGGGCAGATGGCGCAGGCGGGCTCTGGGGTCCTGGGGGGGGGGGGGGGGGGGCACTGGGTGAACTGGCCCCGGGGGGTGCCCCCACGGTGGCCTGGCCTGCGATCGGGGCCCACCGATCGGCGGGCCTGTGACGTGGGGGCACTTTTTTTCTTCTGCCTTCACCATGGTCTCCACTATGGCGGAGGCGGAAGAGACTCCCACCACTGCGCATGGATGCTGTGAGCGTCTGCTGACGCTCCCGCGCATGCGTCGCCCGGCGAAGTCCTTTTTAAAAAAAAAAAAATTTAGAATATCCAATTCTTTTTCTTTTTCATTGAGGGGAAATTTAGCGTGGCCAATTCACCTACCCTTCACATCTTTTTGGGTTGTGGGGGTGAGACCCACGCAGGCACTGCACATCTTTTTGGGTTGTGGGGTGAGACCCACGCAGACATGGGGAGAATGTGCAAACTCGACAGTGACCCAGGGCCGGGATCGTATCTGGGTCCACAGTGCTGTGAGGCAGCAGTGCTAACTATTGCTCCACCGTGCCGCCCTAAACGGAAAACACTTGAGGGAAAAGAATTTGCCGTGCTAACCTGCCCCTGACGATAGTCCATACTTCAGTCGACTTTTAATGCCCTCTTTGAGGGAGCCCCTCTCTCAGTTGTCATAGCAACGAGAGCTGGGCAATAAGCGATTTTCCTGGCCAGGGTCACCCAGGTCCTCAGCTTTTTTTAAAAAAGTAGTTGTTAATTCTACTGTTGACTGCTTGGAAAGAATATTCTGAAGCATTATTACAAGCTCTGGTGGGGCATATATGCCAGTTTACAACAGTTTTGCCAAAGATGGAACAACAAAGGATCAGTTTCCAAATCAGAAACACCATCACATTTTTCTTGATAAGCACACTGAAAGGTTGCCAAGTGAAGCTTTGCATACACCAAAAGTGACCCAATCCTTAAAAACGTGAGTAATTCTGAATTTAAAACCTAACCTATACAAATGTCACACAAATAACGTGAGATGTTGTTTTAAAAGCTGGCAGTTTTTTCTAACCAGGCAAACAGTTTTGATTTGCACAGGCACTTGCATTCTGCATTGCTCAAGGAAGCCGGCACGATGCCAACAGAGTCATCATTAACAATCTGGCCTCTAATTAATGCCGTCACAGCACACCGTCTGGGCTCTTAGCTAACTAATGGCGACGAGAAGCATGCTGATCAATCAACTTGTCATTAAATGAAAATTCTCGGGATGCAGTTTGTTATGGCACGTAGCGGAACGTTAATTCACTCAAACTCAGTGGGGTTGGAGAGGGAGGATACAAACACATGGGCGCTCACACACTAATGTACACAAGTAGGCAACGCATTAAGAAATTCTTCACCTCGCAGTGCGATGAGATGTCAGATAACACCTCAAGTGGTCCAGGCTAGAGGTCCAATTCCGCTCCGTGGTCTTGGTATGGAGATTCTGAGGCTCCAGTTTCCGGCCCAGTATCCATCCGCTGTGGCAAGCTCACCCGGAAGCCATGGTGGGTATAAGTTCCAGACTATTTAATAGAGCAGGAAAGCATCCCACAGATACTCTCTCAGCTCCTCTTCTGATTCATATGGAAGAAATGGCAGAACTATATCTCATAACTGGAAGGGTTAATAGTGGGGTGGCAGGGCAGGTAGACAATGAGAATTGACGTGGCCAGGCAAGGCAAGAGAAAGAACGTCCAAGGGGACAAACCTCACTGTCTAGTCTTCTGCCCGATTCGACTGGATCTGTGAATCAGTGCTGGGTACTTTTTTTTTTTTTAATTATAAGTTTGCCTCATTCATTTTCACTCCGCCTTTCCAGAACATGTTGATTCCTTGTTGGGCTATGGCTCACGGCCTTCAGACATCCTGCAATACACCTCACGTGAATACGTGCTAGTTATGTAGGAATGGGTTTCCAATTTGAATTCTGCAATTCAAAACTATTACGTTGGAGCGTGGATGAGCCACTATTAAACACCACATAACCACAACACAAGTGTCAGCGTGTGACTTGCTCGCCACTACATGCCTCTTATTTCTCTCCAGCCGAGACAGAAAACGGAGTGCTGGCAGGGTGAGTCAACCTCAATCGAGGTCAATTTGTTCTCGCCTGCTCTCCCCCCATGGTCACATCCAGCGCGAGTTGTCAGAAAGATAAGGAAGAACTTGGCTTCATTTAGTCCCTGCTGAATCAAACCAGGGGAAAGAATTCTCCATGTTGCAATGATCTCCAAACTCCAGAGAGCATTCTACACAATTTTCCTCACAGGCCAACTCTCTCATGAATAAACATCTTTACATTATTACCTTACCTGAGGAGGTCAAAAAGTATTTTACGGCCAGTTAATTACCGTTCGAATCATTGTCACGGTCATACAGGAAGGTAAACACATAGGGCAGCACGGTGGCGCAGTGGGCTAGCCCTGCTGCCTCACGGCACCGAGGTTCCAGGTTCGATCCCGGCTCTGGGTCACTGTCCGTGTGGAGTTTGCACATTCTCCCCGTGTTTGCGTGGGTTTCGCCCCCACAACTCAAAGATGTGCAGGGTAGGTGGATTGGCCACGCTAAATTGCCCCTTAATTGGAAAAAATGAATTGGGTACTCTGAATTTAAAAAAATAAAGGAAGGTCAACAAAGTGGCTAATTTGCACCCAGCACGGAGCGAAATGATAGATGACCAATTAAATCTTCTACAACCACCTCACGAGACCTGTGAGAGTCTTGGTTTAACTTCTCACCTGAACTGGGTGCCTCAAATGTGCAGCATTCCCTTAAGCACTGCGCTGGGGTTACTGACAAGGAGGGAGAACCCTGCCCAATTTTCTCCTCGCGAACCCACGGGCACTGTGACCACATAATTGTGTCTGCTCCGTGATCTTTGCTGAAATCACCCAAGAGCAGAGGATTAAACGTTTACTATTCATGGTGGCCAGGGCCCAGGTACTCGCTGCCCTTCACCGATTTAATTATCCGAGCAGCTTGGGCACTTGAGGCTGAATGCTGAAAACGCAGTTCGGGCCAAGAGCGGGTCAGTCACGATCAAATTCTCCTTCCGACCAGGTTACGTGTCTCAATTTAAAAATTCTCACCCTTCTGTTCCAAGTGCCTCCATGACCTCATCCGACCCCATCTCTGGGCTCCTCCAACCCTACAACTCTCCCAGCGATCTGACATTCCTCCAATTCTGGCCTTGCGTATCCCGGATTCTTAATCATGCCATCATTGACACCCATGCCTAGACCCTGAAATTCTCTCTCTCTCAATCTTTAATCTTTCGATCTCTCTTCTTTAAGGTTCTCCTTAAAACTGACCACGGGTTTGACTGCCTGTTCGAAAACATCTTTGTGCAATGCAGTTTATTTGGCAACACCCTGCCAAGCATTTTGGGATGTTTAACTATGCTAAAGTTGTCATATGTTAAATGCAAGCTGTTGATGCCGCATTGGAACTGGGGCACAAGCAATGATGGATGTCGGTGTGTTATTAGCACATCACTTCACAACTCTCATTGCTGCAGAGGACGATTCAAATATTGCAGCAGCATTAGTAAATACCGCAGAACTAGGATTTTAATGAACAACAGAGTTTGGTAACGTGTGTAAATGCCTTGAAAGAAAACGATGGAACTCCTACCTGGATGCCACTCAAAGCGCAGGATGGAATTTAATGGCTCCTCCCACCCACAGGATTGCCCAATCACAGCCATAGAATGCCTACTGTGCAGGAGGAGGCCATTTGGCCCATTGACTCTACACTGACCCTCTGAAAGAGCACCCTACCTAGACCCACTCCCTGGCCCTACCCCTGTAACCCCATAATCCCACCTAACCATTGGACATTAAAGGGACAATTTAGCATGACCAATCCACCTAACCTGCACATCTTTGGACTGTGGGAGGAAACCTGAGCATCCGGAGGAACCCCACGCAGACATGGGGAGAATGTGCAGACCTCCACACAGACAGTCACCCAAGGAATTGAACCCAGGCCCATGGCACTATGAGGCAGCAGTGCTAACCACTGTGCCGCCAATGTACTTTTGAACAGCGCGCCTCCTTTTCTGGCCCTGCCCCTACCGCGATCGCGCCACAAAATTCCGCCTGTAATCTTTCAACAATTCCCACATCGTTATGCTCACTCTGATGCAACAAAATCCAATCCAGAAATAACTGGAGCGAAGATGTTTGAAAAAAAAATGTACAAATAAAACTCCGAGGGATAATTGGAATCAGAGTGAATTTGATGCATTCGTCCTTTATTCGCCAATAAAGTCGTCAAATTTGCAATCAACATCCCACAACTTGGTCAATAATTGTGAACAAAAACTAGATACTGTTCCTTTCCAATTATTTAGGGGCTGAAAATGGAGGGGAGAGAAAATAACCTGCAACACATGCACCTCCTGCACACATACACATATGCTCACAACACACACTCCCACAAATGAGCATTCACCACTCCGAGCGATGCCCTAAATTAATTGTTGAAGCGGTAGCCAATTTGCTGACCTTTCAGTGGATGCTTTGCCAACTCTACTGTAGCACATCCACACTCAGATCTGCTGCCACAAACTACTATGCCAATGCACTTTGAAGTTTCAATCAACCTACCACTGACTGGATCTCAGAGGTTGGAGCACCATATGTTCAGTTGAACAAAAAAAAAGCCTTCAACCACGATCATTACATAAATCTGTCCATTTGGCTTTCAACATTCACAAACTGGGCAACAGCTCGTTATAAAAGAATTCACCACAGTGACACACCAAAATAACCCATTTTCACAGGAGGGGGAACAGTACAGTGAAAGTATTGAGTGAGTGGACCAGGCAACTTTTATGGTCTTGGTTCTGAGGTCAGTTAGTGAAGGGAAACCTTTTCCGGATTCCCTTTAATACTGCACTGAGCTCCTGGCCGACTCACATTGGCCTTGCACTTTATTGCCATATAGCTGCAGCTCTTTGTAGTCCTGCCACTTGTTCATGTGAGTCAAGAGGCAATTGAATTGCCAAGTACAGCAACCAGCTTTGAACAATTCACAAGTGCAAGTCAGGTGATAAAATCATCATCGTCCGAACCTGCTCCCTCATCGCTTTCACCAAATTTCAACTGGACACAGTTATTTACTCCAAAAAGCCTCAAATATCCACAATTCCCCCAAGGGCTATATGCTTGTAGGCAAAGAAACTTTTGAAACTCCAGCATGTCGCTAACACAATGCTCATTAAACGTTGGAATGAACAGCTGGTTTTCCATTGGTCTCCTGTGCAAATCAGTTGGCAGTCATGATCAACACGCCTGGTTGAGCAACAGGCTTAGTATTTTGCTCCAGTGACTGATGAAGAGAACCTCCGATTCTGGTTGGGTGGACCAGAATTTGGAAATCAGGGGATGGATTCTCGGAGGCTCCGTGCTGAAATCGCGTTCGGCGGGGGGGGGGCGGAGAATGGCTGTCAAGCCGGAAATGACTGGCGCCGCTCCCACGATTCTCCAGTCCCAGGAGAATCGCTCGAGAATCTCATTGACAGAGATTCTCCACACGCAACTGGCAGAGTTCCCGAAGGCGTGGTTCTAGCCACCTATCGGCCGTCGGGAACGCCGGGTAGCGCCTGCGGACTTAGTCCGTGGCCGCCCTGGTTGGGGGGGGGGTGCCTCACGGACGGCCACGGGAGCGATCGGGCATCACGGACCTGCGGGCGCGCGCGATCTCAGTGGGGCGGCTACATTTTTGGTGCTGCTCCGTAGTCAGAGTCCGCCATGTAGCACGGGGCAGCTGCTGCAGGCCGCTGCCGTGCACATGCGTGGACTCACGACCGGAAGTGCGGGGCCCCGTATCTGCGGCCAGAGCTGCAAGAACCACTCCGGGGCCCTGCCAGCCCCCTGCAGATGGGAGAATCACTCAGGACTTCCTTAAGGAAAGTCAAGAATGAAACGCCAACGCTTTTATTCTGGCGTGGGGACATAGCCCCATTATTGGGGAATCCAGCCCCATGCCTTGCAGAACTTGGAGTTAGCACCCAAACAATACAGCCCAGTACTGTTTAAAACACCGCACAGGAACACAATGTTTTGTTACCTGTGTGGTAGGTAACATGTGCTACTCAATCCTTGGTTAGTGATGAGGTATTCTGAACCCTGATGAAAAAGATTTGAACTCTTCCGGTAGCAATAAAAGGTTTATAGAGTAACTACAACAATATTTACATGAGTTCTTTACTTTAACACAAGTGATAAGGTTAACAAGATCCAACTATGGTAACTATACGTAACTCCACTGGCCATCTAAACTAGTCTGCTGTTGCTTTGATCACAGTGCACCCAAGAGAGAGCGAGAGAGAGAGAGACCCAATGTGGCTGCCTTTTATACCCCTGGCTCCGGCCCTCTCGTCATCATGTGATGCTACTGATTACACATTAACCCCTTGTGTACATGCACACATTGGATCACTACACACAATGTAAAATAAGATAATTGTATACTTTATTTTAAGCAGTCATGCAAGAGGTCTGTTGACGACCTGGACTCCACTACAACACACCTGTGAAGTCAGTTAAATATTTCGCAATCAGAAAAATATGTCAAATTGGGTCGATATCAGATAAAGTTAAATGGCTGGGCCTCAAAGGGCTGGACTCTGTAGAGCTTTGTGCTGCATTGAACCGGATGTCTACTGGCACACATGCTTACATACACCACACACACAAACACATACACCACAGCGGACTCTTTTGTGCATTCTGTTCTAGGGATGTAGTCAACCTCGAAAAATTCCTTTGTTGGGTGGTGCAACAATTTCAAGGCGTCAAATAAGCCGCATGATCCAGATTTGTGGTTTTTACATGGCCCCCATAAAGACACAGCAAATTTCAGTTAGGTGGGAGCACCCTGTAAGTGCACCAAATGAGTGGGCAAGCACAAACGGGCCAACTGGGGTGGGTGAGAAGGGACAGACTTGCTGATCCCCAAACATGTCTCATTAGTACAAAAGAGTGCTCCTGTTCTAAGTACTTTGCCAAATACTTGTCTTGATCTGGTTGAAAGGGACTGTGCAATAACAGCACACACGGACTCAGTCTGACCAGGAAATCAGCAACTGTACTCAAAAGGAGGAATTAAGGATGAGGAAGCATGTATGTTTTATAAGGGGTTCACTTCAGAAACTATTCCTTATTGTGAGACCTTGCCCTGTGCAAGCTGGTGGTCATATTACTTACAGACTGGCTCTTCAGTGCTTTGGGACACATCAAGCTCATTTTTAGAAATAAAGTTAAAGTGCCCAATTCTTTTTTTTTGTCCAATTAAGGGGCACGTTTGCGTGGCCAATTCACCTACCCTGCACATCTTTGGGTTGTGGGGGTAAGACCCACGCAAACACGGGGAGAATGTGCGAACATCACACGGACAGGGGCCAGGATCGAACCCGGAGCAGTAAGGCAGTAGTGCTAACCACTGTGTCACCGTGCCTCCCTACACCACGAGGTCATGAAAGGTGACTATAGAATCCCTACAGTGCAAAAGGAGGCCATTCGCCTCATCAAGTCCGTCCCCACCCCACCCCCACCCCCCACCCCCCCCCCCCCCCCCCCCCCCATTCTACCTCGCCCAATTTCCCTGACGATCCTACCACCGAACCTACACATCTTTGGATACTAAGGGGCAATTTAGCATGGCCAATGCTAAAAGGTCTATAAAATAATGAGGAGCATCGATAAAGTAGATGATCGACATCTTTTCCCAAAGGTAGAGGAGTCTAGAACTAGAGGGCATAGGTTTAAGGTGTGAGGAGAGAGATACAAGAGAGACCAGAGGGAAAATTTCTTCACACAGAGGGTGGTGAGCATCTGGAACGGGCTACCAGAGGCAGTGGTAGAGGTGGGTACAATTTTGTCCTTTAAAAAGCAGTTAGACAGTTACATGGGCAGGGTGGGTATAGAGAGATATGGGCCAAATGCAGGCAAGAGGGACTAGCTTAGTGATAGAAACTGGGTGGCATGGACTAGCTGAGCCGAAGGGCCTGCTTCCATGCTGTAAACATCTATGACTCTATGCACCTAACCTGCACAATTTTGGACTGTGGGAGGAAACCCATGTAGACACGGGAGATCGTGCAAACTGCCAAAAAAAAAAAATCACATTCCTGGCTCTGCTCGAGGAAGTACCACCAGCCAACATTTTATTGTCAAGGTTTGTGGTTTCAAATCTATTTCCTTATCAGTTTACTCATGCAAATAAACACTTGCCGCTCCCCCGCCCCCCCCACCCCATTCAATACTTAATAATTAATTTCTGTAAATTCAGGAACTTTTATGTCGCATTGAAATTGGGCCCGCAGTCTACAGAAGAATACATACGCCACAAAACGGCCGTCAAGTGAACCAACAGACTATTTAACACACTGTTCTCCTCTTCTATCTGCTCAAGCTTTTCCTGCCAACTTTCTCACTGCCAAAATTAAAAGTAACACTGACACACGGTGTGAGGAACCACAGCTGTCCAGGAATCAAAACTAGGAACAAGAACAAAACAACTTTAAGATATTAAGCTAAAGCGTGGCACGGTGGTGCAGTGGTTAGCATTGCTGCCTCACGGCTTCGAGGACCCGGTTTCGATCCCGGCCCAGGGTCACATCCGTGTGGAGTTTGCACATTCTCCCGTGTCTGCATGGGTCTCACCCCCACAACCCAAAGATGTGCAGGGTATGTGGAATAGCTATGCTAAATTGCCCCTTAATGGGGGAAAAAAATGAATTGAGTACTTTAAATTAAAAGGAAGATATTAAGCTAAAAATAGTCTTGACATCACAGTTCCAATTGCAAAGGTGAATTTGGGCTCAGAGTCCAGCACAGCTGATAAAAGTCTTGCATCTATGTACGGGTCGAATGGCCTCCTTCTGCACCGTAAAGGTCTATGATGCTCTGATCGCATAATCTCAGCATGTGCCAAAGGACTTCACAGCCAATTAAGTACACTTTCTGAAGTGTAATCACTGTCGTAATGTAGTAAAAGGAGCAGGAAATTTACGCACAAATTGGTTGCAGTGTTTTCCTGCATTCCATGAGTGATTGCACCTCGAAGTGTGTAACTGTGAAATGCTTTGGGATGTCCAGCGATTGCGAAAAACACGATGGGCGGAATTTTTCATTCTCTGCACAGAGTGCTGGCTGAGGTGGGGAAACAGTGGGCACGTTCGCAGACTGCATAGCCGGGCCGGGAGGGGTGGATCCTGAGATTGGGGCATCCTTAATTTCCGATAGAAAACACAGGACCCTTTCCTCTGCACGGAGACACTCCCCTCCCCCTTCCTCACACATACAAGGGGAACACCTCTAAGCAATAAGGGGAGCCCACCCCCCCACAGCACTGACCCTCAGCAGCCTGGCATGACTCTGGCATTGGTAGTGCCAGGGGACAATGCCAGGGAACTGCCCGGACATGCCCCTCTCTCGCCTGGGGTTATATGTAACCTGTGCGGGTTCCCTTCGCCTGGCTCCCATTTTTAAAAAGCAATCGTAAACCTCCCTCACTTCGGTGGGGATTCCAAATGTGGGGGGGACTATACGGCGGAGCAGCCCTTAATTATATTGCAATGAGGCTCCCAACCTTCCTCATTACATCACCGGCAGGGTGGGGAAAATCGCAAAACGAGACCTCACCGGCGATATTCCCGTTGTCAGAGTTTCGTGCCCACGTTGCAGCAAATGCGGGCATGGAATCGCGGCAAATATAAATGCACGTTTTCTTTGTCACACTGTAAAGAGTCAAAAATATCTAAAACAAGTTGGCTGCCGTGCTGGCAGCCAGTAATCGTCCTAATTAGTAAACGCTAATTTATTTCCAGATTACTTGCCACAGAATATATCTGAGCAGTGCCCTTTAAAACTACAGCCTGCGTTTGCATCTCACCATCATAATCATGTCAGGAACCGCAAACCCTCTTGTCAACTCTGGTTTTGAATCTTGGGACAGCTGAAATAAGCGCACCTTATCCCAAGGCTTTTTCTATTTCGTTCGGATTCCCGTACTCCCAAGAAGGAATCCGGGATGCATTTACACCCCGACTCCAACCGTGGAGCAGGCCTAGCCAGATCCAAGGGCCCAACACGGAGATTCCTCTGAAGGCAGCAGACTTACACGGCCACTTGGTTTTGGCAGTGCCAGAGTAGAAACTTCAGCACAGTGAAGATGTGGGTCCCTTGCACCAGCAGACAATCTTCTTCTAACCTTACCACAGAAGCCTTTAAAAATCACTTGAGGCTGTTTCTTTCCATCTGAACAAAGGCAAAGTTAAAAAAAACAATGCAGTGATTTGAATGAAAAATCCATTTTACTTACACACCTCTGTAATCCATTTCATTAGGTTGGCAATTAGGCTCAGTTATAACATTTCACGGATGATAATGGATCTGGCCTTGGTGGTTATAAGGAAGGATTAAGCAAGACTGCACATGCATGACAAGAACAAGAGCGACACCCTTTCTGTCCTCGGGTTTAAATGACTCATTTATCCTCGACACAATAGTAAAGAAAATATCACGATTTCTGTATTCAGGAAAAGAATTGCATTTATATAGCGCCTGCCATGGCCCAAAGTGTTTTACCACCTCTAATGAAGTCACTGTTGTACTGCAAGAAACATGGCAGCCAATGTGCACACAGCAAGCTCCCACTAACGGCAACGTAATAATGACAAGATAATCTGGTTTAGTGATCTGGAGCTGCTAAATTCACACCACGCTCAAATTGGTTGCTGCATTTGAGTAATATTGCGATGTTCAAATGTGATGCAAAATGTGCAACGTCACTCTCAAATGGGGAGGAAACAGGGATCTCCGTTACTACTCTGGTGAAGACAGGGAAGCTGCTGTGATGCCAAGACTGCTACCTTAAACATGGAGGGTTTTTTGGATGCCCTTAACCGTTCAAGTCCAATGGAACTCATCCAAAAACAAATTACTGAGCTCAATAATCATTCCACACAGGTACCAAGGAATAAGCACAAGAAAACGCAGTCACTGACAGGTGCAGAAAGCTCATTCTTCTAATTAAGCTCTCAGAAGATTTAAGCAGCTGGCTTGACATTTATTGCAGCTCGACTCAGACTGCAGGCTATTTAGTGTGATAGATGTCCAATTGAGTTATCAATGAAGAATATATTGCAACCAGACTCTGCACAAGCAGAAATCACTCTTCTGCTTATGCACACTATGGCCATTATCTCTTCCCGAGATTTCCACATCAAAAGCAAACCATTCTTTAATTTCACCGTTCCCTGGGAAGCAAAGCATGATCGACAAGGCACACAGTTGGCTGTCACAGTGGGCAATTAACCCCACCGGATCAACTAACTAATTTTATTATTGAAAGAGATTCAAGGCATCTTCCAAACAGTAATCCTGATGTTATGATGTACAGCAATCCAGAAGCCAGCAGGAGGAAAAAAAAGACAAGCCATCAGAAAAAAAGAGAAAGACAGGGAGAGAGAATTGTGAAATGTGCATTTCATTTTCTGAGATGGAATATTTTTGAATTCTGTCAACTTAATCCGTTGAGACAACCCGGTGGTGTTTGGGTAAGTGCCGTTTCCTTCCAGAATGCCCAAATGTGCGCAGCAGCGCTCCAGGCCAAAAAAATATTTTGTTTCAAACGCAAACAATACAAAATTGACAGAAAGGAAAAGGAACGCTGGCTCATCTAGCCTGTCACATGTAGTTGTCATGCCCTATGGATCCTTGCACACAGGGCCCATCCCACCCAGAACCATGGAAACCTGCCATGAAACAGTAAACCAAACATGATGTAAAAAGACCTACAGGTCAGTTGTGACGGACGTGCCTGCAATGCACTTCAAAGTGGATATGTACATCGCAGCATTGCTGACTATGAAAGATAATAAAATATAGTCTTGTTTCTAACAAGAGAATCCAGTGAAAAAAGATTTTTAAAATACGACGCCAAAGATAAAATCAGTTATGGGTATCAATCAAATATTCGAAGTAATGTTTTGCCTTGAATCCACGCATTCTTCAGTTGTCCGAGAAACAAGACACAAAAGGCTCTCTGCTTCAAGAAGCCCAGTCCCCAACAACTGGACAAATATTACAACCATAGAATTCCTGCGGCCCATCGAGTCTGCATTGACCTTCTAAATGATCACCCTACACAAGCCCAGACCCCCACCCTATCCCCATAGCCCATCTAACCTACACAAATTTTGGAGGGTTCAAAATACATTTGAAACCCTTCTACAATTTCTCGGATTTCTTGGAGAGAAACCAGTAAGTTTATACCATTCTGAACCAGGTTATCATTATTATTTTTTTTAATATAAATTTAGAGTACCCAATTCATTTTTTCCAATTAAGGGGCAATTCAGCGTGGCCAATCCACCTAGCCTGCACATCTTTGGGTTGTGGGGGCGAAACCCACGCAAACACAGGGAGAATGTGCAAACTCCACATGAACAGTGACCTAGAGTCGGTATCGAACCTGGGACCTCGGCGCCGTGACGCCACTGCGCCACCGTGCTGCCCTTGGTTTCATCTTTAAAAACTATGGGTGCTGCCTCTTTGATTAAACTTCCCCTTCTTGATCAGTTCTTATAAATCACAAATACTTCATTGTTAAATATGTTCTTATGTTATTATCAGTGTGAGCAGATAGCTGGTCAATGTGTGCTCATAATGTGTTCTACTACCATTCCTAATTTCTTTCAATTATTTCTACATTTTCATAAAGGTATTTGAAACTTTTGATAGAGGGCACGCTTAACTAAATGAGAACAAAGTCCCATAGCGACCATGTTTAGCAGCGTGTTCCCCAGTACTCACAGTGCCGAGAAACACAACACTATCAAACATCACTCGGATTAGATGGGGCTCTCAGCGGGGAACGCGAGGCCGAGGCCACACATGGCCCCGTTTTGTTTTCAGCACCAAGGAGCTTCGCTCACTGGAACTCTTCAGTGTAGTGAGAGATAGCGTCCCGATTTCTGGAGCCCTTGACACGAACCCTGATCCCCCCCCCCCCAAAAAGCCCCAACTCACTATAAGGCTGGCAGTGCAAGGATAGCACCAGTAGTGCTAGGGTACCACCCTACCCAGATGGCAAACCCCTGGAGCCTCCAATCCCTAAGAGACCCCCACAAGTGCCATTCTGTCTGGCATCCGTTTGTGGAGTCCAGTACTGAACTGTGCTCGCCCGAGGTCTACGAGGCAAAATTGATAGATCTCAGTGCCTTGGTGCCATGGGGAAATGTATATTAGAGTTAGACTAGCTGCCTCGCTCTAATGTGCAGATTTGCCAAAAAGTCAGTAAACCTGCAGATAATTCCTCTAATGTCTAGATCATTAATTAAAACAGCAAAAGGTCCAAACATCAATCTCTGCAGGACATCATTGATTAATAATTGGTCTCCAAGCAAACCCAGATTTTTAGCAACACTTTAGCCACGGCCAGTCTGCCAATTCACAATCCACTGCAGCAGAATACTATCATTTCCACACGATTCTACGTCAGAGATAAAGGCCACAGATTTCCTACAGTGCAGAAGGAAGCTTTCCAGCCCATTGTCTGCACCAACCCTCTGAAAGAGCACCCTATCTAGGCTCACTCCCCCACCCTATCCCTGTAACCCCACCTAACCTATGGGAGGAAACCAGAGCACCTGGAAGAAGCCCCCGCAGACACGTGCAAACACCACACAGAGCCAATCGAGGCCCCAAATTGAACCCGACAGACAAACGTTCGGCACATCCCATTGAGAAGGTAGCAAATTCTAGCAGACTTCTCCTATGGCTCATGACCATCCCACTCAAAATAATTAGAGAAAGTGATCCACAATACCGCAAGCAGAGTTTTTGGTGCTGTGAGGCAGCAGTGTTAACCACTGTGCCACCTTGCCACCCAAGTCTCGAGAAGAACTATTAAAACTATCCAAAAGTTCAGGTAGACAGTGTATTCAAGGTTACCCCCATCTGCTCACCTAGTGACTGCTTCACAACATTTCCAAATTTGTAAGATTCAATCCTCTTTTCCGGAAGTTAGGTTTGGTTTCCATGATGAAGTCTGCCCTATTGTGTAGTGTAGAGCATTTTTAATACCTTTGAGCATCGTCAGTGAAACTTTGGCCTCTTTTAGGTGGACACTTTTTAAGCTCGGCTCACTAACCTATGCTGACTCTCAATCTGTCAATCGCATCCATTGTCACATCCATTAATATCTCTATAACCTCCTGCAACCCGATAACGTTCCAAAAACTCACTGTTCCAACTCTGGCGCATGCTGCACTTCCTTTGTCCTGCCAATGTCGATTGTGCCTTCAGCAGTCTAGACCCCAAGATCTGGATACCCTCTCGAAACCTCTTCACCACCCCAGGTCCTTTAAGGCTCTATTTAAACTGTCAAGCCCATGTAATATATGGAGTATAAATTCAAAATGAATACTAGTTTTAAAATGAAACGGAGTTGAGAGGTCAGGTGCTCTTCTTCTCTCCTGTCAATATACATGGAACAACACAAGGCTCTGGAGCTAGTCTTCATGTCTGGACTAGGCATTAAAAATACAGACAAACTTTCGGCACATCCCATTGAAAAGATAGTAAATTATTGCAGACTTCTCCATGGCTAATGACCAGCCCACTCAAAATAATTAGAGAAAGTGATCTACAATACCGCAAGCAGAGTTTTTGGCTTTGGACTCGCATTACAAAGAATTGGTGCGCAAAATAACCCCTAATCAATCACCATGATATGTGAATGGGTGGAATGCAGACTCCCATTGTTTAACAATGGTCTAGTTGTCAGAAACCACTTGCAAGGATGTTGGACAAAAACAGCCACATTATAGAAAGTTTCAGATCAGTCGGCGGGATCCGCCGTTTCATCGGCAGCGCACTCACGCCCGCAGATTTCCCGACGGCGTGGGGGTGCCCACATGAGAAACCGCATTGGCCAGCTGCCGGGATGGAGAATCCCACCGCCGACAAGGGCGCGCCGCACCGGAAAACGGGTGCAAGGGGAAAACCATCGCAAAAGTCAACTTTCTAACCCTCCGGAGTTCTGTTGTTCAATGGACCACAACGGAAGTACAGGCCTGCAATGTTTCAAGCCTTGGGGTGGGATTTCCCACCCTCCAGCTCCCCCCTCCCACCGTGTGCTTTGCAGTGGCAGAGGCGGCCAATCATTGGCTGGCGGCAGGATCTTCCCGTTATACTGACACCCTCGCCAATGGAGCTTCGCCGTCGGCAGGGCTGGAAAATCCCACTGGCAGCAACGGCCGGAAAATGTCGGCCTTCACCTCACAAAAAAAAAGTGTGGCCGAAAACTGTAGACCTTTAAGCATGTTACCGTTTTGCAATTATAATTTATTTGCTGTGCGTGTGAGTGTGTCTGTGAGGTCAGGTGCAGTTCTGAATATATTCAGGCATTGAAAAATAAATATTTTTTCTTCTTAAACCTACAAAGAAACCTGTTATTTGTCTGTTTTTCACAGCTACACTACTCAGCGGGAGTGGTGGTTAAAACAGGTTTTCTTTTAAAGTCAAGAGATGGGAAAAGTGGAAATCCATTCTACTATCTCTCCCCGAATATAACAAATCCCTACCTCTGTGCCTTTGGTCACCTGTCCTAATATCTCCTTTTTGAGCTTGTGCCAATTTTTCCCCTGTTTACAGTTCTGTGAAATGCCTTGGGCGGTTTTACTATAATGCAAAAGCGGCTATATAAAGGCAAGCAGTTTTTGTAGCGTTTTGCAACCCCTGGGGAAATTTCAAATAACTCAAAGTGGGCAGCCATCTGGCTCTCTGACAGCTTTGCTGTACCACTCTCTCGAGGGGCCCAAAATACAGCGAGGACACACATGTTCACAGGCCTCCTTTGATTCCTGCGCAACATGGGGGCACCAAATCAAACAGAAGTATGAAAAGGGCACCCGTGTGGGAGATGCAGTGATTGTAACAGCTACAACATGGTGGTCCAACTCCAAACGCAATTATTTTTACCACCTCAAAAAAAAAAAACAGATGGGCACATTTGGAAGACATACGGAGAAAGGAATGTTTTATCAGTATTCAGTGTTAGTGGGGATGTAAAGGCTGATAGAAGGAATACATGAGTTGTGTTGGCTGTTTGTGAGGGAGTGTCTACATGGACATCACTAATGATTTATACAGGCAGCACGGTGGCGCAGTGGGTTAGCCCTGCAGCCTCACAGCCGAGGTCCCAAGTTCGATCCCAGCTCTGGGTTACTGGCCGTGTGGAGTGTGGTAGTATGTATTGGGGGTCATGTGGGACTGGAAGCCCTAATGTCATTGGCTGACAGATCCCGGGTCCTGGTTGGCCGTTGACCTCAAGCTCCGCCCTGAAGGCGGAGTATAAGAAGCCGGTGTCTTCCCCCGCAGGCCAGTTTACTATCGAGCTGCTGGGGAACAGACACGCTTAATAAAGCCTCATCGACTTCACTATATTCGTCTCATGGAGTCTTTGTGCGCTACAATTTATTAAGCGTGTCTGTTCCCCAGCAGGCCGGCAGAAGATTCACTCTCCTCACTGACCAACGGTCGGTAGCTTTCATGTTCGATAATGCACAGCGGGGCAAAATTAAAAATGACAAGATCTTAAGGTGGAGGATCGAGCTCTCCACCTTCAACTATGAGATCTTGTACCGGCCCGGAAAGCTGAACGAGCCGTCCGATGCCCTATCCCGCGGCACATGTGCCAACGCACAAATTGACCGCCTCCAAACCCTCCACGAGGACCTCTGCCACCCAGGGGTCACTCGGTTTTACCACTTCATCAAGTCCCGCAATCTCCCATACTCTTTAGAAGAGGTCCGTACAGTCACAAGGGACTGCCACATCTGCGCGGAATGCAAGCCGCATTTTTTCAGGCCAGATGGAGCGCACCAGATTAAGGCTTCCCGCCCCTTTGAACGCCTCAGTCTCGATTTCAAAGGGCCCCTCCCCTCCACCGACCGCAACGCATATTTTCTTAATGTAGTGGACGAATACTCCCGCTTCCCTTTTGCCATTCCCTGCTCCGACATGACCGCGGCCACAGTCATTAAAGCCCTGAACAGCATCTTCACGCTGTTCGGTTACCCCGCATACGTCCACAGCAACAGGGGGTCCTCTTTCATGAGTGACGAGCTGCGCCAGTTCCTGCTCAGCAAGGGCATAGCCTCAAGCAGGACGACCAGCTACAACCCCCGGGGGAAATGGGCAAGCAGAAAGGGAGAACGGCACGGTCTGGAAGGCCGTCCTACTGGCCCTACGGTCCAGGGATCTCCCAGTTTCACGGTGGCAGGAGGTCCTCCCGGACGCTCTCCATTCCATCCGGTCGTTATTATGTACAAGCACTAATCAAACGCCTCACGAGCGTCTCCTTGTCTTCCCTAGGAGGTCCTCCTCTGGAACGTCGCTGCCGACCTGGCTGGCGGCCCCAGGGCCCATCCTGCTCCGAAAGCACGTGCGGGCACATAAGGCGAACCCGTTGGTCGAAAGGGTTCACCTCCTACACGCAAACCCCCAGTACGCCTACGTGGGGTACCCCGACGGCCGACAGGACACGGTCTCCCTGCGGGGTCTGGCGCCCGCCGGCACCACGCACCCCCCCCCCCGACACCATCAACCCAACCGCCCCCCCCTTCCTGCCACCGCCGCACCCCACGACCGCCCCCTTCCCAGGAGGATCAGTCCCCCTCCCCTTTGCACCGACAGCTGAAACCGTACGGCTCCTGGAGGCGACAACACTGGTACAAGCACCACCACCGCCGCCGGGGCCGAGGCGATCGACACGGACGACCAGACCGCCCGACCGACTCGTGGCGTCGATGTAAAACAAAGATGGACTGTTCAAAGAACATTTTGTTTTTTCCTATACCCTCTGTAAATAGTTGCAACAGGACGAAACTGTCCAATACTGTACTACCATGTGAATGTTCGATCCTCCCAGGACCAGCCCTGTAAACCCTTACCACCATACGAAGCATCACCCCGCCGGGTTCATTTTTGACAAGGGGTGAATGTGGTAGTATGTATTGGGGGTCATGTGGGACTGGAAGCCCTAATGTCATTGGCTGACAGATCCCGGGTCCTGGTTGGCCGTTGACCTCAAGCTCCGCCCTGAAGGCGGAGTATAAGAAGCCGGTGTCTTCCCCCGCAGGCCAGTTTACTATCGAGCTGCTGGGGAACAGACACGCTTAATAAAGCCTCATTGACTTCACTATATTCGTCTCATGGAGTCTTTGTGCGCTACATGGAGTTTGCACATTCTCCCCGTGTTTGCGTGGGTTTCTCTCCCACAACCCAAAGATGTGCAGGCTAGGTTGCCTCTTAATTGGGTACTCTAAATTTATTAAAAAACTAATGTTTTATAACTCTGGAATATTTCTCGAGTAATGGCAATGCCCCAAGTCCAACGCCTAGACGCTGCTCCAATCACTGTGGGTTTTACTGTATCAATTGGTAACGTGGTTGGACTTAACGCACCAAAATTGAACTATTTTCTTTTGTTGCAAATTCTCATTTTTGTGAGAATCGTTTCATGAGAGAAAAAGACAAGTGGCACCGTTTCCAATGGTAAAAGTCAGCATCGTTAAAAAGTGCCACCACCTGCTGACTTCCAGCAGTCACTCCTTTACTCCACGCGGTTAGAAAGTGATAGTTCAGGTCCTCAATGGCAAATATAAAACACGGTTAACTCCAAGTCTATACATAATTTCAGTGCAGAGAAATCTGGAAGGACCAAATCAATCCCTGGGCTGGATCCCCTAGCCCCGCGTCAAAATTGCATTTGGCGCAGGGGCAGAAATCGACGTTCCCGACCGGCGCCACACGGGCGATTCTCCGGGCCCAGGAGAATCACTCGCCCGTCAATCACACCATGCGGCGGGGGGGGGGGGGGGGGGGGGGGGGGAGATTGCCAGAGGCCCTCGCAGCGATACACCGCTCCCAACCGGCCGAATTCCCGACGACATGGTTCCAACCACTATGGCCGGTTCGGACTCAGTCCGCGGCCATCCTGGTTGGGGGGGGGGGGGGGGGGGGGGGGGGGGGGGGGGTGCAGCCAGGGCAGCGATTGGGCCGGTCCGATGCAGGGGTGGGGCCCGATCTGGGGGGGGGGGGGGGCCTGGTTTCTTAGTGATGATCCACGGTCCAAGTCCGCCATGGTTCTCGGCGGTTGTGCACATGCGCGGACTCGGAACCGGAAGTGCGGGGGCCCGTATACGCAGCCTGACCTGCGGGTCCCTGCTAGCCAACTGAAGCTAAGTGAATAGCTCTTTAATTTTTTGCAGGAAACTCGGAGTCAGACCCCACCATTTTTTACGCAGGCATGGGGCCGTAGCCCTATTTTTGGAAAAGTCCCCTATTTACTCTCATTACACAGAACTCATGAAGACATAAAATGGTGTCCAATTAGTCACATTTCCCTTTGTCAGTGGACAGTGCAGTGGCCGTTGCCGGGGCAGCACACAGCCATCTTCTTTATCATGTTAATCATGTCTTGTAAAAAGAGAATTGTTCTGGCTGACATCAGAAACATTATTCTTTCCCCAAATGCTGAAATCAGTATAAAAAGGCAGAAAATACTTGTTTTTCCAGCGCTTTCTACTTTAACTGGAGTTTATGATTTTCTTCAGTTGCTCCCAGGAGCACAAATTGTTTATTTTGTAAAAGATACTCCCTGGGATTCTGACCCCTACAGAACACTCCTTGGCAATTCGATTGAATTTGACCAAATGCAAAATAATCACCCATTTTCTTTTTTTAAAGAGGTCGTGACCTCACACAATGTGGGAAATCCATGGTTATACTCCCAACTCAAATCTGGGCATGGATTCTCCGGTTCCCCAGCCACATGCTTCTCGGCGGCCCACTTTTCGCTGGCGACGGGATTCTCTACTCTCACTGAAACTATCCCACGCCGCTGGGAAACCCACGCCACCCACTCCCAAACCGGAAAGGAAATGATTTTCCCTATTCACCCTTATTCAGACCCTTCACTTTTATTAAATCCCGTCTAAACCAATGGAAAGAGGCCCTTTTATTAGTCAAACACGCCATCATAAAAATCTTGAATGGATGAAGATGATGCCAAAGAAACATTGCAGAATCGAGTGTAAATTAAGTACGTAGTATTTACAGAAAGGTAATATGATAGAACGTACAGCACAGAAAGAGGTCATTCAGCCAAACTCAGCCATCCCAGTGCTTGTGCCCCAGTCGAGCCTCCTCCCAGTCACCTTCATCTAACTACATCAACATGCTTTATCCTTTCACCCATGTCTATCACATCTCATTGTGAACCGAGCCGTAAATCTGGGAGCAAATATCCCACACTAATTCCATCTCGGGCTTCTTCTGACATTCAGAAGTTACTCAAGCTTTACTCCCACAGTGCCCATCATCCAAACTTCTCTATTTCACTGCAGAAACTCCCCCTTGGCCAACTATTATCCTGTAATCACATCAGCGTTCTGCACAGATTATTGGAATTTGTTCCTGCAAGGTTACGAAATCTCCTTGTGAAGATTTGGCAGAGAGTCCGGTTTGTGGAGGCAATATAGCAAACGGCAATTTAAAGAGCTCAGCCCACTTTTAATGCTGCTGCTGTTAATTTACAATTCTCAGTCCATATTGGCCACAGGCTCAAGACTCCACTCATGTCCATCTTTTACGTTTCCTTCGAGATACAAGGCCCTAAGCATTGGTGGGTATCAGTGTTGAACTTCCATTTGGGAATATCCACTGCCGACCTCCGCTGCTCCAAGTGTGACATCACTCCACTGTTAGCTTAACTGTGGCTGAATTCTGCCGGCAAAAAAGGGGCGGCGCGTGCCACAGTGGTTCGCACTGCTGCCTACGGTGCTGAGGACCCGGGTTCGAAACCCGGCTGTGGGTCACTGTCCGTGTGGAGTTTGCACATTCTTCCTCGT
This sequence comes from Scyliorhinus torazame, assembly GCF_047496885.1. NCBI lineage: Eukaryota > Metazoa > Chordata > Chondrichthyes > Carcharhiniformes > Scyliorhinidae > Scyliorhinus > Scyliorhinus torazame. The sequence continues at coordinate 372,891,619 of NC_092708.1, forward strand.
CTGCGTGGGTTTCACCCCCACAACCCAAAGATGTGCAGTTTAGGTGGATTGGCCACACAAAATTGCCCCTTAATTGGAAAAATACATAACTGGGTACTCTTAAATTTATTTTTTTAAATAAAAAAATTCTGCCAGCAACTTTTTGGCTCAAATAGGATATTTTGAGAGCCTTACCCAAAAAGGGATTTGGGTGAATACAGTACATGAATGCCAAGGGAGAAACAATTGTTGGGAGTATGGGGAAAGAACTGGGAACTGGGACTAATTGGATCGTGCTTTCAAAAGGGCTGCCACAAATACAAGAGGCGAATGGCTGTTTTCGGTCTTGTAGGATTCGATTACATACACAAGGGGGTGAAATCATTCCAATCTCATCCCTTCCCAGGCTACAAATATCAGTCTTATCAGTAGCTTCCACCAACGCCACTTTCAATCCAAGAATAATTTGCCTATTCACCCAGAGAGAAGTGCTTGGCATCTGCTTTCCACAGCAGCACGGCGGCTAGTGGCTGGGAATTCCCAAGTGAGTGTGAGCTTGGCAGAGAGCGGGGTCTCAAGTCTGTGTGTCACCATTACCAAGGCAGTGAGCTGGTGCCCCAACAGACCGGTTTGTGCGGTCTTCATTCGAATGCAGCACAGAGGCACATGAATGAACTGCAAATTAATATAAAAGTGCATTTGTCCATTCCCACCAATTTCGGAACAGAATTTGACCTTACAGCGAAGGTGATATTGGGCGCGATTTAACGGAAATGAAACATGGTCCCGTGTTGAGCCCGTTTCGCCAGGTGTTTCCCAGCACCAAGAACAGCCCTGCTATTAACCGGGACTCTGCTTCACTTCGGGGCCTCAGCGAGAAACGGCACTCCGAGGCAGCACTTAGTCCCATTTCCTGCACGCTAGACACCCCACCGCGGCCTCCTGCCCCTCCCAATGCCCTGACTCACCTATGGGCGGCACAGTGGTTAGCACTGTTGCTTCACAGCGCCAGGTCCCAGGTTCGATTCCTGGTTTGGGTCACTATCTGTGTGGAGTCTGCAAGTTCTCCCAGTGTCTGCTTGGGTTTCACCACACAACCCAAAGGTGTGCAGGTCAGGTGGATTGGGCAGGCTAAATTGCCCCTTAATTGGATACTCAATTCATTTTTAAAATAAATAAATAAAGGGGAGTCATTGAGCCGCGCACCTCATAAGGGCAGTGCACTCCCAGGCACGGGCAAAATGCCACTTTGGCAGTGCCACCCTGGAAGTGCCACCGGGCAGCCCAGCACTGCCACCTGGGCACACTGGCAGTGTCAGGCTGGCACCCAGATGGCACTGCCAGTGCTTAATTGGCATCAGCAGTGCCAAGGTACCACCCTGCCAATAGGCTGACCACCCGGGGGTGTCTGATCCCCGAGGAGACTCCCCCCATCTCCAAGTGCTGCTCTGATTCGTCCCCGTTTGCAGAGACCAGTGCTAAACTAGGCCAGGATGGGGTCTCCTCGGCAAAGGGATTCGATCCCGGGTGCTGGTTAGATCCGGTGAGTGCACATTCAAGTGTGCTTAACTGCACACTTAAACATGCAAATTTAGGTCCCACCCGCTGTGGGCAGGATCCAGATCGTGGTCTCGTGAGATTTATCGGGCAGGACCCGGCCGTTAGATCGCACCCATGATTTTTATTTTTGGAGTGGTGACAAACAAAAGTGAGGGGGTGTGCGCGGGATGACAAGTAAACAATGCTAGATATTCCAAACCTAGCGGTTATAATGAGGTCCCACTTAAATCAGTCATTCTTACAATTCTGCTGTAATTTGGAGTAAAAAAAACAAACAATCCTGCGGGCAGCACGGTGGTGCAGTGGTTAGCATTGCTGACTCACGGCGCCGTGGTCCCAGGTTCGATCCTGGCCCTGGGTCACTGACCTTGTGCAGTTTGCATATTCTCCCCGTGTTTGAGTGGGCTTCACCCCCACAACCCAAAGATATGGGGCAGCATGGTAGCCTTGTGGATAGCACAATTGCTTCACAGCTCCAGGGTCCCAGGTTCGATTCCGGCTTGGGTCACTGTCTGTGCGGAGTCTGCACATCCTCCCAGTGTGTGCGTGGGTTTCCTCCGGGTGCTCCGGTTTCCTCTCACAGTCCAAAGATGTGCAGGTTAGGTGGATTGGCCATGATAATTTGCCCTTAGTGTTCAAAATTGCCCTTAGTGTTGGGTGGGGTTACTGGGTTATGGGGATAGGGTGGCGGTGTTGACCTTGGGTAGGGTGCTCTTTCCAAGAGCCGGTGCAGACTCGATGGGCCGAATGGCCTCCTTCTGCACTGTAAATTCTATGAAATTCCTATGTGCAGGGTAGGTGGATTGGCTACGCTAAATTGCTCCTCAATTGGAAAAATGAATTGGGTACCCCCCCTCCCCCCCACCACCAACCCCCCTCCCCCCCCCCCACCACCACCACCACCCACCAACCCCCCCCCGCCCCAACCACCACCCACCAACCCCCCCCCCCCAACCACCACCACCCACCAACCCCCCCCCCCCCAACCACCACCACCCACCAACCCCCCCCCCCCCCCAACCACCACCCACCAACCCCCCGCCCCAACCACCCCCCCGCCCCAACGACCACCACCGAAAACTGTATGAAAAGCATTTGGCAAACCTTTAACTTTTGTTGTTGGCAGAAGGAAAGGAAAAGGGAGAATTTTTGGCCATACTTTTCTTCATGAAAATGGCACCCTTTAAATTCAGCCCATCCCATGTGGAAACAGACCGAACTAAAGAGAAAGAGACTTGGCCACTGTCATACTTGCACCCAACATCAAGCCAATGAACATTTTATTTGTATAAACACTGACCTTACAGTCTCTGGGTCAGGTTCTTTGTTTATAGTCAGGATGAATCAGAATCTTGTTTGGAGTGTGCTAATCGGAGTGGTATTTAAACAGCTTGCCAAGTCGGTCACACACAAAGATAACTCTGATCTTTCTACATGCTGTTTGCTATCTTTACCAGAGAACAGTTTGTAATAAGCTACCAATCTGTTGTAGAATCAATGAGCACCTTTTAGGTAGAAAGCAAGTTCTTTCCTTTGTTGCACCATCATCAACAACTTGCATTTATATAGGCCGTGATTTAATGGAGAAGTTTCCAAGTGTGGTAGCGAGTGGGAAATGCTGCGAGCTTCGCGATGCTCGGCCCGGCGAGGCAGTCACGGGTATCAAACGTTAATTGGACCACTTAACGAAGCTCCACGGGCTTCACGCCTCAAATGATGGTCCCGCCAGCTGATTCGCCAGGACCGTACCTGCCAGCTCCCCTCTAACAAGGGAGAGCAGCGCTTAAACCGATCCTGCAGAGCAAACCCCGCACAGCTCGCAGTCATGCCACTGGGGAGACCAGCCCCACGATTCAGGGATACCGACCTGGCCAGATTGTTGGACGCAGTCAAGATCAAACGGGATGTCCTGTTCACCCGAGGGTCTGAGGGTCAGCCAGTGCCGCCTGGGAGGAAGTGGCAGCAGCCGTCAGCTCGGGAGGCGTCATCAGGAGGACCAGCACCCAGTGCCGCAAGAAGATCGACAAACTCCACCGGACACATGGATGGGTTGACACCGGCCCCCTAGCACCACTGCCCCCCACCCCCCCAAACACCACCGTATTCGCGGCACAGCCGTCACCCCCCACCCTCCACCAGCACAGAGATGCACAACTCGGTGGGCAACAGTGGTGGTCAGGTTTCTGGGACACATTCTGGAGAGCACCACACAGTTGCTGATGCACATCAGGTGGAGGCAGTAATGCCCAGGCGAGCCAGTAGTCGGAGGTCTGCTGGATCCCAGGACCCAGCTGGGTCCCAGTCAGATGGTAAGTCAGATCCCAGGTTTACCCGGAGCTGATGCAGATGTTAAGGTGTGGCCGTGAGATTCCGAGGGAGATGTCAGTGACATCCCAGCAGGTCCACAGCCGACTGGAGGAATGCCAGAGGCTACGGGCAGGAGAAAGCGCCGACAACAAGTGGCACTGAGGCCAACACTGCAAGGGTGGTGACATCAGTGGAGATCCTGGTGTACGACGTCAGCAGCATGAGTGGTGGTGTACAAGGCATGACTCAGTCAGTGACGGCTCTGGCTGATCACCTCGACAGTGTGTCCCAGTAGCTGGGGGACATGACTCAGTCCCAGGTGGCCCTTGCTGAGACACTGCAGAGCATGTCCCAGTCTCAGGTGGGCATTGCTGAGGTCCTCCAGGGGATGTCCCTGGGGGACGTGTCCCAGTCGCAGGTGGGCATTGCCGGGGTGTACTAGAGCATGTCCCAGTCACTGACAATCATCGCCGAGAGTGTCAAAACCATGCAGCAGACATTGGGGAGCGCCAGGACTGGCAGAGCCAGGATGACGCAGGGGCAGCCAGGGACAATCCAGATGCCCCTCCATCCCGAGGCGAATCCCAGGGCCCTATGGACACCAACCAGGAGGTGGGGACACTGGATGCCAATCTGGAGCCACCCTACGGATTGGCGATGGTGGCCACCAGCTCCTGAGACCTACCCCCCCCCCCCCCCCAACCCACCGCCAATGGCGCATCTCGGAGTCAGCATCCGGAGCAGGGTGGCACAGCAGGGCATGTGCCGCCGGCAAGTGGGCCGGGCCTTCGGCCCCAGGGGATCCCTGCCAGGGGCATTGAAGGCCACAGGACATGGTAGGCAGGCGGCTACCTCCACCTCTGATGTGCACCCTGGGAACACGCCAAGGCACAACGGTATAGCACGCAAGTCTAAGCAGGTCGAGGATCACAGAGGGCACTTGGGGGGGGGGGGGGGTAAGGGTGCGCTGAGGGGGAGGGGAAAAGGGATGACAGGAGGGGTTGGGAAGGTGAGAGCCAGGGGCAGTTGGCGACACATATGTACAGCAGTGGTGAGGTGGCCGCGTAGTGGTATTGTCACTGGACTAGTAAACCAGAGACACAAGAGTTCAAATCCCGCCACTGCAGATGGTGAAATTTGAATTAAATAAAAATCTGGAATTCAAAGTCTAATGATGACCATGAAACCTTTATCGATTGTCATAAAAACCCATCTGGTTCACTGATATCCTTTAGGGAAAGAAATCTACCATCCTTACCTGGTCTGGCCTACATGTAACTCCAGATCCACAGCAATGTGGTTGACTCTTAACTGTCCCCTCAAGGGCAATTAGGGATGGGCAATAAATGCTGGCACAGCCTGCAACACCCACGTCCCATGAATTAATAATTTTTTAAAAAAACATTTTTTTTTAAATGTTGCATCGAGAAATATGACGGCAATGGCACTTTCGTCTGCAATGCAGGCCAACCACCAATCTCTTGCCCCAGCCCCCCAGGCATGTAAGTGCTGGATGTTGCCCCGCCTCCCATCCTACTAGGTACACCACGTGCAGGTGATGGTGTGAGCGAGCGCTCAGCAGACAGGCGGAAGTCAGGCTATGGCATTGATTGAAGAGCACCAGCACTCAGCGGGTTTCATCATCCCCCCCCCCCCCCCACACACCGCCTCAACAGTCCCATCAACCTGGAGTGATGTTACACAGACTCTGGGAGGGTGAAAAGGGGAGGACGACGAACGAGGCCATGTCCTATGTGAAGCGTGTGAGGATCAGGGCCTCCCTGGCCCTCCTGGCTTGCCAGACCCTCGCCGCTGCAGCCTGTCCTTCATCCTCCAGCTAGTCCTGTGGCTCTTCCCTGGGTTCGTTCTCCAGCCAGCCCCTGGTCTGGCACCTCATCATCCTCCTCCTTGGAGGTGTCCACATATTTCCCCCCCCCCCCCCCTCCCCTCCATCTTCAGCACGTCGCCCCACTGCTCTGCCAAGTTGTGAAGGGCACAGCAGACCAGCATAAAGCGGACAACCCTCTGGGGGGGTTGTGTGTGTGTATATATATATATATATACACACACACACTACAGGGCACCACCAGAGCGGTTGAGGCATTGGAACCGCATTTTGAGGAGTCCAATGCACCACTCAATGACAGCCTGGGATGCCTCATTGAATCGGATCTCTGCATCGATCACCAGCCTCCGCTCGCTCAAGCACAAGGTGGCCATTAAGTCACGGCCATAGAGTCTTTAAGGTAGAAAAATGTCCCTCACTATTCCCCAATCCCAGAGAACGGAAAGGCGACCACCTCATGTCCATTCTGCTGCATAACTATCCACTTGGATGCCTAGTGAACTTGAAAATACATAATAATAATCTTTATCATTGTCACAAGTAGGCTTACATCAACACTACAATGAAGTTACTGTGAATGAACATTAAAGCAATGCGGCCCATGGCAGACAGGGTAGAATTTTGCAGCCCACGAGGGGGAACTCCTCTGCTCGTCTTCAATTTGGTGTGATAGAATCTGTTACGCCCACCTGAGGGGTAGGCAGGATCTGTGTTCAATGTCTCTGCTGAGAGACGGTACCTCTGACTGTGTTGCACTTGCATATCAGCGAGGATTTTGCACTTAAGACTCTGGAAGGGGAATTGGACCCACAAGCTTCTGACTCAGAGAGAATGGGAGCATAGCACCTTTACAGCATCGTAAACCCGTAGAAATGTCACTGTATGGCAAAACTGTTAGGTTAAAGCTCTGGGGATGCGGATGTGCCGTTGCCAGGTTCAGTCAAGCAAATGTAGGTAGCTAGTCCAGTGCATTTGTAATCAAGAGTCTGCAGATTCTAAAGGTAGCTTTCCTGAGGCAGTATCAAACATTTGATCTTATCTATTATGTCTCACAATTTCGCTACCTGTGTTTCTCTTCAGTCCCTCTCCCAGGCCCAATTAACAGCAGCAATTCATTGAATAGGGAACTGTTTCAGGAACCCAGTACACTTCATCAGCAGCAGATAAAACCCTTAACATCGTTGCTATGCTTACAAGAACAGTTTATGATTAATATATAGAGTGCAATTTAATATATGTCATGTAATAGGCCATTCCTTTTTTTAAAAAAAAATGTTGAGATGCAATTCTCAAGCTCTATTCATTTTGTATTATGCAGTGAAATACATCAGCATCACCCGTACATCAATCTGGCTAGTTTTTACTGCTCGGATAGAAGGAGCTCGATACAACCATGTACACTGGGGAACCCAAACTTGTCAATGTTGCTGACATACGAGTTCTGATAGCTAAACAGTCCCGATAGTACGGAGTACTTCCAGTATTTTCTGTTGTTATCCTTATCGTGCAGCGCTGGTTTCAAATCCTACACCAAATACTTTAGATGCGGAGCAATGTTATATTGCCTTCAGGCGAATATTAAAGATGCTGAATGGATCCAGGGAAAGACATGACATTCTGAAACAAGCAGGAGGCCCGACCTTAAATTTAGATGGTGAAGGCAGGAAGAGAAATATTTATTTTAAATCAGTCCTGCTTTCAATTTGGTCAGAGTCTGCTATTCCATGTGGAAATATATTCTAAAATTCTGCTGACAACAGATCCACTTTAACACCGAAAATACACCACGTCCCCTGTGATGTTCTGTGAATATTTACTCCACCCCACCGCTGGATGGGATTTTCCAGCCGTTCCTGCCAGCGGGATCTTCTGCACCTCCAGCCCCGGCGTTGACCCGCCCCTCCCCCCCGCAATCCTGCCACAGGCTCCCCAGCATCTGAGGGTGCGAACAAAGGGAAGCCCCATTAACAGTGGGATGGTCCCGCCACCAGCCAATGGCGAATACGCCGTGCATGGAGGAGATCCTGCCACCAGCCAATGGCGAATACGCCGTGCATGGAGGAGATTCTGCCAATGGCGAATACGCCGTGAATGGAGAAGATCCTGCCACCGGTCAATGGTGAACACGCTGTGCAAGGAGGGGATCCTGCCACCGGCCAATAGTGAATATGCGGGCAGCATGGTGGCGCAGTGGGTTAGCCCGGCAGCCTCATGGCGCCGAGGTCCCAGGTTCGATCCCGGCTCTGGGTCATGTGGAGTTTGCACATTCTCCCCGTGTTTGCGTGGGTTTCGCCCCCACAACCCAAAGATGTGCAGGCTAGGTGGATTGGCTACACTAAATTGCCCCTCAATTGGAAAAATGAATTGGGCACTCTAAATTTAATTTTTTTTTTTTTTAAATTGCAAACACGCCATGCATGGAGGGGACCACCATGCACACCATTGGTGGCCATACCTTCAGTTGCCTCGGCCCAAGCTCTGGAATTCCGGCTCTACACCTCTCTCCCCTCTGAGGCACGTCTTAAACCCTCTCTCTTTGACCAAGCCTTGGTCCACCTGATCTAAGATCTCGTCATGTGGCTCATATCATATCCGTTTTTTTCCCTTTAAATTTAGAGTACCCAATTCTATTTTCCAATTAAGGGGCAATTTAGCGTGGCCAATCCACCTACCCTGCACATCTTTTTGGGTTGTGTGTGTGGGGGGGGGGGGGGTGGGGGGGTGAGATCCACTCAGGCACAATACTCCTGTGAAGTGCCTTCATGAATTTCATTATGTTAAAGGTGTTAAAGAAAGGGCAGCACAGTGGCAAGCATTGCTGCCTATGGTGCCGAGGACCCGGGTTTGAATCCCGGCCCTGGGTCACTGTCCATGTGGAGTTTGCACGTTCTCCCCGTGTCTGCGTGGGTTTCAGACCCCAAAGATGACAGGATAGGTGAATTGGCCACACTAAATTGCCCCTTAATTGGAAAAAATAATTGGGTACTCTAAATTTTTTTTTTTTTTTTTAAAAAGGTGTTAAAGAAGTTGTTGTTTGAGAAAACTAAAAAGACAAATAAAAAGGATTGCAGTAAGAGAACGAGTAACTAGTTTACATTCCCATGAGTAAGTTATAATGCAAATTCAGAGCTTAAAATGGTCGTTGTTGGGTATCTCATAAAACAAACAATTTCACATTTGTATCTCATTTATCTGCAGTACGCAGGCCAGGGCTGTGGGTCTTTGACAATAAATGGCCTCTGAACCTCAAAATTCAGTTTAGCAACCACAAAAAGAGAAAACACGTATTTAAATAGTGCCTTTCACAACGACAGGACCTTACAGCCAAATTAAGTGCTTTTGATTCTAGACACCGTGGTAATGGACAAAACGTGACAGCAACCTCCTACAAGCAGCAACGTGATAATGAACAGATTGTCTGTATTTTTATGATCAACTTTGGCCAGGATGTGGTGGATCTATTTGCTAGAGAGGTTGGGGAGTGTTTAAACTAATGTGGCAGGGGGATGGGAAACAATGCAGGAAGTCGGAAGGTAATAAAACAAGGGCAGAAACAAAAGGCAGTAAGGGGGAAAGTGTAAGGCAGAGAAGCCATAGTCAAAAATAAAAAAGGGCGACAGTACAAGGTACAGTGACTGAGGGGAGCTCAGTGAATAGGCCCAGTAATACGAAAAGAAATAAAACGGGAAGTAAAAACATAAATGGTAAGCGACGCGGCAGGTTGTTACATGAAGATATGGGTTCAACGACAAGGAAAATTAGGAGAAACGTTAAGAGGAAAAATAACTTAGGAGAGGTTACTGATCAAGGCGTTAAGATTCAAAACAGAGGTATAAAAGGCAACATAAGTGTACTTTACCTGAATGCTCGTAGTATTCGGAATAAGGTAAATGAGTTGATGGCACAAATCATCATGAATGACTATGATTTAGTGGCCATTACTGAAACATGGTTAAAGGATGGTCACGACTGGGAGTTAAATATCCACGGGTATCAAACTATTCGGAAGGACAGAGTGGATGGTAAGGGAGGTGGTGTAGCTCTGTTATTTAAGGATGAGATCCGGGCAATAGTAAGGGATGACATCAGTGCAATGGAGGATACGGTTGAATCCATTTGGGTGGAGATCAGGAATAGTAAGGCGAAAAAGTCACTGATAGGAGTAGTCTATAGGCCACCAAATAGTAACAGTATGGTGGGGCAGGCAATAAACAAAGAAACAACTGATGCATGTAGAAATGGTACAGCAGTTATCATGGGGGATTTTAATCTACATGTCGATTGGCTTAACCAGGTCGGTCAAGGCAGCCTTGAGGAGTTTATAGAATGTATCCGCGATAGTTTCCTAGAACAGTATGTAATGGAACCTACGAGTGAACAAGCGGTCCTAGGTCTGGTCCTGTGTAATGAGACAGGATTGATTAATGATCGCATAGTTAGGGATCCTCTCGGAAGGAGCGATCATAATATGGTGGAATTTAAAATACAGATGGAGGGTGAGAAGGTAAAATCAAACACGAGTGTTTTGTGCTTAAATAAAGGAGATTACAATGGGATGAGAGAAGAGCTAGCTAAGGTAGACTGGAAGCAAAGACTTTATGGTGAAACAGTTGAGGACAGCGGAGAACCTTCCAAGTGATTTTTCACAGTGCTCAGCAAAGGTTTATACCAACAAAAAAGGACGGTAGAAAGAGGGAAAATCGACCGTGGATATCTGAGGAAATAAGGGAGAGTATCAAATTGAAGGAAAAAACATACAAAGTGGCAAAGATTAGTGGGAGACTAGAGGACTGGGAAATCTTTAGGGGGCAACAGAAAGCTACTAAAGAAGCTATAAAGAAGAGTAAGATAGATTATGAGAGTAAACTTGCTCAGAATATAAAAACAGATAGTAAAAGTTTCTACAAATATATTTAAAAAAAAAAGAGTGGCTAAGGTAAATACTGGTCCTTTAGAGGATGAGACGGGAGATGAGGAAATGGCTGAGGAACTGAACAGGTTTTTTGGGGTCAGTCTTCACAGTGGAAGACACAAATAACATGCCAGTGACTGATGGAAATGAGGCTATGACAGCTGAGGACCTTGAGATGATTATCACTAAAGAAGTAGTGATGGGCAAGCTAACGGGGCTAAAGGTAGACAAGTCTCCTGGTCCTGATGGAATGCATCCCAGAGTGCTAAAAGAGATGGCTAGGGAAATTGCAAATGCACTAGTGATAATTTACCAAAATTCACTAGACTCTGGGGTGGTCCTGGTGGATTTGAAATTAGCAAACGTGATACCACTGTTTAAAAAAGGAGGTAGGCAGAAAGCGGGTTATTATAGGCCAGTTAGCTTAACTTCAGTAGTAGGGAAGATGCTGGAATCTATCATCAAGGAAGAAATAGCGAGGCATCTGGGATGGAAATTGTCCCATTGGGCAGACACAGCATGGGTTCATAAAGGGCAGGTCGTGCCGAACTAATTTAGTGGAATGTTTTGAGGGCATTACCAGTGCGGTAGATAATGGGGAGCCAATGGATGTGGTATATCTGGATTTCCAGAAAGCTTTTGACAAGGTGCCACACAAAAGATTGCTGCATAAGATAAAGATGCATGGCATTAAGGGGAAAGTAGTAGCATGAATAGAGGATTGGTTAATTAATAGAAAGCAAAGAGTGGGGGATTAATGGGTGTTTCTCTGGTTGGCAATGAGTAGCTAGTGGTATCCCTCAGGGTTCAGTGTTGGGCCCACAATTGATCACAATTTACATAGATGATTTGGAGTTGGGGACCAAGTGCAATGTGTCCAAGTTTGCAGACGACACGAAGGTGAGTGGTAAAGCAAAAAGTGCAGAGGATACCGCAAGTCGGCAAAGGGATTTGGATAGGTTAAGTGAATGGGCTAGGGTCTGGCAGATGGAATACAATGTTGATGAATGTGAGGTTATCCATATTGGTAGGAATAACAGCAAAAGGGATTATTTAAATGATTAAAAATTAAAACATGCTGCTGTGCAGAGAGACCTGGGTGTGCTAGTGCATGAGTCGCAAAAAGTTGCTTTACAGGTGCAACAGGTGATTAAGAAGGCAAATGGAATGCTGTCCTTCATTGCTAGAGGGATGGAGTTTAAGACTAGGGAGGTTATGCTGCAATTGTATAAGGTGTTAGTGAGATCACACCTGGAGTATTGTGTTTAATTTTGGTCTCCTTACCGGAGAAAGGAAGTACCAGCGCTGGAGGGTGTGCAGAGGAGATTCACTAGGTTAATCCCAGAGCTGAAGGGGTTGGATTACGAGGAGAGGTTGAGTAGACTGGGACTGTACTCGTTGGAATTTAGAAGGTTAAGGGTGATCTTATAGAAACATATACAATTATGAAGGGAATAGATAGGATAGATGCTGGCAGGTTATTTCCACTGGCGGGTGAAAGCAGAATTAGTGGGCATAGCCTCAAAATAAGGGGAAGTAGATTTAGGACTGAGCTTAGGAGGAACTTCTTCACCCAAAGGGTTGTGAATCTATGGAATTCCTTGCCCAGTGAAGCAGTTGCGGCTCCTTCATTAAATGTTTTTAAGATAAAGATAAATAGTTTTTTGAAGAATAAAGGGATTAAGGGTTATGGTGTTCGGGCCGGAAAGTGGAGCTGAGTCCACAAAAGATCAGCCATGATCTCATTGAATGGCGGAGCAGGCTCGAGGGGCCAGATGGCCAACTCCTGCTCCTAGTTCTTATAACTTCCTCCCTCCTTCAAAATAGTGGCATGGGACTTCTCACATTCACTCAAAAGAGCAGGCAGGGCGTCTGAAAGGGCGGTGCAATGGTTAACACTACTGACTGACGCCGCCGAGGACCCGGGTTGGATACTGGCCCCGGACAGTGTCATGTGGAGTTGGCACATTTTCCCCGTGACTGCATGGGTCACACCCCCCAATCCAAAGATGAGCAGGGTAGGTGGATTGGCCACGGTAAAATTGTCCTTTAATTGGGATTTTAAAAAATGAATTGGGTGCGCTTAAAAAAAAAAGAACATTTCATCTGAAAGATGACACCTCGGACAGTGCAACGCCCCCTCAATCCTGCACTGGAGTGTCAGCCTAGAGTTTTATGTGCAAGTCTTGGGAGTGGCCCCGTCTATCTGACTCAGAGACAGCAGGGCTATCAACTGAGCCACAGCTGACACACAGGCACAAATCTGTTCCATTGACGAGGTCTGTACCTTGGAATTTTGTGGGCCTGTGGAGTTTGGAAAGAACCTTTTTCTTTTGAAGTTTGCTGTTAGTGTCAGCAACTTGTAGATTAAATGTAACATAGATATAAGCTTACATGTGACACTCTGGTGCTCACATTCATAATCCACATAAAGACAAGTATAAACTTAAGTCACCCCTAGTGCAGGCTGTGCATCTGCATCTCAAAACAGTCACCGTATAGCTTGCCAATACTCATTATGGGAAGCTGCTCATCAACTCAGAGAATGTAATCTCAAGTGACCTGAAGCGGCGGGGGTAGGGAATGAGAGAGAGAAAGAACATTAGAATGTTCCAGTCCTGCTGAAAAATCTTTCACATTCGCATATTCTCTGAAGTGCACCCCCCCACCATACACTTTATAATTGTACATTCCTTACAAAGCTTGCTCACTAAGAAAATTCATCAGTCTTTGTTACCGGCACTTTTGAGTCGTATTAAAGGCTCCCAGTGAGTCTTTGTGGAGAGTCTAATGAGCTTTATGAGGCCAGGTTACTCTCAAACTAGCTGAAACTCGACAACTCCAGTTTAGCCATTGCAGGGCTGCATTAAGGCTTCTGCAATCCAGTCAGTCTGCAAGGCTGACAGCTCTTGAAGCATCCGAGCACCTGCTGAGGTGGAAGCACTTTTAACATGAGACAGAGTGTGGGTCTAGAAATTCTCCCCCACCGACTCAATCAATGTGTGCCTAATCCAAGCATAGAATTACAATGTGCCTGATCACTTCCCGTTCCTCCTCCCATTGTACAGATTCCCCGACCCTTGCCTAGCACTCTAATGGATTATTCAGATCCAAATAGGAACGTTTCGCCATTTGCATCTGCCCTGCTCAGCAAACTGAATGATGCATCATTAACATCTGCCGTGATATTGATGCTCAGCAGACTTTCCTGTGCTGTTACTGAACGTCACTTCCCCTCTCTTCACTACCCCACACCCCATTTCCTACTTGTCAATTCTACCACTGCCCAAAACTGCCTCTTCTTTGCTAGTTTAGTAATCACCACTCACCGAAGTGCCTCGCCGGAGTGGCTGTTATTCATGTGTGAACCTCGACAATGAGTAACAGCGGGTGGTTCAACTGCAGGGGGTGGAGGCAAATCTAAATCCCACCAATACCTGTACATCTGAAGCCGATAGAGATCATTCAATATCCCCCAAGAAACGCTTGGAGCCTCTGCCAATTTTCCCATCCCTAATCCAGGGATTAGGTAAATTGTTAATTATAGTTTTCTTGTCCAGGCCTTGTGCTTTCAGTGTCGTCACAAGAGACAAACAAAAATATCAGCGCTGGTTAAATCCATTACCCAGGCTATAGTATCCATCAAGGTAACCTTCATCTTTTTGCCATCTGAATACATGTGTTGATCTAAACCTCCTCTCAAACCTACTGCAGAGGCCCAATATTTCATTGCTGTTTATGAGAGACTGGACATTCGATGTAGTATCAAAGAGCCAGTATTAACAATTGACACTGCCCAACTCCTCCAAACAGGGCAGCAATTAATGGTAGATATCACTCATTGTCACCTTGCAGACCAACCGAGCTATTAGGAAAATAGTAGGCAAGCATTTAAAGCTAGAGTTCTTTCATTAACACAGATCCATATTCGGGTTTGAGCTGTGCTCCGATGATTGTCGGGGAGGGTGTGCGCAAAAGGCAATGTGTCATTTTTACATTGCGTGGGCTGATGAACAGCTTCCCGTAATGAGTATTGGCAAGCGACACAGTAACTGTTTTAAGATGCAGATGCTAATAGACAGTCTGCACTGGGGGTGTCCAAGCTTTTGTATTTATCTTTGTGTGAGTCATGAATGTGAACACTGGAGCGTCACACAGGATTGTATCAATGTTCCATTTAATCTGCACAACATTTCAAATTGCTGATACTAACAGGCCTTTTTCACCAAAGTGGTAAATGGGACGACGTTCAATATAGAATTTTGGGGGAGGCAAAATTGGAAAGTGATCAGGCTGAAAGGCATTCACAAGTCAAACAAGCTGACAACATTGTCTTGGGTCACTTGATTTGCTGTTGCTCATGAACTGCATCACAGCTTCAGGCAATGCCTCAAGGAGAAAAAAAGTGTGTGTGAGAGAGGTGGAAGGGAAGGCAGTGGCGTAGTGGTATGATCACAGGACAAGTATTCCAGAGTCTTTCTCGGAGGACCCAGGTTTGAATCCAGCCAAGGCAGATGGTGAAATTTGAATTCGGTTAAAAAAAAACTGGAATTAAAAGTCTAAAGATGACCATGAAACCATTGTCGATTGTCGTAAAAACCCATCTGATTCACTAATGTCCTTTAGGGAAGGAAATCTGTCATCCTTACCTGGTCTGGCCTACATGTGACTCTTAAATGCCCTCAGGGATGGACAATAAATGTTGGTCCAGCCAGCGACATCCACATCGCACGAACGAATAAAAAACATAAGGGGGAAAGAAATATGATCTCTTTGCAAAGGTGGCTGGCACAGTGGTTAGCACTGCTGCCTCACAGCGCTAGGGACCCGGGTTCAATTCCAGCTTTGGGTGACTGTTTGTGGAGTTTGCACTTTTTCCCCCGTGCCTGCGTGGGTTTCCTCCAGGTGCTCCAGTTTCCTCCCACAGTCCAAAGATGTGCGGGTTAAGTGGATTAGCCATGCTAAATTGCCCCTTAGTTAGCTGGGGTTACGGAGATAGGGCGGTGGCATGGGCCTAGGTAGGGTGCTCTTTTGGAGGGATGGTGCAGACCCGATTGGCTTCCTTCGGCCGTGTATGGATTCTATGCTTTGGTTTCCTCCCGCAGTCTGAGCATGTGCAGGTTACATGGATTGGCCATGCTAAAATTGCTTCCTTAATGTTCAGGGATATGCAGGTTGGATTGTGGGGGTAGGGACGGGGAGCGGACCCAGTCGGGTGCTCTTTTGGAGGGTTGCTGCAGACTCAATGGGCCGAATGGCCTCCTTCTGCACTACAGGGATTGTATAGATTCAAAGAACTTCAATAGTAGTGCTAAAATAGGTTACATTTAAACTCAGTTCTACAATAAGAACAGATAATGCCAAGTGACCCTTTATACCCCAACACAAGTCTCCAGTATTATGTTCAATCACTGCTCAGTCGGTCGCCTTTGGTGGACTTTACTACTTGGACGTCTCTGGTTGGAGAATTTTGTAAATCACTGCATTGTAGCTGCTACGCAACAGCCAATGACAATAAAGATAGTGTTTACCACTGTAGATAACACAAACAACAGGTTTGCTGCAATCAATCGCATTCGTCTCTCTCTGGGCCTACCAACAGATCCTCTGCTTCAAAATCATTCATCCACCAGGCTCCGGGGCCCCCAGTCAACTGGAATCCAATTACCAAGACAAAGGGGCGATTTGACAAGCAGACCCTTTCCCCTCGCTGACCCTTCCTGCTCTGCAGACCTCAAAACAACTGGCAAGCTCTTTTCAGTGTCCTTTGTTGCGTTCCTTTGAAAGGACGCAGGGCAAACAAAAGGAGACGCATTCATGACCCCAATGAATGACATTTCAGAGGCATAAAAGGGAGGCAGCCTGACAACGATAAAGGTATCCTCAGTTCTGGAACTAGTTTAACTTTGAACAATTTTTCCACAGTAGGAACGGAACATCATCCTTCCCTGGCACTAGATTGCTCAATTAGAAATTGTGTTTTCCCACTAACGCAAAGCACCGCACTCTTTCTCCTCCCTCAATTATTACCCCTTTCTCCTCCCTCAATTAAAGTCCATTGTTTTCCAGAAGACAAAATGCAGGAGTACAAACATAATGGGCGGGATTCACCACTCACGCGCCGAAGTGGCCGCGCCATCGTGAACGCCGTCGAGGTTCACGACGGCGCGAAACGGCCCCGATCCCGACTGATTAAGGCCCTGACAATGGGCTAGGATCGGGGCCGCGTCATCTACACGCGCCAGGTGTTGTCATCCGCGCATGTGCCGGTTGGCCGGCGCCAACCCGCGCATGCGTGGTTGCCGTCCTCTCTAAGTCCGCCCCGCAAGAAGATGGCAGACGGATCTTGCGGGGCCGCGGAAGGAAGGAGGTCCTCCTTCAGAGAGGACGGCCCGGTGATCGGTGGGCACCGATCGCGGGCCACCCCATATTTGATGTACCCCCCCCCCCAGCGTTCGCGCGCTGTTCCCGATGGCAGCGACCAGGTGTGGACGGCGCCGGGGGGAACCAGCCGTTTTGGCCTGACCACTCGGCCCATCCGGGCCTGAGAATAGCGGGGGTGCCAGAGAATCACCATTTTGGGTGTCTCTGGCGATTCTCCGGCCCGCGGAACTCGACCGGGCCGTTCCCACCGCTTGGGAGAATCGCGGGACGTCGGACCGGCGTCCCGGGAAATTTTGGCGGCCCAGGCGATTCTCCCAACCGGCGCGGGAGTGGAGAATCTCGCCCAATGGCTATTGAGTATAAATTCCATTAGTGTTTAGCCTGCAGAGAGAGCGAGAGAGACAAATAGAGAGAGCAAGAAATCATTATCTCACACCGAAGAGCAATTCATTCCATCAACCAGGGAATGTGCCTCAAGAACTGTCATCCGGTGGCCTTGACATCTATCATTATGAAGTGCTTCACAGCTCTGCCTTCAACACCATAATCCCAGCCAAGGTCATATCAAAACTCCAAAACCTAGAACTTGGCTCCTCCCTCTGCAACGGGAACCTCGACTTCCAAACCCATAGACCAGTGTTTTTCAAACTTTTCTTCCGGGGACCCATTTTTACCAACCGACCAATCTGCGCGACCCACGCCGGCCGACCTGCGCGACCCACCAGTTTCTCTTACCTTGTTTGTTGCTGACAACAATGGAGGAAATGGTTTTGGGTCCCTTTGTCCCTCCGAACTAGGAAAAAACGGCTGCGACCATATAAAAAAAAAGGCGCGCATGCGCACCGATGATCGGGCACGCATGCGCAGTGCGGCCCAATTTTTGTTTTATCTGGTCCTGGCCGGCTGCTGCGGGCGGATTTGCGTGATAGGGAGCGCCGTGATGGACGGCTCCGTAACCCTCCCGACACCCGCGACCCTGAGTTTGACAATGCCTGCCATAGACCACAATTAGTACGGATAAATAACAACACCTTCTCCACGACAGTCCTCAATACCGGGACCCCGCAAGGCTGCATACTTAGCCCCCTACTTTACTCCCTATACACACACACGACTACGTGGCAAAATTTGGCTCCAACTCTGTCTACAAGTTTGCTGATGACACCACCGTAGTGGATTGGATCTTGAACAACGATGAGTCAAGGTACCCGAGGGAGACAGAGAACCTAGTGGCGTGGTGTAACAACAACAATCTCTCCCTCAACATCAGCAAAAACAAGGAGCTGGTCATTGACTTCAGGAAACAAAGTATCGTACACACCCTGGGCGAAATTCTCCGTAATCAGCGCGATGTCCGCCGACCGGCGCCAAAAAAGGCGCAAATCAGTCCGGCATCACGCCGCCCCAAAGGTGCGGAATCCTCCGCATCTTGACCGGTCGAGCCCTAACCTTGAGGGGCTAGGCCCGAGCCGGACTGATTTCCGCCCCGCCAGCTGGCGCGGAAATGACATTGCCGGGCGGCGCATGCGCGGGAGCGTTAGCGGCCGCTCACGGCATCCCCGCGCATGCGCAGTGGAGGGGGTCTCTTCCGCCTCCGCCATGGTGGAGACCATGGCGAAAGGAAAAGAGTGCTCCCACGGCCCAGGCCAGCCTGCGGATCGGTGAGCCCCGATCGTGGGCCAGGCCACCGTGGGGGCACCCCCCAGGACCCCACCCGCGCCGCCTTGTCCCGCCGGTAAGAGAGGTGGTTTAATTCACGCCGGCAGGACAGGCATTCCAGCAGCGGGACTTCGGCCCATCCGGGCCGGAGAATCACCGGGGGGGGGGGCCCGCCAACCGGTGCGGCCCCCGCCGAATCTCCAGTGCCGGAGAATTCGGCAACTGGCGATTCACCGACCCAGCGGGGGGGGGGGGGGGTCGGGGAATCCCGCCCCCTGTCTCCATCAATGGTGGCGAGATGGAGATGGTTAACAGCTTCAAATTCCAAGGTGTGCACATCACCAACAATCTGTCCTGGTCCACCCATGTCGACATTATGACCAGGAAAGCACAACGGCACCTATACTTTCTCAGGAAACTAAGGAAATTTGGCATGTCCCCATTGACTCTTACCAAATTTTACAGAAGAAAATAGGATGCTTTCTACTAGAAAGCATCCTATCTGGCTGCATCACAGCCTGGTATGGCAACTGCTCAACTCAAAACCGTAAGAAACTACAGAGAGTCATGAACACAGCCTGGTCCATCATTATTTTTTTTCAAATAAACTTAGAGGGTACCCAATTCATTTTTTTCCAATTAAGGGGCAATTTAGCATGGCCAATTCACCTAGCTTGAACATCTTTTTGGGTTGTGGGGGCGAATCCCACGCAAACACGGGGAGAATGTGCAAACTCCACACGGACAGTGACCCGGAATCAAACCTGGGACCTCAGCACCGTGAGGCCGCAGTGCTGCGCCACTGCTGCCCTACAGCCTAGTCCATCATGCAAACCTGCCTCCCATCTATTGACTCGGTCTACACCTCCTGCTGCCTTGGGAAAGCAGGCAGCAATCAAAAACCCCTCCCATCTGGATTATTCTCTCTTCCAACCTCTTCCATCGGGCAAGAGATACAAAAGTTTGAGAACACTTACTAACTGGTTCAAAAAACACTTCTCCCCACTGTTACCAGACTCCTGAATGATCCTCTTATGGACTGAATACATCTTCTCGCGTAGTACTACACTTATTTTTCACCCAATGCCGGTGTCTATGTATTTACATTGTGTATTTATGTACGTCGTATGTTTTTTCATGTGTGGAATGATCGGTCTAGACTGTACGCAGAACAATACTTTTCACTGTACCTCAGTACACACGACAACACATCAAATCCAAAAATTCTATGAAGTCAACAAAATCGGAAACCATCATGAACAACATGTTGGAAGTGTGAAGCAGTGTGCAAAACAAAGGGACATGTGTGCAGGAAAACATTTTCAATGGCCTGGGGCTGTAATGAGTGCTGGATAAGGACAACTTGAGCCCATCACTCCTTCCTAAATTCTGCAAGAGAAAGCATTGTAACTTTACTGTGCCTCTTATATAAACATTACCCATTGTAAATTACCCTTTCTGGCATTGTAAATGTTACTCCAATCCTAACCTCAGTCACATTCAGACCATCTTACTCCAATTTCAGCCGTGGTTCGGTGGTTAGCACTCGCCAAGGCCGTAGGTTTAAAATCCAGGCTGACACGCCACTGCCATACTGAGAGAGTGCAGCACTGTCAGAGGTGCCATATTTCAGCTAGTGTGTTAAACTGAGGCTCCGTCTGCCCAGTCTCCCAGATCTAAATAATCCCACAACAATATGTCTAAGAGCTCGGGTGACCTCCCCAGTATCCTCACCAATATTAAACCCCTGACCAATATCACTGAAACAGGTCAACTGTTCATCATATTTCGGCTTGAGAGACCTGGCTGTGTGCAGATTAGCTGCCCCTCTCCTACGACACACTTAATAACAGCTCATTGGCTGTGAAGTGCTTTGTAACCTTGCAAAGTTGTGAAAGGTGCGTTATAAATGCAAGTTCTTTCTTTCAATATCCATACCACAAAACTTAAACTTACCAGAACTCTGCTGCCAATATCCTTGCTGCCATCAAGCCTTTGTCCATCACTCCTGCCTTTACTGATCTATGTTGGTTTCTTCAGCCTCCCTAATTGAAAACTCTGATCCATGTGTTTAAATCCTTTCATTGCATCTCCACTACTAATCTCCGCAATCTCGTCCTACCTCATGTCTAACAACCCATCAACCCCTCCATTCTCCGGCCCAACATTGGTGGCAGGTTTCCTTGCCAAGAGTGCTGAAAGCTCAGTGGACACACTGCAAAAAAAAAAAAAACAAAAAAAAAAATTTCCCCAACTGGTTTTGACTGGCTTTCCCCTACAGCCACTTCTTTCTACTTCCCTGCCTTTTCCACACCACTGGTGGCCACTCTTGTCACACCGCGATCCCCTAAAGTCGTTCCCTTCCCCCCCCCCCCACCCCCCTCTTCTCACCTCAAAATGCACCTGGTCAACCAAGTGTGTTTTGGGTCACCCGCCCCACTCCCCCACTCTCTTCTTCTTAGACACAGTATCCATTCCTTGATTATGTCTTTCGTCAATAATCTCAGCTTTCCTGTGCTAAAAAGGCAAGGCATTTTCTTGTGTGTGGCCTAAGAACCCTCCTCCTGTGGCTGACGTCACAGCGATTGGAACCACTCAAGGTGTTTGTAACAGTGACCAGAACCCAACTCAGTGTCCCTCATTTCCGCCTTGGAGCGGTTTTACCCAGAGACTGCATTTCAGAAATGTTGATT
Organism: Scyliorhinus torazame; assembly: GCF_047496885.1. Lineage (NCBI taxonomy): Eukaryota > Metazoa > Chordata > Chondrichthyes > Carcharhiniformes > Scyliorhinidae > Scyliorhinus > Scyliorhinus torazame. Next base: position 372,912,959 of record NC_092708.1, read on the forward strand.
CAACCCGCTGATGTTGACTGGACGTGATCAATCCTGCAGCACACATGCCCTATTAATTGCAATTGCAGTGCTATATTCTAGAAAAAGCCCAGCAATTAAATCCACTCTGCACATTCACACTACGCCCTTTAAAGCAAATCAGGTCAGAATCAACAGCCGCTCTGCACATGGGGATATAGACAGCTCTGCAAATTCAATTATTAGGTTTCTCCTCCAGGCAACAGAAATTCTAGTACAGGCTTGTACGGTATATCAGTGGCTACTGATCAACAGCATATGGCTGTATTCAGCTTTCATCAACAAGGTGTGTTACATCTAGATTGAATTTCATAATCACACACCTTGAAGTTAAGCCTAAACCAATCCTTAGAATAGGAGGTAGAGACCCATCAGCCTTTGCTCCATATAATTTGAATTTCCGCTGTTTGTTTTTAGGACTCGCCTGACACTGGAGGGCAGAGGATGATGGGGCCCGCAGAGATTAGAACAGAGGCAGCAATCTCTCCTTCCAGTTTGACGCTGTGCTTAACCAACAGTATTTAACTCCTAGGATTCAGGAGGGGGAGACTTTTGAAGGTCCTTGGCTACATAAAACAGCCCGCTACTCCTGGAGCAGACTGGAAACATCAGGATGAAATACTTGTCCTCCCCCAGCCCCCTCCATCTCTTCACGGGAATAAAACCAGTCCAGGTGATTACGTGGGTGGATCAAGTGTTACCAAGAAGGACATTTACTTAGTCCAGCCTTGGAGGCAGAGACGGACATCCAATAAGACCACCAAAACAATACAGTTGCCTGACGAACTATAACTGTTCAAGTTTTCCTCAATGGGGCTCCAGTCACTTTGCATCATGCCTTCAGTGGCTCAACATGCAGAAGACAGAGCAAGGGTATTCAAAACCGGGCATTGCTCGACTGACCATGCAGTCAAGATGCCACCGATTATGCAGGACCGGACAAGCCTACCTGATGGTGACCACGGGAACGACTTTGCGATGTCTGGGTCAATAGGTTGCAGATGCAATGCTGTGCCACCTACAAAATGGACAAATGCTGCAATAAATCATAGGGCTGGCGCACGCAGCGATATTGATGGTGGCTGTAACCTTGAATTGCTTCTACGTTTTGCTGACCGATGGAGATGATGGGTTGAGGGTCCTGCGTACAATCACCATCTCCAAGTCGATTTCGGCGGCGTGAGAACAGCTGGTGAGTCAGTTTCAGCGGGAGCATTGCGGAAGGAGGTTGCTGGGAGGTAAGCCAACCTTTAAAAGCACTTGTCTTTGCAGGGGCAGGCCAGTCGATTTCGGCGGCGGGAGAACAGCTGGTGAGTCAGTTTCAGCGGGAGCATTGCGGAAGGAGGTTGCTGGGAGGTAAGTCAACCTTTAAAAGCACTTGACTTTGCAGGGGCAGGCCAGTCGATTTCGGCGGCGGGAGAACAGCTGGTGAGTCAGTTTCAGCGGGAGCATTGCGGAAGGAGGTTGCTGGGAGGTAAGTCAACCTTTAAAAGCACTTGTCTTTGCAGGGGCAGGCCAGTCGATTTCGGCGGGAGAACAGCTGGTGAGTCAGTTTCAGCGGGAGCATTGCGGAAGGAGGTTGCTGGGAGGTAAGTCAACCTTTAAAAGCACTTGTCTTTGCAGGGGCAGGCCAGTCGATTTCGGCGGCGGGAGAACAGCTGGTGAGTCAGTTTCAGCGGGAGCATTGCGGAAGGAGGTTGCTGGGAGGTAAGTCAACCTTTAAAAGCACTTGTCTTTGCAGGGGCAGGCCAGTCGATTTCGGCGGCGGGAGAACAGCTGGTGAGTCAGTTTCAGCGGGAGCATTGCGGAAGGAGGTTGCTGGGAGGTAAGTCAACCTTTAAAAGCACTTGTCTTTGCAGGGGCAGGCCAGTCGATTTCGGCGGCGGGAGAACAGCTGGTGAGTCAGTTTCAGCGGGAGCATTGCGGAAGGAGGTTGCTGGGAGGTAAGTCAACCTTTAAAAGCACTTGTCTTTGCAGGGGCAGGCCAGTCGATTTCGGCGGCGGGAGAACAGCTGGTGAGTCAGTTTCAGCGGGAGCACTGCGGAAGGAGGTTGCTGGGAGGTAAGTCAACCTTTAAAAGCACTTGTCTTTGCAGGGGCAGGCCAGTCGATTTCGGCGGCGTGAGAACAGCTGGCTGGTTAGTCAATTTCAGCAGGAGCTGAGAATTTTTCTTTTTTTTTTTAAAATTAGTTTTTTAGGCGGGATCAGGAAGTCGACCCGCGGACGTCTGGGAAGACCCTCACCAATAAATTCTGGTGGAGAGGAAACCCGAGACACTACACGTGTAGTGTCTCCCACCCGCCCTCCTCCTCTAACCTAATAATAAAACCCATTGGTCTGAGGTAAGTACCATATTTTATTATATTATTATTATTTTTTATAAAAATTTAATTTAGTTGTTAGCCAGATCTTGGTAGAAAGTTAGAGGAATGGCAGGGAAGGGAGTGCAATGTTCCTCCTGCAGGATGTTTGAGGTAAGGGATGCAGTTAGTGTCCCTGCTGATTTTACCTGCAGGAAGTGCTGCCATCTCCAGCTCCTCCAAGACCGAGTTAGGGAACTGGAGCTGGAGTTGGAAGAACTTCGGATCATTCGGGAGGCAGAAGGGGTCATAGATAGCAGCTTCAGGGAATTAGTTACACCAAAGATTGGAGATAGGTGGGTAACTGTAAGAGGGACTGGGAAAAAACAGTCAGTGCAGGGATCCCCTGCGGTCGTTCCCCTGAGAAACAAGTATACCGCTTTGGATACTTGTGGGGGGGACGACTTACCAGGGGTAAGCCATGGGGTACGGGCCTCTGGCACGGAGTCTGTCCCTGTTGCTCAGAAGGGAAGGGGGGAAGAGGAGCAGAGCATTAGTAATTGGGGACTCTATAGTCAGGGGCACAGATAGGAGATTTTGTGGGAGCGTGAGAGACTCACGTTTGGTATGTTGCCTCCCAGGTGCAAGGGTACGTGATGTCTCGGATCGTGTTTTCCGGGTCCTTAGGGGGAGGGGGAGCAGCCCCAAGTCGTGGTCCACATTGGCACCAACGACATAGGTAGGAAAGGGGACAAGGATGTCAGGCAGGCTTTCAGGGAGCTAGGATGGAAGCTCAGAACTAGAACAAACAGAGTTGTTATCTCTGGGTTGTTGCCCGTGCCACGTGATAGTGAGATGAGGAATAGGGAGAGAGAGCATTTAAACACGTGGCTACAGGGATGGTGCAGGCGGGAGGGTTTCAGATTTTTGGATAACTGGGGCTCTTTCTGGGGAAGGTGGGACCTCTACAGACAGGATGGTCTACATCTGAACCTGAGGGGCACAAATATCCTGGGGGGGGAGATTTGTTAGTGCTCTTTGGGGGGGTTTAAACTAATGCAGCAGGGGCATGGGAACCTGGATTGTAGTTTTAGGGTAAGGGAGAATGAGAGTATAGAGGTCAGGAGCACAGATTTGACGTCACAGGAGGGGGCCAGCGTTCAGGTAGGTGGTTTGAAGTGTGTCTACTTCAATGCCAGGAGTATACGAAACAAGGTAGGGGAACTGGCAGCGTGGGTTGGTACCTGGGACTTCGATGTTGTGGCCATTTCGGAGACATGGATAGAGCAGGGACAGGAATGGATGTTGCAGGTTCCGGGGTTTAGGTGTTTTAGTAAGCTCAGAGAAGGAGGCAAAAGAGGGGGAGGTGTGGCGCTGCTAGTCAAGAGCAGTATTACGGTGGCGGAGAGGATGCTAGATGGGGACTCTTCTTCCGAGGTAGTATTGGCTGAAGTTAGAAACAGGAAAGGAGAGGTCACCCTGTTGGGAGTTTTTTTATAGGCCTCCTAATAGTTCTAGGGATGTAGAGGAAAGGATGGCGAAGATGATTCTGGATATGAGCGAAAGTAACAGGGTAGTTATTATGGGAGACTTTAACTTTCCAAATATTGACTGGAAAATATATAGTTCGAGTACAATAGATGGGTCGTTTTTTGTACAGTGTGTGCAGGAGGGTTTCCTGGAACAATATGTTGACAGGCCAACAAGAGGCGAGGCCACGTTGGATTTGGTTTTGGGTAATGAACCAGGCCAGGTGTTGGATTTGGAGGTAGGAGAGCACTTTGGGGACAGTGACCACAATTCGGTGACGTTTACGTTAATGATGGAAAGGGATAAGTATACACCGCAGGGCAAGAGTTATAGCTGGGGGAAGGGCAATTATGATGCCATTAGACGTGACTTGGGGGGGGATAAGGTGGAGAAGTAGGCTGCAAGTGTTGGGCACACTGGATAAGTGGGGCTTGTTCAAGGATCAGCTACTGCGTGTTCTTGATAAGTATGTACCGGTCAGACAGGGAGGAAGGCGTCGAGCGAGGGAACCGTGGTTTACCAAGGAAGTGGAATCTCTTGTTAAGAGGAAGGAGGAGGCCTATGTGAAGATGAAGTGTGAAGTTTCGGTTGGGGCGATGGATAGTTACAAGGTAGCGAGGAAGGATCTAAAGAGAGAGCTAAGACGAGCAAGGAGGGGACATGAGAAGTATTTGGCAGGAAGGATCAAGGAAAACCCAAAAGCTTTCTATAGGTATGTCAGGAATAAGCGAATGACTAGGGAAAGAGTAGGACCAGTCAAGGACAGGGATGGGAAATTGTGTGTGGAGTCTGAAGAGATAGGCGAGATACTAAATGAATATTTTTCGTCAGTATTCACTCAGGAAAAAGATAGTGTTGTGGAGGAGAATGCTGAGCCCCAGGCTAATAGAATAGATGGCATTGAGGTACGTAGGGAAGAGGTGTTGGCAATTCTGGACAGGCTGAAAATAGATAAGTCCCCGGGACCTGATGGGATTTATCCTAGGATTCTATGGGAGGCCAGGGAAGAGATTGCTGGACCTTTGGCTTTGATTTTTATGTCATCATTGGCTACAGGAATAGTGCCAGAGGACTGGAGGACAGCAAATGTGGTCCCTTTGTTCAAAAAGGGGATCAGAGACAACCCCGGCAACTATAGACCGGTGAGCCTCACGTCTGTAGTGGGTAAAGTCTTGGAGGGGATTATAAGGGACACGATTTATAATCATCTAGATAGGAATAATATGATCAGGGATAGTCAGCATGGCTTTGTGAAGGGTAGGTCATGCCTCACAAACCTTATTGAGTTCTTTGAGAAGGTGACTGAACAGGGCGACGAGGGTAGAGCAGTTGATGTGGTGTATATGGATTTCAGCAAAGCGTTTGATAAGGTTCCACACGGTAGGCTATTGCAAAAAATACGGAGGCTGGGGATTGAGGGTGATTTAGAGATGTGGATCAGAAATTGGCTAGCTGAAAGAAGACAGAGGGTGGTGGTTGATGGGAAATGTTCAGAATGGAGTACAGTCACAAGTGGAGTACCACAAGGATCTGTTCTGGGGCCGTTGCTGTTTGTCATTTTTATCAATGACCTAGAGGAAGGTGCAGAAGGGTGGGTGAGTAAATTTGCAGACGATACTAAAGTCGGTGGTGTTGTCGATAGTGTGGAAGGATGTAGCAGGTTACAGAGGGATATAGATAAGCTGCAGAGCTGGGCTGAGAGGTGGCAAATGGAGTTTAATGTAGAGAAGTGTGAGGTGATTCACTTTGGAAGGAATAACAGGAATGCGGAATATTTGGCTAATGGTAAAGTTCTTGAAAGTGTGGATGAGCAGAGGGATCTAGGTGTCCATGTACATAGATCCCTGAAAGTTGCCACCCAGGTTGATAGGGTTGTGAAGAAGGCCTATGGAGTGTTGGCCTTTATTGGTAGAGGGATTGAGTTCCGGAGTCGGGAGGTCATGTTGCAGCTGTACAGAACTCTGGTACGGCCGCATTTGGAGTATTGCGTACAGTTCTGGTCACCGCATTATAGGAAGGACGTGGAGGCTTTGGAGCGGGTGCAGAGGAGATTTACCAGGATGTTGCCTGGTATGGAGGGAAAATCTTATGAGGAAAGGCTGATGGACTTGAGGTTGTTTTCGTTGGAGAGAAGAAGGTTAAGAGGAGACTTAATAGAGGCATACAAAATGATCAGGGGGTTGGATAGGGTGGACAGTGAGAGCCTTCTCCCGCGGATGGATATGGCTGGCACGAGGGGACATAACTTTAAACTGAGGGGTAATAGATATAGGACAGAGGTCAGAGGTAGGTTCTTTACGCAAAGAGTAGTGAGGCCGTGGAATGCCCTACCTGCTACAGTAGTGAACTCGCCAACATTGAGGGCATTTAAAAGTTTATTGGATAAACATATGGATGATAATGGCATAGTGTAGGTTAGATGGCTTTTGTTTCGGTGCAACATCGTGGGCCGAAGGGCCTGTACTGCGCTGTATTGTTCAATAAAAATAAAAAAAATTCAATAAGCACCGTCCTGAAGATTCATGCCTGCACCTTGGATTTCTTTACCCCTTCAATTTTGCTGGCCTCTTCTTGGTGCTTTCTGCTCCTTCAGCTCTGGCAAAGGCTGCTAAAGAGACTCCCTATGATGATAGGAACACAGGAAGGGCAGAAGGCGACTGGCGCCTGTTCTGCAAGTGCTCCCCCTTAATTGTCTCCAGCCCTTTAAATTTCAATCACATGTCAATTTCCACTCCCACTGTAGTGTGCACCCTGCACCCTCCCCAATGACACCTATACCAATAGATCAATGTGGCACACTTCCATTTGAGTCTGTTTAAAGTGTGCCAATTTCCACTCTGGTGGTCGATAACATGTTGGTACATTTGGCTCTGCTCATGCCAGCACTTCGAGATTAATAGTTAAAGGTCAATTTTGTCAATCATGTGAGAGAGAAAAAGGCCCCTTAAAAACTTACTTTTCAATGTCATAATTCTCACAATTAAAATTGGAAAGACAAGTTCACAACTAGTAATTAAATGTGGCTCTTTTCCTGACCATACCAGCTATCATGTTCCATGCGACAATAGTATATGTTTTTTTATATGGTTATGGGTATACAATTAAAATCAAATAGCTTACTAATCCACTCCTTCTTCAAGCCAAGTGTAGCCTCTTGCCAATGAAGTGTAAAGTACAATATAATAATGGGCTATCTCAGAAACCCCTAGCATTAAATGGCGGTTTCCATAGTGCTTCACTGAAGATTAAAGAACAATGCCTGTATAAAGTGCAATGCTGGCTAGTATGATGTTCTCTTCCAGTTTGTAAAATTACAACATAAAACCATTATTAAGAGAAGAAAAACTATGGGCGCGATTTAAAAGAAATCATCGAGCGCGTTTAGCCGGGTGTTTCCCGGCGCTGGCAGCGCAAATAATGACTCCAACTATTAAACAAGACTTCACTTAATTTCAGGGCCTCGGCAAGGAATGCTCCACCAATCCACCTACCCTGCATATCTTTGGATTGTGGGGGTGAGACTCAGGCAAAGACCGGGAGAATGTGCAAACTCCACGCAGACAGTGACCCGGGGTCAGGATCGAACGGGACCTCAGTGCCGTGAGGCAGCAGTGCTAACCACTGCTCCACCGTGCCGCCCTCCGCACAACTTTCAGCTCGACTCTATTGTTGTGATAACTCAAATCTACTGTTAAGATATGTAAATAAGCCAGGAAATGCCACTGCAGCAGTGAAAAGATTTAAATAGACTGTGCATCTTTGCGTACCTGCTACAGGTGCATTGAGGTCACCAGGTGCTGACAAATTTAAACAGGTGAGCAGATGCAATATAGTCCACTTGCCTATCACCTGAATTCCAGCTCCAAACCTGACTGACCACATTCTTTCTACACATTTAATACTATTCCTTCCGGTTAATAAATGATGTCATTTGTAAAACATGCCAGCTGCACGAAATGAATGCAGTACCATTTCTAACACTAGTTCCCTCTTAACTTCTCAGTCCCAGGACTTTCTCCCTCAGATCCAAGCACAAGATTGACTGAAATCAACTTTAATTTCTTAAAGCCCATGCAAGTGATAAAATACACAGATACATTAGTGATTTTGAGGAAAATTTATCTTGATATTTTTCCCTCCCGCATCCAACTTTTCTTTATCCATCCCCACTTTTTCTTTCTTCCATTTTCCTCCAATATATCCCCCCCCACCTCCTCCCCTCCCCCACTATAATTTATTGTTTGTTTGTGGGATGTGGGTATTTCTGGTACCAAGGACCCTTCGACTGCACCTTTTAAACCTGTGATTTCACCATCTAGAAAGACACAGGCAGCAAATCAAAGGGAACAGGCCACGTGCAAGGCACCCTTCAAGCCATACCATCCTGACGTGGAACTATATCATTCTGGACTGTCACTGGGCCAAAATGCTGGATCTCCTCTCTCTCTCTTCCCTCCCTCCCCCCCCCCCCCCCCCCTTCCCCCCCAGACAGCACTGTGGGTTACCTACACTAAAGGGACTGTAGCGGTTCAAGAAAGCAACTCGCCACCACCTTCAAAGGGACAATTAGGGATGGACAATAAATGCTAACCTTGCCTGCAACACTCACATCCCGTGACCAAATAAAACAAAATACAGAAAGGTTTCATTTCCCTCAGGCCCTGAGAGCTGGTAAAGGCCAATTCTACAGGGCAAAACCCAATGAGTCGGCAACCTCTTCCAGTCTTCCAAGGCTTCGCCTGCAGCCACGTGCGCAACCCTTGCCCGCTGCGCAGCTTAGTGTGCCAGAGCTAACTTTTCAGGTTCGACCAGCTGTACACCTCCCTCCTCCTCCCTATTTCACAAAGGGTCATCTACCCAACAGCACAATGGCCCAGAGGTCACCTGGAAACCCAGCTGCCACCACCAGGTCATATCAGGCATCAAATTGTATATCATCTGTCAACTTGTATGGGACTAACTGAGTAAGTAAATGTAACTGCTGTGTTGATGCAAATCACAGCAACTAGTGGATTCTGGACTGTTTAGTCAACAATGCTAATCCACCACAGGCCACCCCCACCAAGCTTTGGTTTGCTGCCAGCAGTTTTGCTGGTTTCAATGTAACACCGTAAACTCAAGCACAATACCCCTTGTTAATCTGCAGTCCAGAAAACGTTGTGCAGATGCAGGGTACAAAGAATGAAAGAACAATGGCTACATCTCAGCAGGTTAGCAAAGTAAATGCATCAATGAGGTTACATCAAGCATAACTTGGAAAGGACCCATCCTTTCTTTGGAGGATCATGGCTGTAAAACGAGATGCATTTTTTGTCCCCCAAACACACTGGTACTGGAGTATGCCCAATGTAATCCCGGGATAAGCAGGATAGATTAGAGGAAACAGACTGATAAGATCACAGTGAAGCCCTTTGGCTTGGATAACGGTTCCAAGAATAAAATGGCAAGTGTAGCTAAACACCATTATCTGCATATCTAACAGTGATCAGATCATGAGAAAATGAATAATCTTGTTGCTTTATCCTTGCTTTCAACGGTCATGTAAATAGAATCAATAGACATTGGAATCAGTTTTAAATAAATAACCTGCTCCAAGTTTGGATGCAATACAGGTTCCATTCCATGTTTACAAAATCCAAACACGATAATTAATCAATAACAAGCTCATGTATTCTTGCTGTGCATTAAAACAAGAACATAAGGAATATTGTGGAACATGTTACTGATATTTATTTAACCCTCGAGACTTGCTGAGTAGGAATTCCTGATGGTTGTGATTCTTCTCTCACTTCTTCCACAACAGGCTCACAATATGTAAGATTAAGTGAAATAGACAGTACACAGAACCATATCGATACAATTTTCTTTCAAAGGCGGTCAGTCATCTTCCATATCCTAACACACACCAAGTCCTGTGCAGCCTGGGCTCGCTGGCCTACACCGGCACCCAGCTCGACAATGCCGCGATAAGATTCTTAGCCTTGGTCAGAATCGCAGAATAACACAGTGCAGAAGAGGCCCTTTGGTCCACCGAATCTGCACCAACACATGTAAAAATACCAGACCGTCCTATCTAATCCCATTTGCCAGCATTTGGCCCATGGCCTTGAATGTCACGACTTGCCAAGAACATATCCAGGTACTTTTTTTTTTAATTCAAGGGGCAATTTGGCGTGGCCAATCCACCTATCCTGCACATCTTTGGGTTGTGAGGGTGAGACCCATGCAGAAACGGGGAGAATGTGCAAACTCTACATGGACAGTGACCCGGGTCCTGTTTTGGTTTCAGATTCCAACATCTGCAGTAATTTGCTTTTGTCACATGCCTCCATATTTCTGTAAACCCTTCCAGCCCTGCAACCTTCCAAGAGTACAGTGCTCCTCAGATTCAGACCTCTTTCACACCTTCAATTTTAATCACTTCACTAATGCCGGCTGTTTCAGACATAGCATTCCTTCCCCAAACTTCTCCCTCCTGCTTCAAGGCATTTCTTCAAACCTAACTCCTTCACCAAGCTGTTGGTTAGCTGCGCCAAAACCTCCTTCAGGGGCTCAGGTGTACAATTCTGGGTGATAAAAAGGTCCTGTGGGGTGCCTGGGTCATTTTACTATGTTAAAGCATATTGTTGTCCAATGAACAGAAGAATAATGCCAACTGTTTGCTCTCCCGTGGCTTTATCATTAGACATTGGAGGAAAAGACAGATAAAGCACAGCACAAATCAATTCAATTTCGATGCAAAGGTTTAAAAGTACCAAAAATATAGGAAACTTGACTGCAGAACTGACACTATTTTTTCCTTCTCCCATGCAGGGCTGCAACGGTCATGTGTAGTTTTCACTATTGTCCTGCTTCTGAGACCAGCATGAATCTCGGATCAAAACTGGTAAATGGTGGTTTGTATGAATTCCTACGACACCAGGCAATGCATCAATTCACTAAGCTACTAGGAAGCCTTTTTCAACAAAAAAAAACTTCTGGTGCTGACAATTTACTTCTAATTTCTTTCTGAGAGAGGTATCGGCTCAATTGGAAGCACTCTTGCCACTGAGTCACGGGATTCTAGGTTCAAATCCCGTTTAAGAGGTAAAGAAATCAAGGCTGATATCCCAGCACAGTGCTAAGGAATGCTGCACTCCTGGAGTTGCCAACTTTCACATGAGACGATGAATGCTTTCTCAGATGTATGTCAAAGATCTTTATTTTTAAAATTTTTCAATTAAGGGGCAATTTTAGCATGGCCAATCCACTTACCCTGCTCATCTTTGGGTTGTGGGGGTGAGGCCCACGCAGACACAGGGAGAATGTACAGCTACCTGGGGCCAGGATCGAACCCAGGTCCTCGGTGCCGTGAGGTAGCAGTGCTAACCACAGGGCCCCCACACCAATTATAAGGTAATTGCCAAATTGCAACTGTCCCTCCCAACCCCACTTTCTATGCCATATTTATGACTACACTTCAAATGCTCTTCATTGGTTACAAACCGCTCGGTTGTGGAAGCCACTCGAGACATGCAAGTCTTTCTTTTATTTCCCTCTGTCCTTAAAAGCGCCGATATGGTTAAAGTGGTGTTAAAGTAGATCACTCCGCAATGCGATGTAATAACACTGCATGCATCAGGGTGCCCAACAGGCCAGGGCCCATTATTGCGAACCACAGCAGCTTGTAATTATGCTGCAGCCAGCTATCTCCAAAACAAGAACCAAACTAGCATACTAATTAACTGGTAATGATACTATGTGTATTTTGAATGCAATGCACTCAATTTTGCAACGACTCCGGTACCAAAGGCATGCCCTAATTAAGAAACTGTAAGGTTACGCATGACACTCCAGGATTATATCACAACCCAGTTGTTCAATTGAAGAAATTGTGATGGGAATGGAACATACCAGCCTGTTCCATCATTCAATACTCATGACTCATCATCGACTTTAACTCCATGTCCCCACCCACTTCTCATATCCCTCAATTTCTGGAGGAATCACTTTGATGAGAGGTCATTGACCTGAAATGTTAACTCAGTTTCTCACTCCACAGATGCTTCCAAACCATCTGACTATTTCCAGCAATGTTTCTCCTGAAAGTTTTTTTTTAAGAAAACAGAGTGGCTCCTGATTGCTTTTGTAACTTAAACTCTATAAGTAAAGAAATTCTTACATTGGGTGCTTTGTTACCAGTATGGCACATGGAATGATTTATCATGCGTTAGAGAAATAAATCCATGGATTAGGAATCCTGTATTTTACAAGGTCAATTTGGCTGTTCTGACATGGAAAGGAAATGCAAAACCATCAAATAAAACAACTGAATTGGATTCCCTTTTGATTCCAAATGCTGAAATGTCTATGATGCCTTTCCAGAATCTGAAGTGACAACACTTGTTTTGCAGCTGCCTAAATGTGCTGCCCAGGCACAGTGGCAGGAAATAACTGAACTTGGGCCCAAAATTCCTCTTAACACAAAATGGGACACTGTTGATGTTTTTGCATGTTAATTAACAGCAGTATGTGAATCTCGAGACATGCCCATTACCGGGAATGTAATTTTGCAGGATGATACTTAATAAAGTACAAAGTGGAAAATAAAGGTGGATTTAGGAAGTTATGAGGGGGGGGGGGGGAAATCCCACAATACTATTTAATATCCCATTTCTGGTCTATTTATAAGCACATATGTGGTCAAAGGAAAGTTAAGAAGGAATGCCTATTTATATAGAAATCAAATCTGTTTCTTGCAAAGGGAGAATAGAGATACGGTTAGCTGCTCAATTCAAATGACTGGATACAGTGGTTATACTTTGAGTATTCTGCCGGTGTGTTACAATGTTTTAACTCAGAGCATTAAGGGAACGACTCAATCAAATTTGAGTGTGAACTGATCTGACAAAGTAAAGTCCCCAGGTGACCATAGGTTGCTTTCCCCTTTGAGGGCGAGAGCTGACTGGTGGTGATTTAACCTGACGATCACCCCACCTCAGGCAAAGGGCAAGATTGAGAAGACGCCCGGGGCCTTCATGAATAATCTCAGCAGGCACAGGAATTGAACCCAAAGTGTTGGCCTTGTTCTACATCACGAACCTGCTGTCTAGCAAACTGAGCAAAACCGGCCCCCTGATCAGGTGGAGCATAACTGGTAACTTTACTATGTAAACTTCTATTTCACACGCAGCATGTTGTCGGAGTCAAATAATCCTTACAGTGCAGAAGGAGGCCATTCGGTCCGTCCAGTCTGCACCCTACCTAGGTCCACTCCCCCACCCCATCTCTGTAACCCCCACCTAACCTTTGGTCGCGAAAGGAGTAATCCACCTAACCTGCACATCTTTGGACTCTTAAATAGACGGTTTCCCTCTGTGAATGTATAGCCACCTGCGAGTGAGTCCATGGCTAAGCCCCACTGAAGTTATTTTGGTCGCAGTTCCCTGCCATTTACTTTGACAAGGTGTAGAAGTGTATGTCACACCCTCCAGCAGCACCAACACCCACCCCCTCACACACACACCCCAAAGTACTCACCGTTCAGCCCATTGGGGATGCTCCTGTGATGAGGGGGACCCGAAAGGTCGTCGGTGGACCTCTTGCTGGGAGCCCCCTTGTCCCCGGTTTTGTGGTGCTGGTGGTGGTGGTCAGGGCTGCCGGCGCTGCCCGCGCTGGAGGTGCTGCTGCCGTCGCCCACGTCCCTGGCGCCCGAGCCGCCCTGCAGGTTGGTCAGGCTGTCGATGGAGCTGCGGCTGCCGGCGTCGTTGCGCTCCTCGTCCAGCATGAGGGCGATCTCCTTGAGCTCCAGGTTCTCCCGCAGCAGGGCCTCCTGCCGGGCCTCCAGCTCCCGCAGCTTCTGCTGGTGGGCGCCCACCTCCCGCCACACGGCGCCGGCGGTGGTGCGGCCGAAGCGCTGCCACTCGCGCCACAGCTTGCGGCCCTTCTGCCGGTCGTCGTCCAGGAAGCAGCAGAGCTCCCGCAGCTCGTGGTTGTCGTCCTGCAGCCGCTGGTTGATGTCCTTCAGCCCCCGGATCTCGTGCAGGTGGAGCTGCAGCCGCCGGTTCACGTCCTTGATCAGGCTGCCGTGCTCCAGCATCAGGCTGACCCGCTCAGCCTCGCTCCTCCGGAGCCTCCTCACCAGCTCCACCTTCCCCCATTTCACCAACTCCTCGTCGGACAGCTTACTCAGATCCTCTCTGGACCCATCTGGGGAATTCTTAGCCATGTCCTATCAATTATTTTTTTTGGGGGGGGGGGCGGGGGTGCAACAAAATCTTATTCCAGTCCCTTATTTGAGGGGGGACAAATTCCTTTTCTGTTTTCCCCTTTTACCTCCTCATGTTGCAACAGGACCAACTCATGTTGACCCGGGTCGGTGCTGAGGAACTGGGATGGTGGACCTCACGCCTCGATAGTTTGGCAGCCACTCACTCACTATCTGCAAAACAACACGTCTCCCAGTGGCTTATGAAGCGATCCGATTTGGAGGGGAGGGTTGTAACTAAAAGGCGAAAAATAAAAATAAAAATGGTTTAAATCCGTCTCTATTGCAGTCTCGGTGTCTCTCTTAGTCGGTCGTCTTAGATTTCCGGGCTGCCTGTGTTTGGCCGTTTAAACACACACACACCACTCGGTGATCGAGTGGTTCGCAATTATTTTCTATTTTGGGGGAGGTGTTTTTAAAACAATCCCGAGGCTTTCAGCGCATTCCCTGTTGACAGCAGATGGCAAATGCTGCGGAACATGGACGGGGATATCACCCACTTCTCGAGATCCTGATGGTGTGTCTGTCTCCCCGCTCACAAACTGCACCGGAGCACTTGCACATTCCCCGGGATATCCTTCTCTCGGCTCCCGCTCCGGGAGGATGGCGCCTTCAGAATCCAAAGTGCAACTGGTTCCTCAAAAATCGATCCTGGTAACAAAGAACTTTGGCTGCTCTTTCTCTCGCACTCTCTTTCTCTCTCCTCCCCAGGAGAGGGTTTGAGGTTCTCGCCCAATGATGGTGCAAGTTGTTCCACAGGCTCTGACCGCGGGTCCAATCAAAGCGAAAGCAAACAGAATTGAAAGCAGGTAGAGAGATTCGTATCGAGGCGCCGTCACACTCACAGGACGAGGCTCTCTCTCAGTACAGCACACTGGGCTAGGCTCTCTCTCACATCAACACACTGGGCTAGGCTCTCCCTCTCTCTCACTACAGCACACTGGGCTAGGCTCCCTGTCTCTGTCTCACTACAACACACTGGGCTAGGCTCTCCCTCTCTCACTACAGCACACTGGGCTAGGCTCTCTGTCTCACTACAGCACACTGGGCTAGGCTCCCTGTCTCTGTCTCACTACAGCACACTGGGCTAGGCTCACTGTCTCTGTCTCACTACAACACACTGGGCTAGGCTCTCCCTCTCTCACTACAGCACACTGGGCTAGGCTCTCTGTCTCACTACAGCACACTGGGCTAGGCTCCCTGTCTCTGTCTCACTACAACACACTGGGCTAGGCTCTCCCTCTCTCACTACAGCACACTGGGCTAGGCTCTCTGTCTCACTACAGCACACTGGGCTAGGCTCCCTGTCTCTGTCTCACTACAGCACACTGGGCTAGGCTCTCTGTCTCACTACAGCACACTGGGCTAGGCTCCCTGTCTCTGTCTCACTACAGCACACTGGGCTAAGCCCCCTGTCTCTGTCTCACTACAGCACACTGGGCTAGGCTCTCCCACTCTCTGTCTCACTACAACACACTGGGCTAGGCTCTCCCTCTCTGTCTCACTACAGCACACTGGGCTAGGCTCCCTGTCTCTGTCTCACTACAGCACACTGGGCTAGGCTCCCTGTCTCTGTCTCACTACAGCACACTGGGCTAGGCTTTCTGTCTCACTACAACACACTGGGCTAGGCTCTCCCACTCTCTGTCTCACTACAACACACTGGGCTAGGCTCCCTGTCTCTGTCTCACTACAGCACACTGGGCTAGGCTCTCCCACTCTCTGTCTCACTACAGCACACTGGGCTAGGCTTTCTGTCTCACTACAACACACTGGGCTAGGCTCTCCCACTCTCTGTCTCACTACAGCACACTGGGCTAGGCTCTCCCTCTCTGTCTCACTACAGCACACTGGGCTAGGCTCTCCCTCTCTCTGTCTCACTACAGCACACTGGGCTAGGCTCTCCCTCTCTCTGTCTCACTACAGCACACTGGGCTAGGCTCTCCCTCTCTGTCTCACTACAGCACACTGGGCTAGGCTCTCCCTCTCTGTCTCACTACAGCACACTGGGCTAGGCTCTCCCACTCTCTGTCTCACTACAGCACACTGGGCTAGGCTCTCTGTCTCACTACAGCACACTGGGCTAGGCTCCCTGTCTCACTACAACACACTGGGCGAGGCTCTCCCTCTCTCTGTCTCAATACACGCAGGCTGCGCTTTATCACGTGTAGGTGGCAGTTTACACCAAATTGTATCATTTATCCCCACAGCTTTATTAGCCATTCCGCAACCCCAGTTACCTGTAAGCAGATATCATACTCCAGCCAATCGTGCGGCTAGTGTAAGAATAAAGACGCCCCCCTCTCTCTCCCCCTCTGTCTCCCTGCCTGGCAGAGTGACTGAAACAGACTTTAGTTGTAACTTTCAAAAGGCGAATTTGAGCAAAATACCTGTGACAGAGGGGAGGAAAGGAGGCAATGACACGGGGCCAAGCAGAATGGGCAAGGGTGTGGCGATGGACCGAATGGTCTGTACAATTCCAATTAAATCTTCAGCGATTTAAAATAAAACACACTCTTGTTTGCCAGCATCTACTGGTTACCACGTTTCACACAAATTCCAAAGTCGAGGTCACAAGAGAGCCGAATTCCTGAGTTCAGTAATCATTACTTGTCCTTGGGAGGATGTAGAAACTGAAACTATGGGAGGGGGAGGAGGGACGGGAGGTTGTAATTTACAAGACTCGTCCCTCCACTCTCTCTCTCCTGCTAATCGTGCCTGTTACAGAAAGATTCACATGAAAGGAGACGTGTGAATGTAGCAATTTGAAACCGGACCCCACCAGAGTCAGGTACACCTGTTGCTTCAGGAAAACCCTGCTGTGGATATTGCAGTTAGACTTTACAGAGGTTTTTTTTTAATCCTGTATGGGAGGACAGAGATCCGGTCACCTTATTGCGTCTGAGCCGTTAGCTGGGATTATTGAATTGTGTGTTGGGATTGTTACATTTGCTGGGTTTGTGTACAAATTGAAACTCATTTCCCAAGTGTGGAGGGGTAAAGGTTACAATCCACGCAAAGCAGATGTTTACCAATCCATTCTCTGTATCGTCGAATTTCAAACTTTGGAAACGCAGCAATTACAGTTTGTTCCAACGTTTATTTTTTGCAGTAAGATTGATGAGTACACGATTTAATCGTGAAATAACGAATACCCCGGAAAGCAATGTGGACAATCCATTCATTACTTCTGCTGGGGTATTGGGACGGGCTTTCACAGGATTCAAGACGGCAAGTTTTGCATTTTAACCAATTGGGAGAAGATTGCCCTGATAGTTTTATTTTACACACAGCTTTGTTAAGATCGAGAAGACGCTGTGTGAAAGGGAAGTGGAAGCTGATTTAATGTTTACTTTCAAAGGAGAATTGGACGAACCCTTGAACAGGGGATCATTGCAGGGCTAAAGCGAAAGAGCGGGATTGTTACCATTCGGCCCGTCCTTTCTGCACCGGCTGTCCAAACGAGAGCATCATGACTTAGTGCCATCCCTCCTTGTGCCTCACTTCCATTCAAATGTTCATCTAATACTATCTTGGGTGCCTCGATTGAACGATGGGTCGAATGGTCACCTCTGTCCTGTGTGTGAGCGGGAGGATGACAGGGAAGAAATAACTTCACTGCTGAAGGAGTTGTAAATGATTTCTTAATTTGCCATTTCCACAGATAAGCTGATTGCAGGAAAGTGTCGCCATTTACTTTGTGTACTCTTTTGTTTATTTCACAGACTCTGAATTACGCTTCTGCGAATTTAGCTTCACGGTATTTAACACTGTAACAAATTATACAATGTTCAAGTTATGCAGGGCTGCAATTTCCATCCCATGCGAAAACAAGGTTGCTCAGAATGCCAATTTTAAAAGATCGTTTCAAACACTGATAACAGACACTGGAGCTTAATGGCTGGATATTGTCAACTTTGACATAGATTTCACTTGTTGAGTCCACTATCAGTAAAGATTGCAGCCAGCAGGCATTTCTTCATTATCTTGCAAATGACTATTAGACTCTTTCAACCAATTGCCTATTCATTTTCTATAGTATTTCTGGATCTGTCGATACCCCTTTCCCTGCAGTCTTTACTCCCTCCCAATCATGTTTGTTCCCTCAGCAGGAACTGAGCGTTCCTGGGGTTTATGTGGGGTGGAATGAGATCACTGATTGAAAATTGAAAGTTAGGGCAGCACAGTGGCGCAGTGGTTAGCACTGCTGCCTCACGACGCTGAGGACCCGGTTCGATCCCGGGTCACTGTCCGTGTGGAGTTTGCACATTCTCCCCGCGTCTGCGTGGGTTTCACCCCCACAATCCAAAAGATGTGTAGGTTAGGTGGATTGGTCACGTTAAATTGCCCCTTAATTGGAAAAAAAATAATTAACCTGCACATCTTTGGCTGTAGGGGTGAAACCCGCGCAGACATGGGGAGAGTGTGCAAAGTCCACACGGACAGTGACCCAGGGCCGGGATTCAAACCCAGGTCCTCAGACCCGCAGTTCCACTGCTAACCACTGTGCCACATGCCGCCCATACTTTTGAATTATTTTCTTTAAAATATTTTTTATTCTCTTTTTTCACATTTTCTCCCAAATTTATACCCATCAGAAATAAGCAATAATCAGTAACAAATATGTCAATCCCCATATCAATAACAACGATCCCATCCTCCCACCAAACCCCAAACATTAGCCCGCATGTTCACATAAACATATGACAAAAAGGAATTAGGGATCACCCATAGTCGCCATGAACACATGCCCCCCTCCCCCCAACCCTCCCACCCACACGTCCCAACTAATGTTCAATGTTCTCCAGTTCTTGAAAGTGCATAATGAATAATGTCCATGAATTGCAGAACCCTTCCATCCTTCCCCAGTTCAAACTTAACCTTCTCAAGAGTCAAGAATTCCAACAGGTCCCCCCGCCCGCCAGAGCACAGGGTGGAGAGGTTGCTCTCCAACCTATCAGGATCCGCCTTCGGGCGGTCAATGAGGCGAAGGCTACAACATCTGCCTCCGCACCCATTTCCAATCCTGGCTGGTCCGACACCCCGAAGGCCCGGGTCCAGTTTCATATGCGCCACTTTAGAAATTACCCTAAAAACCTCCTTCCAGTAATCCTCCAGCTTTGGACAGGACCAAAACATATGAACGTGATTAGAGCCCCCCCCCCCCCCCCCCCCCGCAACGTTCACACACATCTTCTACTCCTTCAAAGAATCGGCTCATCCTCGCCCTCGTGAGGTGTGCTCTGTATACCACCTTCATCTGTATCAGCCCCAACCTCGCGCACAAGGTGGAGGCATTCACTCCTCACCTCCCCCATATCCACTCCCAACTCTTCCTCCCACTTTGCTTTTGTCCCTTCCAGTGGTGCCTTCTCCCCTTCCAAAATAGCTCCGTAAACCGCTGACACTACCCCCTTCTCCAGTCCCTCTTGTCGTCAGCACCTCCTCCGGTAATGTGGAGGCCAGCTCCACCGGGAAGCTCTGTATCTCCTTTCTGGCAAAATCTCGAACCTGCATGTATCTAAACATTTCCCCCTGCTCCAGCCCATACTTCGCTTCCAGCTCCTTCAATCCTGCAAACCAACCCCTAAGAAACAAATCTTTTAGTGTCTTAATCCCCTTCTCCTCCCATTTCCAAAAATTTCCATCCCACCTCCCTGGCTCAAATCTGTGGTTCCCCCGAATCGGCATTTCTCTTGACCCTGCCCCCAACCTGAAGTGTTGGTGAAACTGCCTCCAAATTCTCAATGAAGCTATTATTACCAGACTCCCTGAGTATTTCGCCAGGGCTATCGGGAGCGGTGCTGATGCTAGTGCTTTCAATCCCGACCCCCTGCACAAACTCTCCTCCATTCTGACTCACTGGGAATCAACCCCTCTGACCCTGCTCCGCACCTTCTCCACATTCGCCGCCCAATAGTAATACATCAGTTTCGGAAGACCCAAACCCCCTGCCTGCCTTCCCTTCTGTAGCAGCACCTTTCTAACTCTGGCCACCTTCCCTCCCAATATGAACGAAGTAATCCTTCCCTCAATCTCTCTGAAAAAAGCCTTTGGCAGGAAAATCGGCAGGCATTGAAAAATAAACAGAAATCGCGGCAACACGTTCATTTTAAACGCCTGTACCCGACCCGTCAGTGACAGAGGGAGACCATTCCACCTTGCCAGATCAGCTTTCACTCTCCCCACCAAACTAGAAATGTTATACCTGCGGAGCCCCCCCCCCCGCCCAGGCAACCTGCACCTCCAGGTACCTAAAGTGAGTCCCTGCCCTACGGAATGGCAGCCCCCACCCCTGCCCCCACCCCCAGCCGAGACACCACAAAATACTCACTCTTGTCTAGATTTAGTTTGTACCCCAAGAAAGACCCAAACACCCGAAGCAGCTCCAATATTCCCCCTATCGACACACTCAGTTCCGACATGTATAACAGCAAGTCATCGGCATATAAGGACACCCTATGCTCTATTCCCCCCGCGCACTATTCCTTTCCATACCCCTGAACCTCTTAATGCGATGGCCAACGGCTCAATCGTGAGTGCAAATAGCAGGGGGAACATAGGACACCCCTGACTAGTCCCACGGTGGAGAGAAAAGTATCTCGAGCTGATGTTGTTTGCGTGGACACTCGCCCTCGGCTCCTTAGATAGTAGCTTTATCCAGTTCACAAATCTTGGTCCAATCCCAAACCGCTCCAGAACTGCCATCAAGTACCCCCATTCTACCCGGTCAAACGCCTTCTCAGCGTCCAATGCCACAACCACCTCTGTTTCCTTCCCCTCTGCCGGTGCCATAACCACGTTCAATACCCTTCTAACATTTGAAAAGAGCTGCCTCCCTCTCACGAACCCCGTCTGATCTTCACCTATCACCTTCGGGAGGCACTCCTCCAGCCTACCCGCCAGTACCTTCGCCAATACTTTTGCGTCCACATTCAGAAGTGTTATGGGCCTATACGACCCACACTCCGTCGGATCCTTATCTTTTTTTAGCAACAGAGAAATCGATGCCTGCCCCAAAGTTTGTGGCAACACCCCCTTCCCTATCGCCTCTTCAAACATCCCCACCATCAGGGGTGCCAGCTTATCCTTGAATTTTTTATAATATTCCACCGGAAACCCATCCAGCCCTGCGACCTTCCCCGACTGCCAATCACATCCTTTATCTCCTGCTTCACTCTCGCTCCTTCTAATGTAGCCCTGTCCCCCTCCCCTAACCTCGGATACTCCAACCCATCTAGAAATTCCTGCATCTCACGATCTCCCCCAGGTGGCTCTGACCTGTACAACCTCTCATAAAACTCCTCAAAAACCTTGTTAGTCTGATCCGGTGCCACCACCAACTTCCCTGCCCTATCCCTCACCTGAACAATTTCCCTTACTGCTGCCTTCCTCCAGAGCTGACCTGCTAACACGCCTTATCTCCATGTTCGTAAACTGCACCTCTTGCTCATCTCAGTTGGCGCACCGCCTTCCTGGTAGATAGTCGGTCAAAGCTCACCTGTAGTTCCTTCCTCTTTTCCAGCTTCGCTGGGTCCCCATCTTCTGCATAACTTCTATCTACCTCCAACATCTCATCTATTACCCTCTGCCGCTCCAACCTCTCCTCTTTGTCCACCCTGGCCTTAAACAAAATCACCTCAACCCTCACCACCGCCTTTAGAGCCTCCCAGACAACTGCCTTCGGCACCTCACCCGTACAGCTGAAACCTACATATTCCTCAATTACCTTTTCAATTTTGTCATAGAACCCTTTTGGTCCCCCAAAAGTCCCACATCTAATTTCCACCACGACCTCTGCGCTACCCCCTTCTCCAGTACCATATCCACCCAATGCGGAGCATGATCTGACACTGCAATTGTATTCCGACCCCTTAATCCCACCCAGCAAAGCCTTCCCCACCACAAAAAAGTCGATCCGCGAGAATACCTTATGGACTGCTGAGAAAAACGAGTACTCCCATTCCCTCAGGTGCAGAAACCTCCAAGGGTCCACCCCTCCCATTTCCACCATTAGCCCAGCCAATGCCTTCACCCCCCTGATGGGACCAGCGAGCGTGGCCATGACCTGTCCAACCTTGGCTCTTGCACCAAGTTCCAGTCCCACCCCCCACTATCAGTTTGTGTGTGTCCAAGTCGGTGATGGCCCCAAACACCTTCTTTGCGAATCCCACATTGTCCCAATTGGGACGTATACACTTAACAGCGCCACTAACCTCGCCTCCAGCACCCCTGTCACAATCACATATCTACCCCCCTGATCTGCCACCACCTTCTCCACCTGGAAGCGTACTCTTTTGCTGACCATTACCGCTACCCCTCGAGCCCTTCCGTCAAATCCAGAGTTAAACACCTGACAAACCCAGCCCTTTTTATGTCTCACCTGGTCCTCCACCCTCAAGTGAGTCTCCTGCAGCATTGCTACATCGGCTTTCAAACTTTTAAGATGCACAAGCACCGTTGACCTCTTGACTGGACCTCCTAATCCCCTCACGTTCCACATGACTATCCTAACTGGGGGTCTCTCACCCCCCCCCCCCACCCTTCTTATCCACCATCATCATACCACCGGGCCCTGCCCATGTGCTTGACCCGTCCCGATCCATTATTAACATCGAACCCCTTCCCCCCCTCCCAAACCGCCCCCCCCCCACATTTCCTCTTGAAAAAATATTTCCCAGCATCAATCCAAGGTATACTGTCCCCTCCCACCCAGTCCCAAAGAAAGAAAAAACAAAAACAATCCAACCCATACAATTCACTAAAATAAGATATAACCGTCGCAACACAGAATGCCAATCAACCCAACCAATAACTTGAACTCTGTAACAATGTAAAGAGAAGTAAATTACAATACACGTCAGTAAAAAGAAAGTTGTAGCATTTATACATTTTCTAGCTCCCCAATCACAGTCCACAGTGTCTGTTCCAGCTCCGCTCCTCACATCTGTCCCACGCCTTCTGCCCTCATGAACGCCTCAGCCACCTCCGCTGTCTCGAAGTAAAAGTCTTTGGCATCATAACGTCACCCTCAGCTTCGCCGGGTATACCATACCAAATCGCACGCCCTTTTTGTACAGTGCCGCCTTCACTCGCCCGAACGCCGCTCGTCTTTTTGCCAACTCCACTGTCAAGTCCTGGTAGATCCAAACTCCAGCACCATCCCACTGCACCTCACGCTTCTGCTCCGCCCAGCTTAACACCTTCTCCTTCATGCAGCACTTATGGAAGCAGATAATTACTGCTCTTGGCGGCTCATTCACTTTGGGCTTCGGCCTTAATGACCGATGAGCTTGGTCCAGCTCGTACTGGGAGGGGTTCTGACCCTCCCCCATCAACTCCGCCACCTTCTTAGCAAAGTACTCTGTTGGCCTTGGGCCCTCTGTCCCTTCGGGCAAGCCCACAATTCTCAGATTGTGCCGCCTCGAACGGTTCTCCAAGTCCTCAAGCTTTGCTCGGAGTCCTCTGCTGACCTCCACCACCCTCCGCAGCTCGTCCCCCATAGAGATGAGCTGGTCGCTGTGCTGCGACATGGCCTCCTCCACTTCCTTCATCTTCTCGCCCTGCTCTCTCACCTCGGCCGATGTCTTTGCCACAGCTACCCTCACCGGGGCGATTGCCTCCTCCACCAATGACTTCAATGCGACCACCATCTCCTTCCTCAAAACCTCCATGTGCCTCGCAAACTGCTGTTCCAGACCCACCGCCATCACCTCGGTCATCTTCTCCACCGTAAGTAGTGCGGCCCCACCGTGCGGTCTGGCATCCGCCATCTTGTCAGCACTTTTGCTGGTCCTCTCATTCAATGGCGAGCCCACGTTTCCTCCCTTCCTCAATGCTGCTTTTCGCATCCTTTAGCGACTTCTTATTTTTCCGTTTTTTTTCACCCTTCTTTCCTTCTTCAATCTTTTATTTTATTTCATAGAAAAACAAAAAATTCTTCCTTCAAAAAAAAGTAAAGGAAAAAACTTTCACCAAGTTTCTTTAAAACTTTTTTGTATTCCTCCAGAATTTCCCTGGGACCAGACTTCCGTCTTCTTACCACATTCTAGGCGGGAGCTCCTCTCAATGCGGCCGACCCGCTTACAAACGCCACCGGAAGTCCATGCTTTTGAATTATTAAGAATCTAATCATAATGCACATTGGAAACCCACATGCCAGTTTGCAGTATTGCTGTCGCAAACTCTGCAAGGTCAAAGAAATCAAGATGGGCGATGATTTTCACTGGCTGTATCCTGAAAGTCACATCAGTAGAACTATCACAGGGGTCTAAATTGACTTTCTGCATTTCAGAATTGGAAGCTATGAGAGCTGGTAGCAGTCTAACAGATGGAGATAATACCCGCAGCATTAGAAGTGAAGGGGCCTGGATTGCCCTGAAATCGTCCATTAGTATAATTAGGAATGGAATAATGGCCTGGAAATCCCTGGCAATTGTGTTTAAAAGGCAATGCCCTCAAGTGCTTTTCCACACACATAAAATAACACTGAGGAATAATGAGGTTATAAAGAATCAAGAGAAAAAAATTGAATACTTACAAATGACGATAAAATATAATTCGAAATGTCATTTTGATGGATTGTATGTTTTACATTGGCATCCCCTGGTGGACAAGAATAGCAATAACACTGAATGGAAATTCCAGCCCAACATCTACATTGCCCCTTGCTGCAGGCTGCAAACAGAAACTGAATCAACAATATTCAATTGCCAATAACTCAAATAAAACTCACCCCGTGCTCAGCTGATGACTGTTAATTTTCCATCCCTCCATAACCAACTATTCCTGTGATGCCTCTTCATCTACCACCGTGATCTCCATTGTTTTTTTTAAATTCCAATTAAGGGGCAATTTAGCATGACCAATTCACCTACCTTGCACATCTTTGGGTTGTGGGGGTGAGAGCCACATAGACACGGGGAGAATGTGCAAACTCCACACGGACAGTGACCCGGGGCCGGGATTGAACCCTGGTCCTCGGTTAGCACAGTGGGCAAAACAGCTGGCTTGTAATGCAGATCAAGGCAGCAGCGCAGGTTCAATTCCCGTACCGGCCTCCCCGAACAGGTGCCGGAATGTGGCAACTAGGGTCTTTTCACAGTAAGTTCATTGAAGCCTACTTGTGACAATAAGCGATTATTATTATTGTGAGGCAGAAGTGCTAACCACTGCGCCACCCTGCCACCCGTGATCTCCATTTCTAACAACTGTGAGAAGCTCATGCATTGTTTGTCATCAAGCTAGGCACCAGCCATCCTTTCAATTGCCTCCGATGCTTCTCCCTGATTTTCCATGTTACCAAGTGAAACATCTGCCATTTTCCTCAAAATCTGTCTCTCCAGTTGCTCTCCCACCTCCCTAAACCCTTTCAAAGTTCATCTCATCCATACAAGTCATTTCTTGCTCCTTCGACCCCCATTCTCCCTAATCTGCTGAACCCTACTTAATTCCCATATTCTCAACTTTAAAAAAAATAAATTTAGAGTATCCAATTTTTTTCCAAAGGAGGAACGCACCTGAATCAACCAGGTTTTAAAAGGCCATTATTCTACCTGGTCAGAACCAACGTGGGTATCACTCATTGTCCCTTTGGATACATTTCATGGATGCACAGAAAACATTCCAAAAGCATTTTGTGCCGACCTCACTCAAAGTTCACTGTCACATCTCATCCCGCCAGCAAGTACTGGTAAGGAGACAGTGACTTACAAATGCAGACCTCAGTGTGAAATATTGATATATGTGTGTGCAGCTTGCCACTCGGAAGGGGACAGCAACTACTGGGAGTCAAAGTTGAGGATCTGGGGCGGGCAACACGGTGGCCCAGTGGTTAGAACTGCACATTCTCCCCGTGTTTGCGCGGGTTTCGTCCCCACAACCCAAAAATGTGCAGGGTAGGTGGACTGCCAATGCTAATTGCCCCTTAATTAGAAAAAAATTGGACACTCTAAATTTTTTTTTTTTAAAGTTGCGGATCTGGGAAGTAAGTAGGGTTTTCCTGGTGTAAGTACATAGAAACATAGAAAATAGTAGCACGAGGAGGCCATTCGGCCCTTTGAGCCTGTTCCACCATTCATTATGATCATAGCTGATCATCCAACTCAATAGCCTGACCCAGCCTTCCCCCAGGATCCTTTCATGCCCTTCACCACAAGTGCTTTATCTAACTTTCCTTGAAAACATACAGTTTTTTGGCCTCAATTGCTTTCTTGGTATCAAATTCCACAGGCTCACTCCTCTGGGTGAAGAACTTTTTCCTCATCTCAGTCTTAAATGGTCTGTCCCGTATCCTCATATGGTTCTAGACACCCCCACCATCGGGAAAATGCTTATTGCATCTAACCTGTCTAGTCCTTTTAGAATTAAAAAAAAAAAAATTTAGAGTACCCAATTATTTTTTTCCAATTAAGGGGCAATCTAGCATGGCCAATCCAATTACCCTGCAAATCTTTGGGTTGTGGGGGCATGACCTACACAGACAGGGGGAGAATGTGCAGACTCCACACAGACAGTGACCCAGGGCCGGGATTGAACCCAGGTCCTCAGTGCCGTGAGGCAGCAGTGCTAACCACTGTGCCACCGTGCTTCTCTGTCCTGTTAGAATTTTATAGGCTTCTATGTCACCCCACTCATTCTTTTTTAAATTTAGAGTACCCAATTCATTTTTTCCAATTAAGGGGCAATTTAGCGGGGCCAATCCACCTACCCTGCACATCTTTTGGGTTGTGGGGGCGAAACCCACGCAAACACGGGAAGAACGTGCAAACTCCACACGGACAGTGACCAAGAGCCGGGATCGAACCTGGGACCTCAGCGCCATGAGGCAGCAGTGCTAACCACTGCAGCACCGTGCTGCCCTTTGGAGCTGTTATGTGAGAGATACTAGGGGTCCACAGGCTGTGCCTGAGAATTCTGCAACCCAAGCTGATGTTGAAGAGATAACACATCATATAACAGCAACAGATTCTTTTCAGATTGGTAGTCAGCATAAAACTGTTGGATTTCCTGATCCTTACTTGGAAGCAGAAGTCTGGAAGACGGGGCAGGGACCTGGTGAAATTCCCCTCACAGTGAAACTGAGGATTCCTGGCCAGATGAACTGAGCCGACACTTGGCAGCAGGTCGATTACAACGATGGAAATAAGGCAGGAAAGACTGTCAGTATCTTTTTAAGTGCTTTCAGGCGATGGGGAATTGACCAGTGCAAGGCCCATTATTTCCAATGCAGTGGGGGGTCAACTGGAAGAAGGCATTAGCAGCTTAGGAGCGAATCATGATGGGATGGAATTTCGGACAAACAAAATTCTTTTGGTCACATCTGACAAGGTGGAAAAAGAAATGAAATATCCGGAAAAATGGGCAGGAACTGCACTCAATTCAACAATTTTGAATCATAACTAGTGCTCCAGTATTTTGGGTGGCACATTCTGGTAGTGATTCTGCTTGTCCTCTTACCACTTCCTTTCTGCTTGACACCAACACCCCTTTTGATATTTATTAATTTCTGCCCTCTACCCGATAACAGACCACCCGTTTGTTCTCTCTCCTCTCCCTCCACGTTCACACTCCTGTAATGAAAGCAAAACACTGCAGATGCTGGAAATCTGAAATGTGAAAACACAGAAAAACTCAGCAGGTCTGGCAGCAACTATGGAGAGAGAAACAGTTAACATTTCAAGTCTGTATGGCTCTTTTTCAGAGCTAAAGGGTGGGGAAGGGGGAGAAATGTGATGGTTTTTATATAGTTCAAGAAGTGGTGGATTAGGTGGAGCAAATTAGAAGGTCAGGGATAGGGTGGGAGCCAAGGAGAAATTTACCAAACATGTCATGGGCACAAGACAAAGGGAGTGTTAATGGTGATGCTAAAGACTAAAGAAGGCGCTGACAGCGGCATAAAATAATAATAATAATAATCGCTTATTGTCACAAGTAGGCTTCAATGAAGTTACTGTGTTGGATGTGTTAATAGCAGAACAAGGGTCAGCACTGTGTGAAAGCAAAATTTAAGATCATGTACTAGTGACAGATAGTCCTGTGGAAGGCGGGGAGGGGAGGGTTGGGGAAATGTTTAAAAAGGCATCAAGCTGAAGGAGAGAGTTCACGGTCTGGAGTTTTTGAACTCACTGATAAGTCTAGAAGGTTGTAAAGTGCCAAATTGGAAGGTGAGGTGCTGTTCCTCCAGTTTGCATTGGGCTTCACTGGAGCATTGCAACAGGCCTGGGACTGACACCTGGGCATGAGATCAGGGTAGTTAGTTGAAATGGCAAGTGACAGGAAGTTCTGGGTCGTGCTTGCGGATTGAGCGGAAGTTTTACACAAAAACAGGTCCTTAAACTTTGCTTTCACAGAATGCTGACCCTTGATTTGCTAAGAATACATTCTGCTATCTTACCTTCATGCCATTATCAGCACCTTCTTTAATCTTTAACACAACCATCATTAACACTCCCTTTGTCTTGTGTTCAATGACATATTTGTCAAATTTCTCCTTGGATCACACCATCACTGATCTTTTATTTTACTCCCCCCCTCCCCCCCCTTAAACAGTATAAAATCCATCACATTTCACCCTCTCTTTACCTTTGAAGATGAGTCACATGGACTCAAAATGTGAACTGTTTCTCTCCACTGATGCACTTTCTGTTTTCACTCCCTACTCCTGGACTTGCTTAAAATCTCTGAGTTCGAATGAATCGTTAACCCTGTTTCTCTACAGATGTTGTCTGACCTGCTGAGTATTTCCAGCAATCCTCTGTTTTTATTTAAGTACTATCTACTTTATTATGAGATTCACAGATCATTAACATGTCAGCATCGTCAAGCACTGCAACATTGGCAAGAGATGTGATCGGTTGGCACAAAGGAACTTGTGTAATTTTATGTAAATGTGAAATCCACATGCATAAACAGCTGCCAGTTGTCAACAGATGTAAGTCACTGGTGGTTGATGCTCATAACAGTAGCTTTCACGCAAGGACGAGCTCAGAGTAAGAACAGTGTTCAGTCTGGGGGGATTTGCTTGTGTGCCTATGTCCTGTCATTTTTCCCACTCCTTGATTGAGTTGCTGGTGCAATACAGTTAGTAACCGTGAGTATTCAGGCTCATGCATTAACGGAGGCAGAATATGGCATTTTTACATTACTATCTCAAAGTGGTCCTCAGGGAACAGTGCTGTATCGCACATAACCTGTCCTCTCCTTTTTAAAAAAAATATATATTTTATTAAAGTTTTCAAACACAATTTTTCCTCCTTACAAATCAACAAAAACGGTAACATGATAACTAATAGATAACATTGTTTAAATAAAATAGTGAACTAACAAAATAACACAAAATAGTGCTCTCCCCCCCGCGCCTCTCCACCCCATCTAGAACAAAAACAATTTAACCCCCCCTCCCCCCCTCTGGGCTGCTGCTGCTGGCTATCTATTTTCCCCCTAACGTTCCGCTAGATAGTCGAGGAACGGTTGCCACCGCCTGGAGAACCCCTGAGCCGATCCTTTCAGCGCAAACTTCATCCGCTCCAGTTTTATGAACCCTGCCATATCGTTTATCCAGGCCTCCACGCCGGGGGGTTTCGCTTCCTTCCACATGAGTAAAATCCTTCGCCGGTCTACCAGGGCCACAATATCGGCCTCTTTCGCCTCCTGCACTCCCGGCTCATCCGCTACCCCAAATATAGCTAACCCCCAGCTTGGCTTGACCCGGACTTTCAACACCTTCGAGATCACTCCCGCCACTCCCCTCCAATACTCCTCCAGTGCCGGACACGACCAAAACATATGTGTGTGGTTCGCCGGGCTTCCCCCGCACCTCCCGCACCTGTCCTCCACTCCGAAGAACCTGCTCAACCTCGCTCCCATTATATGTGCTCTATGTAGCACCTTAAATTGGATCAGGCTAAGCCTGGCACACGAGGAAGAGGAATTTACCCTACTTAGGGCATCAGCCCACAAACCCTCCTCAATCTCCTCCCCGAGCTCTTCTTCCCATTTTCCTTTCAGTTCTTCTACTAGCTCCTCCCCCTCTTCTCTCATCTCCCGGTATATTTCGGACACTTTGCCCTCCCCGACCCACCCCCCCGAAATCATTCTATCCTGGATCCCCTGTGTCAGGAGCAGCGGAAATTCCCTCACCTGTTGTCTCGTGAACACCCTCACCTGCATATACCTAAAGATATTCCCCGGAGGCAGCTCATACTTTTCCTCTAGCGCTCCCAAGCTCGCAAACGTCCCATCTATAAATAAGTCTCCCACTCTCCTAATTCCTGCCCGGTGCCAGCTCTGGAACCCTCCGTCCAACGTCCCTGGGGCAAACCTATGGTTGTTCCTGATCGGGGACCACACCGAGGCTCCCAACACACCCTTCTGTCACCTCCATTGCCCCCAGATACTTAATGTGGCCGCCACCACTGGGTTCGTGGTAAATCATTTCGGGGAGAGAGGTAGTGACGCCGTCACCAGCGCTTTTAAGCTTGTTCCTTTACAGGACGCCATCTCCAGTCTTTTCCACGCCGCCCCCTCTTCCTCTATCATCCACTTACGGATCATCGCCACATTGGCGGCCCAGTAATAGTCGCCCAAATTCGGCAACGCCAGTCCCCCTCTGTACCTGCTACGTTGCAGGAACCCCCTCCTTACCCTCGGGGCCTTCCCTGCCCACACGAAGCTCATGATGCTCCTATCTATTTTCTTGAAAAAGGCCTTAGTGATCAATATGGGGAGACATTGAAACACAAATAGGAACCTCAGGAGGACCATCATCTTAATCGCCTGCACTCTGCCCGCCAGTGACAGCGGCTGCATATCCCACCTTTTGAAATCCTCTTCCATTTGCTCCACCAGCCGAGTCAGATTGAGTCTGTGTAAGGTTCCCCAGCTCCTGGCTATCTGAATCCCCAGGTATCGGAAGTTTCTTTCCACTCTCCTTAGCGGCAGGCCATCTATCCCTCTACTCTGGTCCCCAGGGTGTATTACGAAAAGCTAACTCTTTCCCATGTTAAGCCTATATCCCGAGAAATCTCCAAACTCCCTCAATATCTGCATAACCTCTGTCATCCCCCCCCCACTGGATCCGCCACATACAGCAGTAGGTCATCTGCGTAGAGTGACACTCGGTGTTCCTCTCCCCCTCTAACCACCCCTGTCCATTTCCTGGAGTCTCTCAGCGCTATGGCCAGTGGTTCAATTGCCAGCGCGAACAGTAGTGTCTTGTTCCCCTATGTAGCCAAAAATACTCCGATCTTTGCCGATTTGTGACTACACTTGCCATTGGGGCCCCATAGAGGAGTTTAACCCAGCTGACAAACCCCTCCCCGAACCCAAACCTCCTCAGCACCTCCCATAAATACTCCCACTCTACCCTATCAAATGCCTTCTCTGCATCCATTGCCGCCACTATCTCTGCCTCCCCCTCTGCTGGGGGCATCATTATCACCCCCAATAGCCGTCGCACGTTGACATTCAATTGTCTCCCCTTTACGAACCCTGTCTGATCTTCGTGCACCACCCCCGGGACACAATCCTCTATCCTCATTGTCAGCACTTTTGCCAACAACTTGGTGTCCACATTCAGGAGCGAAATAGGCCTATAAGACCCGCATTGCAGCGGATCTTTATCTCGCTTCAGGATTAGTGATATCGTCGCCTCCAACATTGTCGGGGGTAGAGTCCCCTCTTCTCTGGCCTCGTTAAAGGTTCTTACCAGCAGCGGGGCCAACAAGTCCATGTATTTCCTGTAAAATTCCACCGGGAACCCGTCCGGTCCCGGGGCCTTCCCTGCCTGCATGTTCCCCAGCCCTTTGGTCACCTCATCCACCCCAATTGGCGCCCCCAGGCCTGCCACCTCCTGCTCCTCCACCCTCGGGAACCTTAGTTGGTCCAGAAACTGCTGCATCCCCTCTTTTCCCTCCAGGGGTTGGGACCTATATAACCTCTCATAAAAGGTGTTAAACACCTCATTTACCTTCCCTGCTCTCCGCACCGTAGTTCCCGTTTCATCCCTAACTCCCCCTATTTCCCTCGCCGCTGTCCTCTGACGAAGCTGGTGGGCCAACAGGCGACTCGCCTTTTCCCCATATTCATATCTCATCCCCTGTGCCTTCCTCCACTGTGCCTCTGCCTTCCCTGTGGTCAGCAGGTCAAACTCCGTCTGGAGTCTTCGCCTCTCCCTATATAGTCCTTCGTCCGGGGCCTCCGCATATCTTTTATCCACACTCAAGATCTCCCCCAGTAATCTTTCCCTCTCTTTGGCCTCTGTTTTCCCCTTATGAGCCCTGATGGAAATCAACTCTCCCCTGACCACCGCCTTCAGCGCTTCCCATACTACCCCCACTCGGACCTCCCCATCATCATTGGCCTCCAGGTACCTTTCGATACATCCCCGCACCCTTCCGCAGACTCCCTCATCCGCCAATAATCCCACATCCAGTCGCCAGAGTGGGCGCTGTTCCCTCTCCTCTCCTAGTTCCAGATCCACCCAATGTGGGGCATGGTCTGAAACAGCTATGGCCGAGTACTCCGTTCCTTCCACCCTCTAAATCAGTGACCTTCCCAGAACGAATAAATCTATCCGGGAGTATACTTTATGGACATGGGAGAAAAAGGAGAACTCTTTGGCCAGCGGCCTAGCAAATCTCCACGGATCCACTCCCCCCATTTGGTCCATAAACCCCCTAAGCACCTTGGCCGCTGCTGGCCTTCTTCCGGTCCTGGATCTAGATCTATCTAACCCTGGGTCTAGCACGGTGTTGAAGTCCCCCTCCATTACCAGGTCTCCTACCTCCAGGTCAGGGATACGTCCCAGCATCCGCTTCATAAATCCCGCATCATCCCAGTTCGGGGCATATACATTGACCAGCATGACCTCCATTCCCTGCAGTCTGCCACTCACCATCACATATCTGCCACCGCTATCCGCTACAATGTTCCTAGCCTCGAACGACACCCGTTTCCCCACCAATATGGCCACCCCTCTATTCTTTGCGTCCAGCCCTGAGTGGAACACCTGTCCCACCCATCCATTCCTTAACCTAACCTGGTCCGCCACCTTCAAATGCATCTCTTGAAGCATGGCCACGTCTGCCTTCAGTCCTTATAAGTGCGCGAACACTCGGGCCCTCTTAATTGGCCCATTTAGGCCTCTCACATTCCACGTGATCAGCTGGACTGGGGGGGCTGCCCGCCCCCCTCCCCTGTCGACTAGCCATCACCCTCTCTGGGCCAGTCCCACGTCCCGGTCCCGCGCACCCACCCGTCCCCCAGGCGGCGCATTCCCGCCTCGACCACCTTTTCTCTTACCAGCTCCCTTTCGATCTCAGCAGCAGCAACCCAGTTGTCCCCCCCCCCCCCCTCGCTAGAACCCCATCTAGCATGGTTACTCCCCCCATATTGCTTCCGAAAGTCAGCTGACTTCAACTGACCCCGGCCTCTCCCGCTCTCTCCTTGACCCCCCCCCCCCCCCCCCCCCCCCCCCCCCCCCCCCGTGTGTGGTACTCCCATCCTCCTTGCGCCTATCTTCCCGCCATCATCTCTCTGGCGCGGGGAAAAAAAAAACGCGCTTTCTAGAACCATCCCGCCCCTTATGGCGCAGCTCCCCCTACAGCCCCGTTCCCATTCCCCATCCCCCGCCTGTGTCTCTTTTTCCCCCCCACCGGTGCCCACATTTCTCAGTGTGTCCCCCTCCCCAATTTACACCTCTATACATCAACATTGTCGTTTCCCCTCCAACATCAGTCCCTCAGTTCTGGTCCAGTTTCTCTTTTTGAATGAAGGTCCATGCTTCTTCCGACGTTTCAAAATAGTAATGTCTATCTTGGTGCGTGACCCATAATCGCGCCGGCTGCAACATCCCAAACTTTACTTTCTTCTTATGCAGCACCTCCTTGGCTCGATTGAAACTCGCCCTCCTTCTCGCCACCTCCGCGCTCCAGTCCTGATACACTCGTATCACCGCATTCTCCCATCTGCTACTTCGTACCTTCTTGGCCCAGCTCAAAACAACCTCTCTGTCGTTGAAGCGGTGAAATCGCACGACCATCGCCCTAGGTGGTTCTCCAGCCTTTGGTCTCCTCGCAGGGACCCGGTGGGCCCCTTCCACTTCCAAGGGGTCCGAGGGGGCCTCAGCTCCCATTAGCGAACGTAGCATCGTGCTCGCATAAGCCCCGCCGTCAGCTCCTTCCACTCCCTCGGGGAGACCCAGGATCCGGAGGTTCTTTGTCCTTGATCTATTTTCCAGGACTTCAATTCTTTCGATGCACTTCTTAGGAAGCGCCTCGTGCGTCTGCATTTTGACCGCTAGGCCCAGGATCTCGTCCTCGTTGTCAGTTACCTTCTGCTCCACCACACGGAGCTCTATCTCCTGGGCCTTTTGTGTCTCTTTAAGCCCCTCGATTGCCTGTAACATCGGGGCCAGCACCTCCTTTTTTAACACCTCCACACACCATCTTAGAAATCCATCCTGGTCCGATCCCCATGTCGCCTGGGCTCCCTCCGACGCCATCTTGTTTCTTTCTTTCCTCTGCCGCTGCCCTCGAGGATCCTCCGTGATCTGGCCACCACCGCCGATCTTTTTCTTTTACACTGGGGGGGACTCCCTGTTGCTTCACCCCACACCGGGTTTCGTCGCGAAATATTTCCCGTTGGGGCTCTCAGAAAGAGCCCGAAAGTCCGTCAGAGCTGGAGCCGCCGAAACGTGCGGCTTAGCTGAGCATCGCCGCAACCGGAAGTCATCCTGTCCTCTCCTTTTATCTGTCTTTTCACTGCTGCTCAAAATCAAGATGGGAAATCCTCAGAGCTGAAAGGTAAACATTCTAGTTCCTGGGTTTTTGGATTTAATTGAAGACCCACCACTGGCGGCAATTAAAAGCCACGGAAATAGTACTGCTTTTATATTTGGCTCGTTTCAGTTTTAATCACAGGAGATCTTCACCCAAAAATTTCAAAGGCCGAAATTCAGCTTCTTTAATCAGTGGCAGATTCGGGGAATTGAAACAGTTCTGCAGCTGTTTTGTAAAATAAATTTAGAGAACCCAATTTTTCCAATTAAGGGGCAATTTAGTGTGGCCAATCCACCTAACCTGCACATCTTTGGGTTGTGGGGGTGAGACCCACGCAGACACAGGGAGAATGTGCAAACTCCACACGGTCAGTGACCCGGGGACGGGATCGAACCCGAGTCCGCGGCGCTGTAGGCAGCAGTGCTAACCACTGTGCCACCGGGCCGCCCCCCCCCGCCCCGCAGCTGAGGTAAAGGCAGATGGAGATAGCAACAGGGCTGCCAACCCTCCAGGATAGCCGTGGAGTCTTCATGATTCTGCTGCGAGCAACCGTGGAGAAAAAGTATCAGGCACACTAGAAAAAATAGCTTTTGTTTTTTTAATAATTGACGACTTGTGTTCATTCGTTCTAAAAAACATCTTTGGGTGAGGGGATAAAAGGCTGTTTTGCTGAATGCCAAGAACCATCAATCTGATCATGAAGAGCCCGTAAGACTTATCAGAAGGAACCGGAAGGCAGATTGCTGCGGGCAATGGCAAATTGGGACCAATCAGAGGGGCATTGGGCTGAGGTGCCACAGAGATTGGCATATTGAGCAGGTGCGGAAGGGTGGAAGCAGGAAGCCATGCAGTGACACCTTGAAGGCTATGCCCAACCAGATTAGGCTATCTTATTTAACAGTGTTGTAAACATCAGAGGAGTCAGCTCATGGATGCTAGAATTTAGATTAGAACAGCACCAATAAAAAGTAGTTTAGAGGGTATCATCAGAACCCTGGAAGTTGAATTATTTATACAATGGTAACTGTATCACTTGCCCTACCACGGTATCGAGAGAATATCTATGAAGGATCCGAATGCCTATTTGGGAATGGGAAAACTATTTTTTTTCCTTTTTTTTTACCCGAATGAAACACCTGCCCTACCCACCCCTTTCTCAACCTTACCTGATCCGCCACCCTCAGGTGCGTCTCCTGAAGCATGGCCACATCCGCCTTCAGCCCCTTCAGATGCACGAACACCCGGGCCCGCTTGACCGGCCCATTCAGTCCCCTTACATTCCAGGTTATCAGCCGGATCAGGGGGTTACTCACCCCCCTCCCCCACCGACTAGCCATAGCCCTTCCTAGGCCAGCCACGTGCCCGCGCACCCCCCCGCACGACCTGTTCCCCACAGCGGCAGACTCCCGCCCCGACCTCCTCTACCAACTCCAGCTCCCCCTTGGCCATTCCAGCAGCAACCCGGTTCCCCCCCCCCCTTCTCCCCTCCCCCTCCCCCAGCTAGGTCCCCCCCTAGCTGCATTGTTCCCCCCATTGCACTCCCGTAAGTCAGCTGACTCCTGCTGACCCTGGCCACTCCCGCCGCTCCATCGACCCCCCCCCCCCCCCCCCCAGTGTGGAACTTCCCCTCCCCCCCCTTGTCCACCAGCAGGCTCTCATCCATTCCACTTCCAGCGCGGGAGAAAAGCCCGTGCTTCCCAGTTCCGGCCCTGCCCCTTCAACTCTAAGCGCGGGGAAAAGCCCGTGCTTTCCACTCACCCAGTCCCGCCTCCTCTGGCGCAGCTCCCTTTCCAGGCCCGGTCCCACTACCCCCAACTCAGGCCCACCTCCCCCCCCCCCGCGGGGCCCCATCTCCCCTACCGACCATCAACCCCCCCAAGCAGTTTACCTATCCCCTCCCACGAGCCCACCCGGCGGACCTAATCAAAACAATGCCCAATCAACCCCCGACAAACAAAGAACCCCCCCTCGAAACACAGCACAACAATCCCCAACCATCCCTCCACCGCGACCCCTCGTGCCCGACCCTTAGTCCGAGTCCAGTTTTTCCGCCTGAACAAAGGCCCACGGGGACTCGAAATAACGATGTTGGTCCTTATAGGTGACCCACAGACGCGCCAGCTGCAGCATACCAAATTTCACCCCCTTCCTGTGCAGCACTGCCTTCGCCCCGTTGTAACCGGCCCTCTTCTTCGCCACCTCCGCGCTCCAATCCTGGTAGATCCGGACCTCCGCATTCTCCCACCTGCTGCTCCGCTCCTTCTTGGCCCACCTTAACACACACTCCCGATCAGCAAACCGGTGGAACCGCATCAGCACCGCCCGCGGCAGCTCGCTGGGCTTGGGCCTCCTCGCCAGCACTCGGTGGGCCCCCTCCAGCTCCAAGGACCTCTGAAAGGCCCCCGCTCCCATCAGCGAATTCAGCATGGTGACCACGTAGACCCCACGTCTGATCCCTCCGGGAGACCCAGGATCCGCAGGTTCTTCCGCCTCGACCGGTTCTCCATCTCCTCGAACCTCGCCTGCCATATCTTGTGGAGCGCCTCGTGCGCCTCCACCTTCACCGCCAGGCCCAGGATCTCGTCCTCGTTCTCCGAGACCTTCTGCCGGACATCCCAGATCGCCGCCCCTTGGGCCGTCTGGGTCTCCAGCAGCTTATCAATTGAAGCCTTCATCGGCTCCAGCAGCTCTGCTTTCAGTTCCTTAAAACAGCGCTGGAGAAGATCCTGCTGCTCTTGCGCCCACTGCCTCCACGCTGCCTGGTCTCCGCCCGCCGCCATCTTGGACCTCCTCCCTCGCACCTTTCTTTGCTTCAATGCCACTTTTTAAATCACCCCACTCCTGCTCCAATCCATACACTATCGGGGGAATGTTGCTGTCCTCTTCCCACACCGGGAAACGTCGAACAAGCACCGTTACGGGCCCTATAAAGAGCCCAAAAGTCCATTTTTAGCGGGAGCTGCCGAATGTGCGACTTAGCTCCGCATAGCCGCAACAGGAAGTCGGAATGGGAAAACTATATAGGTATGGGGAGCCTAATACTGTGTTTTGTTTTAATGAATTTAGTGAACTCAATTATTATTATTCTTTTTTCCAATTAAGGAGCAATTTAGCATGGCCAATCCACCTAGCCTGCACATCTTAGGTTGTGAGGGTGAAACCCACGCAAACACGGGGAGAATGTGCAAACTCCACACGGTCAGTGACCCAGGTCCGGGATTCGAACCCGGGTCTTCAGTCCCGTAGTCCCAGTGCTAACCACTGCGCCACTTGCCGCTCTCTAATACTCTGTTTGCATGGTTATCTAAATACTGTACACGACTGAAGCTTACGAAACTACATCTTATGGCAGGGGTGGACAGCCGCAGGCATGACTGCCTCACAGCATAGTCATAAAAAGAAAGAAAGGCTTTCATTTGTACAGCGCATTTCATGGCCACCGGAAGCCTCAAAGCATTTTGGAGTCAATGAAGTACTTTATTGAGCCGTGGTCGCTGTTGTAAACTAGGAAACATGGCAGCCAGTTTGCACAACAGTAAACTCCCACAAACAGTAATGTGGAAACTACCAGATTATGTGCCGTCACCTGCACAGTGGCGGGTTCCCTGGTGGCACGGCCGACGAGCAATGCAAATGGCCTTGACTTCGGCGGGATCGGAAGATCACCGCGGCGGCCACTGGCTGCAGGAAAACACACCACAGGTGACTGGAAAATATCAGCCATTCTGACAGTGCAGCACTCTCTCAGTTTCTCACTGTAGTGTTAGCCTGGATTCTTGTGCTCAGGTGCTGAAATGGGATTAGAACCTGGAACCTCGTGACTCATAGGTGAGAGTGCCATCAACTGAGCAACAACTGACACATCATTCCCAAATAAGAACTAACCCCTGACGTATAGATCGGAGATAGGAGATGAGTGAGCTGCTTGCATCTCCAAGCAGTTAAGTGTTTTCTTTTGTATAGTTAATGAACACCACAGTGATCTAGAATCTGTCTGCTATGTTCTCCCAGGGTCAATAAATACGAGAAAACAGAAAACCAAAATTAGAATCTGCACAACACGTTACTTTGCACAAGTTAAAAGCAGAAATCAACATATACTGAACAGATGTTTCACCTGCCGTCATTGCACAGAACCAAATAGCCATTTACAAACATACTAGTCAGGAGAAACTCTAGATGGCCAGCTTTGGCTTTTTCTATCCATCAGAGATGAACAGTGTGGAAAAAGGTCTGGAGTTCCTGGACCTGTACTTCCTGCCAGCCTAGGACTGGAGCAAAATCACAGCCAGAGTGGAAGAACACTGAGAGGCTGAAGTTACTGAACATCTGCAGGGCATGGCGAGGTAGGAGATTGTTGGCCTTCCAATCATTATGATGTGGAGATGCCGGCGTTGGACTGGGGTGAGCACAGTAAGAAGTCTTACAACACCAGGTTAAAG
The DNA here is from genome assembly GCF_047496885.1 of Scyliorhinus torazame. NCBI lineage: Eukaryota > Metazoa > Chordata > Chondrichthyes > Carcharhiniformes > Scyliorhinidae > Scyliorhinus > Scyliorhinus torazame. Next base: position 372,952,275 of record NC_092708.1, read on the forward strand.
TCCAACAGGTTTGTTGCAAACACCTGCTTTCGGAGCACTGCTCCAAGGAGTTCCAATCATTATGTGACAGATGTCTGTATGTTAAATGTCCCCATCATAACTCAGAAGAAGATACTTCCAGAAAGAGAGTTAAGGGAATAATGATCATCCATTAAAGAACGGCCAGTCATTCTGTTGGCTGAGTGGGGAAAGAAATAGAAAATTTGGTTTTAACGATGAGGAAGGAATGTGTGTGTGAGAGAGAGTTGGGAGTAAGGAACACCCAATCAAGCTTTGATAAAACCAGGCCTCTAAAAATGGAAGTGTTGGGAAACATTTCTAAATATGAGTCAAAATTGCAGCTGTGCAGACAATTAAACTTAATTTGCAGTGAAATAAATCATCTTGGTGGTATGCGATTTAATTATGAGTATTAAATCCATAAGAAGTAGATTATAGGGCAGAGTCAATCCTTAATTCCAAGGTGAAGCTGAGTGGCTTTTAAAAAAACACAATTAATTGATTGTATAAAGGGAACCTCATGATGCAGGGAGTTAATATAGGGTAATTTAACTCAATCGCGTGGTTCCACTAATACTTTCAACACAGCACAAAATGTGAGATGCTGATATGCTTTATGCTCCACCTCCTCAGCTACAAATTTTCAGCTTCAGGTGTCTACTCTGTGAGTGGCGACTTACCACAGAACCTAGCCACATTTGCTAGACAAGTTGTGATCTTTGTTATCATTGCCACCAAATTCTACATCACTTGGACTGTTAATTCATTCCAAACTTCTTCATAGATCACCTTTCAGCCAACTGAGAGGAGGAGCATGAAATAAAATCAGAAAATGCTGGATAAACTCAGCAGGTCTGGCAGCATCTGCGGGGTTAGAGACACACTTAACTTTTTGAGTCCGTATGAGCCAGCAGTTTGGGTGACTTCCCAATTACTTCTTTCCCAAGTAATCCATTGGGTGTCAAGCATCCAGTGCATATGGTGAGGTACGACGTAAATTCAATTATTTTCCTTCTTTCCTCCCCATCTTAAATTTTGTCCCGATGACCCAGTCAAGTCAACGTCCCACAGTGCGGAGAATTTAGGTCTTTTTTTTAAACAACAAATGTACAGACAAAGGAATTGCTGGTTAAAAAAAGACTCACTCACCTTCGACCATGCTGTCAGTCGCATGATACAATAGCAATAGTAATTATAGACTAATGATACTAATCAATCTCGATCAACGAGTCTACAACAGACCCAGAAATGTGACAAGAGAAATCTCAGTGCTGGAGAGCTTTAGGAACAATTATTGTTCCACAGACACTTTTCCGCTTTCTCAAGCAAGCTACATTCACCACAGGCCAGGTCTCAAATCACTTGTGTACAGAATCCCAAAATGTTATTTTCTGAAGTAAATATATCTCATTCATATTTGAGTGGATTGCTCATAACTACTTCCACTATATCCTGAAGGTGTTAGTTCTACAGATTGACCATATACTTTGGTTCTACTTTTCTAGAACTGGTGAAATCACAAATACTTTCTTGATCAATAGGAGGTCCCTATTTGGTGTCTTTTCTATTGTGTTGCAATGTGGTACAAGATGCAATCACATTTTTGGAGCACATGGAAACATTTTGGCCCAAACTGTGTTTACCAATCTCATTATTTGGAAGAATACTTTTTCTCATTCAGTTTTCTCCCAACCTTTTTACTGGCGTAGAGACCACCTCACTCCCTTGCACAAGTGCCTGTGTTTCATGTGTGATCCTGGACGTCAGCAGGCTGTTTAGCCCATAAGAGCACCCCTGATCCTGACTTGATATCTGTAAAACTGACATCCATCAGGGGATCGCTGAATAGCAGTCGGCAGTGGGGACCCAAATTATGTGCCCTCTTCTGCCAGGTGAGCTAAAATTAATTGTAATGCACTTGATGGAAAAACTCAACATAGGTTGAAAGATGCTGATGGAGCCACCTCCAATGGGGCATTCAATATCTTCAAAAAGGTAGGGAAGACAATTGGCAAGAAGAAAACAGTAAGAAGGATTTATATTGCACCTTACATGACCTCAAGATGTTCCAAAGTGTATCACAGCCAGTGAATTACATTTCAGGTGACTGTGTAGTCACTGTTGCGCTGAAGGGAACCACACCAGTCAATTTCCACACAGCAAGCTCCCACCAACAACAATATGATAGTCGTTAGGTAACTTTTTAATGATGTTGGTGGTAGCACAAGTGGATAACACTGTGGCTTCACAGCGCCAGGGTCCCAGGTTCGATTCCCCACTGGGTCACTGTCTGTGTGGAGTCTGCATTCTCCCCGTGTCTGTGTGGGTTTCCTCCGGGTGCCCCGGTTTCCTCCCACAGCCCAAAGACGTGCAGGTTAGGTGGATTGGCCATGATAAATTGCCCTTAGTGACCAAAAAGGTTAGGAGGGTTTTTTGGATTACGGGGATAGGGTGGAAGTGGGGGCTTAAGTGGGTCGGTGCAGACTGGATGGGCCGAATGGCCTCCTTCTGTCCTTTATATTCTATGTTCGATGTTCTATGACACCAAGAGACCTCCTATTCTGTCTAAGCAGTGCCATAGGTTATTTACCATCAATCTGAGAGGGCATATTGGCCCTTGGTCTAACGTCTCATTCACAAGATAGATTATGTAGATGAATTTAGATTGAACCATCCTGACCGTAGGATAATCTGTCGTGAGAAGTTTGTGGAGTTGTGTACATAATTCCATGCTGACATTTAGCTCAGTAATGGCGGAGTCCTGCATTATCAGAGGTGTCATCTTTCATAAGAGATATAATGCCCTGTCTGCCTGATCAGGTGGATACAACAGGTTGGTTGATATAGAGTTCAATTGTTCTGTCTTTGAATATGTGAAATTGGTAAGTGATTGATGCACATTGTGCTTGCTTGGTGAAGCCTGGGTGCAGACCCAGAGCAAAGTAAACAGACCACAGAAAGGCTTAGAAGCTAGACGTGGGAAACCTTTTGTGATTGCAGAAATCTTTATAAACTTGTGTAAATAAACCTGTTGCACACTTAGAAGCTAGTGTCATCTCTATATTGCACTGGGGAAGATCCAATATGCGAAATATGCAACACCGGACACTATGCAAAGGAGAAGTGAAAATTCTCCTGGAGTCCTGGTCAATATTCCTCACAAAATCAGAATAACTGATTGTCAGGGCGGCACGTGGCACAGTGGTTAGCACTGCTGCCTACGGCGCTGAGGATCCGGGTTCGAAACCCGGCCCTGGGTAACCGTCCGTGTGGAGTTTGCACATTCTCCTCGTGTCTGCGTGGGTTTCACCCCCACAACCCAAAGATGTGCAGGTTAGGAGGATTGGCCACGCTAAATTGCATCTTAATTGGAAAAAAAAAATTGGGTACTTTAAATTGATTTAAAAAAAAGAATAACTGTTCTTCCCATGCATTATTTCTTTTGCATCACTTGGATGCCGTATTTGCATCCATAACCATACTTAATGTACTCCAAAACAATTCATCAGCTGTGAACCACTCTAAGACATCCTTAGAGAATGAGAAGTTAGTATATAAAGCAATCCTTGTCTGGTGTCAGCCATTAGCGTCTCTGCATCTTTCTCTTTCTTGCCCCTGAATAAAATGTCGCTTTCTCTCACTTGACGCACCTGATTTGAATCTTCGGATTCATCCCTCCAAACAATTTTCCTCTCGCGATTCATTCAGCTGCTGTGTGGGTGCAAATTGAATAAAGTCAGAAGTTTATTTGTTGGAGATGGATTCACTCGGAATCATTTTTCTTCTCCCCCTTCTATTTGCTCACTTTTTTCTCCTTGCGCTCGCACACATTTGCTGCAGAGCAGAAGGAGGACATTTGGCCAGCTGTTTAAAGCACCCAAGTGCCAATCTCCTGCCTTTTCCCTGTAACCCTGCACATTCTTCCTTTTCAGCTAATAATCCAATTTCCTTTCGAATGCCTCGATTAAAGCTGCCTCCACCACACTGTGAGGCAGCGCATTCCAGACCGTAACTATGTACTGGGTGAAGTAGTGGGCTCGATTTAATGGCCGCGTTGTGCTTAAGTGAGAGTGCAACAAAGCCGTCAGATCATGGCAAAGGCCAAAATTGAGAACCGAAAAGGGCGATCTAACCAGCCCGCCCCCGTTGGCGAAATCAGGATCCCGCCGGAGCGTGGCGAGAAACCAATAATCACCACTTGTGACCAATCTCCATACAATTAAAGGCAGCGACCCCCTATCTCACAGCCTCCCGTAATCTGACCGCCTCCTCAGCAAATGGCCATGCGGGCGCCGATTAGTACTCCTTTTTAAAAATGTGAAGCTGGCAGATGGGCTGCTGTGGGGATCCAAGGAGGTGAGCATCTATCTATTGTCCCGGGCAATGTGTTCAGGGACTGGGGTTGCTGCACTGGTGCTCGGAGGGTGGGTTGGGTAGCCCCCAGGGGGCTAGCTCCCGTCGGGGTGGGCTGCCATCGGCGAGGGGGAGGGTTGTGGAGCAGGGGGGTGGACGTTCATGGTCTTGGTCTCAGTTGGGTGGGGGGGGGGAGCTGGGTGTCTCAGCACCTGCGGGTCCGCCATGCCACCCCCTGGATCATGTGCTCCCATTCCTGGTGCAACCCCAGCCCCAGCCCGCCTGCTCCACCGACCACCCATCACTTCCACTGACCGTGGAGGCCTCTGGCCACACGGCTGAAGGCTATTGCTAATTGGGAATTGGGAATTGTAGTTAAGTGAGCACTTCACACATCCCAAGTGGACCCCTGTGGGTAGGCATGCCATGTGGCATGTGGGAGTTATTGCCCAGTGAAGGGGGAGTTCAGCGATGATACCTCTTAAAACTGAATAGTTAGCATGGCACTAGAGTAGTTTTACATAAGTTATTTTATTAAGGATTGAGATGAATTATAGGACTGAGTAATTATTAACCATTAAGCATTTATTTTTAGGACATAACAATAATAAGTAATCTAATGGGATTTAGGATAGCTAACTTGACCAAAAGGACATTACTTCTGACATCTTGGGAGGGATTCTCCACTCCCGCCGGTTGGGAGAATCGCCTGGGCCACCAAAATTTCCTGCGACGCCGGTCTGATGCCCTCCCGCGATTCTCCCAAGCGATGGGAACGGCCCCATCGAGTTCCGCAGGCCGCAGGCCGGAGAATCGCCCGAGACACCGAAAATGGCGATTCTCCGGCACCCCTGCTATTCTCAGGCCCGGATGGGCCAGCGGCCAGACCAAAACGGTGGGTTCCCACCGATCGGTGCCCACCGATCGTCGGGCCGTCCTCTCTGAAGGAGGACCTCCTTTCTTCCGCAGCCCCGCAACATCCGTCTGCCATCTTCTTGCGGGGCGGACTCGGAGAGGACGGCAACCATGCATGCGCGGGTTGGCGCCGGCCAACCCGCGCATGCGCGGGTGACGGCAGTTATGCAGTGCCGGCCGCGTCATGTATGCGGCGCCGCCTTTATGCGGCGACAAGACCTGGCGCATGTAAATGACGCGGCCCCGCTCCTAGCCCATTATCGGGCCCTGAATCGGTCGGGATAGGGGCCGTTTCGCGACGGCGTTCACAACGGCGTGGGCACTCCGGCGCGGGAGTGGAGAATCCCGCCGCCCGTATTTGTGAAACAAATCAGAGTGCTGGTTCTGTTGTTCTGTTTCTCACAAACAGTCAGTGCAAGCTGTTGGGATTGTACAAAGCTGTCAGGATTAGGATCAATCATGCGCTGCTTGCAATTCTATTGGGTGAAGTTTAAAAGTAGCAGCTTCAGGGATTGGATCGCGTCCAACTGGGGTAGGCTATTGATTTTTGAACGTTGTATAAGTACTGTGTTCTGGGGCGGGATTCTGCGGTAATCGGCAGGGCGGGCAACTCCGGCGGGAAGGAGTGGCATAAACCACTCCAGCGTCGGGCCGCCCCAAAGGCGCGAAATCCTCCACACCTTCAGGGCCTAGGCTGGCGCCGGAGTGGTTTGCACCGCGCCGGTCGGCGGGGAAGGGGCTTGGCGCCACACGTGTGCTGGCATCATCCCAGTGCATGCGCGGGGGGGATCTTCTCCGCGTCGGCCATGGCGGAGGACCACAGCTGCCAACGCGGAGGAATAGAGTGCCCCCATGGCACAGGCCCGCCCGTGGATCGGTGGGCCCCGATCGCAGGCCAGGCCACCGTGGGAGCACCACCTGGGGCCAGATCCCCCCGCGCCCCCCCGAGGACCCGGAGGCCGCCCGCGCCGCCAGGTCCCGCTGGTAAGGACCTACTCTAATCTACGTCGGCGGGACCGGCAAAAAAACGGGCAGCCACTTGGCCCATCGCGGGCTGGAGAATCGCCGGGGTGGGCCGCTGCCGACCGGCACGGCGGGATTCCCAGCCCCGCCAAATCGCCAGAGCCGGAGAATTCAGCAGCCGGCGGGGGCGGGATTCACGCTGGCCCCCGGCGATTATCCGACCCTTCGGGGGGTCGGAGAATTCCGCCCCTGGTCTCCTTCAGCCGCATGCGGCGTTCATCGTGGGGGTGTGGGGGCTTTTGGAAGGGTGGGGGGGGTGGATGGGGGGGAGAGGGGGATGGGGAGTATGGGGGAGATGGGGAGTATGGGGGGAATGGGAAGTATGGGGGGTATGGGAAGTACGGGGGGAATGGGAAGTATGGGGGAGATGGGGAGTATTGGGGGAATGGGAAGTATGGGGGAGATGGGGAGTATGGGAGAGATGGGGAGTAGGGGGGAATGGGGGGGGGGCAGCATGAGCAGCACTGGTAGGCCCGGAACAGTGCTGAGCGGGGCCGTGCCAGACACATTCTCATTGGGGCGGGGGGGGGGGCAACCCACCTGTGCGGCCCGGTGGAGGTCGTTAATCTTCTTACGGCACTGGGTGTCGGTCCTCCTGGTCGCGCTCTCTGAGCAAATGGCCGCTGCCATTTCCTCCCAGGTGGCACTGGCTGCCCTGCGGCTGACCCTCCGAGACCCTCGGAGGAATAGGGCACCCCATCTGGCCTTGACTGCGTCCAATAATCTGCCCAGGTCTGTGTTGCCAAATCGTGGGCTGAGCTCCTCGGTGGCATGGCTGCGAGTGGAGTGGGACTGGCTGTGCAGTCAGTTTAATTGCTACTCTCCCTTGTTAGCAGGGGGCTGGCGAGCGCAGTCCCGGCCAATCAGCCGGCGGGACCATCATTGCGGCGTGAAGCCCATGGGGCCTCGATAAGTGGATCAATTAGTGTTTTATAGCAGTACCGGCCTCACTGGTCCGAGCGTCAGGAAGCTTGCTGCAATTCCCACGTGCCACCACACGAAAACCTTTTGGTTAAATTGGGCCCAGTTTTTCCTCATGTCTCCATTGCTTCTTTTGCCAATGACCTTAAATCTGCGCACTCTCGTTCTTGAACCTTCCATCCCTCAGCTACTGTCCAGACCGCTCATGATTTTGAATACCTCTATCAAGTCTTCTCTCAACCTTCAGTTTGTCCAAGGAGGGCAATCCCAACTTCTTTTCCTGACCTTTCCAGCTTAATTTCTTTTCTGCACTTCCTTCTTTAACCTGCTTTTCCTCACCCTATTCTCCACACTCCCCCTAACCTCTGTCCCTTTGCTTATTTTCTCCTTCACTTGTTATCAGTTTGGTTCCTCATCCGATTATTCAGCCCCCTCACTTTCTTGTGACGTTCACTTAAAGCGGGGAAAGGGAAGGAAAAGGTGAGAGTTAGAGTGAGGGTGTACCTGGAGCCTATGATGCCCAGAGGTCTGGCAGAATGTATACAAAAAGAGGCAGCATAGAATCAATGGGCTGAATGGCCTAATTCTGGGCTGTATTATCCTATGATGCGACAGTAATCCAGGTTTAGTGCAATGCTGAGAGCATGTGAAATTGTTGGACATGTTATAAATTGGATGAAATGTTAAACCAAGAGCTAGTCTATCCTGTTGGTACGGTTAAATATTACTGAAATCAAAACAGAAAATGCTGGTAATACTCAGCAGATCAAAAGCCTCTATGGTGAGTGAAACATTGCTAACTGACTCTTTGGAATGACTTTGATGTTGACCTATTTAACTACTCTGCAACATAAACCATTGGGTTAAGTATTTTGATTAGTAGGTCCATATCAATACAAGTCCAATTGCTGTTTCTAGGCACTGGATAAATGGAGAAAGAAAACAAAAAAGCTGTTTTTTATTGGTTATTTGTTGAAGACTTCCAGTCAATTCAGAGCAGCTCATGAACAGGTCAATTATATATTAGGATATATCTCAGAGGCATCTAATTATGTCAAGAGAACTATATATATATTTTTTCAATTACTGGACAATTTAGTGTGGCCAATCCTACCCTGGGTTATGTGGGTGAGAGCCACGCAGACACGAGGAGAATGTGCAAACTCCACACAGACGGTGACCCAGGGGCTGGGATTGAACCCGGGACCTCTGCACCATGGTGCCGCCTGATGTCAAGAGAAATAATGTCCCGGCTCTGGTTCACTGTCCGTGTGGAGTTTGCACATTCTCCCTGTGTTTGCGTGGGTTTTGCCTCCACAACCAAAGATGTTGGGCAGCACGGTAGCACAAGTGGATAGCACTGTGGCTTCACAGCGCGAGGGTCCCAGGTTCGATTCCCCACTGCGTCACTGTCTGCGCGGAGTCTGCACGTTCTCCCCGTGTGTGCGTGGGTTTCCTCCGGGTGCACCGCTTTCCTCCCACAGTCCAAAGACGTGCAGGTTAGGTGGTTTGGCCGTGATAAATTGCCCTTAGTGGCCAAAAAGGTTAGGAGGGGTTGTTGGTTTACGGGGATAGGGTGGAAGTGAGGGCTTAAGTGGGTCGTTGCAGACTCAATGGGCCGAATGGCACTATGTTCTATGTTCTATGTACAGGGTAGGTGGATTCGCCACGCTAAATTGCGCCTTAATTGAAAAAATTACTTGGTTATTCTAAATTTTTTTAAAAAGAGAAATAATGTTAAGCTTCTGGGTTTTACTAGCCTGCTAAGAATGGACAGCATGGCAGAATGGTCATAATATGGTGATGCTAACCAGGAAGAAGCCCATCACCTTCTGCCATCAAAAGCATTCTGCTGGCAGGGAGGTTGGAGGATAGCACTCCTACCCAAAGGCCAATTGTGCCATCTAAGTGACCAATGAAGGACCTCTTTCCCTCCCATTGGTATTTTATCAGTGCAGGATAGGGCCTCTGCCAGATTAAGAGACCTCGCTGTGGGCATCTGTGGGCCTCATCCTGATCGGGCACACTGTGGCCCACCGAGGGGGGCCACATGGTGGCAATGGTCGCCCTCGTGGCAGCACAACACCTGCTCTCACCAAATCCCTCTCCCTTCGCTGGGGCTTGAGTGACTGGCCGCAGTGACCCCGGCCTCATTTCTTCCGAGGGTAGCACCCATCGCTGCATTCTGCCAACTGGATGCAGTGCAGCAGTGGCCACTGCTCCCAGCGATGATGCCGAGACTGAAGAGCTGGCCAGGCCCCAGTCTTTAAAGCAATGGGACCCCTGACAGTATATAATTATTTACCGGATGGGCTTAGAATTTAGCAGGAGATACCCCAGACGGCCGGGGGCAGTTTGCTGCCGGCTTGCCAGCCTGTTGTCAGGATCCTTGCCATTATTACAAAATGCAGCACTATATAACTCATGGAAGAAGACCCACTTCCACCTTCTCGGCGTATTTAGGGATGGGCAATGCATATTCGCTTCCTCAAATGGCAACTGATGCTAGACCAGTTGTAAATGTGAAACTTGATTTTTGTCAACCATAAGTATAAGGAATACAGGGCAAGGAGGGTATGTGTATCTAAGCTCGCAGATCAGCCATGATCTCCTTACGTGACCATCAGACTGGATGGGTAAATTGCCCACTGTCTTTCTAAAGCTGTGCATTCTGAGAGCAGCCTCAGGAGATTGAATGTGTTTACATTTTTGAAAAGATAATTGGGAGAAACATACATTTGGATCTTTCGAATGCTGAAAGGCAGATTTAACCAGGTTATTTCACTTCAACCATAAATACAGAAACAAAGGACAAGAGCACGAAACCTGGCAAGCCTCAGACAAGGCGAGAGACTTTGAGATTACAGATCTGGAGGGATTAGTTTCACAGTCGGTAAACCACAAGCACAAGTGGTGATTAGAAGATTTTGTTTTTTCCCACAGAGCTTTGAACTTTGATCTTATGTAGTTAATGCTCTTTTAGGAGGATATGCCAGAGCTTTGTTTTGTTTATAATTATCACCTAACCCAGAAATTAGATTAATGTAAAGAATGATCTACCTCAACTGAAACCTTCATATAATGGTGAAAAAGGGGGATCAATGAATCAAAGGAGGGTGCCTGATATTTTCTTCTGTTCCTTCACTTCAGTGGCTTTGTCCAGTGATAAGTGCTGAACAAGAGAGAGGGACAGTAGGGCGGCACAGTGGTTAGAACTGCTGCCTCATGGCACCGAGGATGCGGGTTTGATCCCGGCCCCGGTCACTGTCCGTGTGGAGTTTGCACGTTCTCCCAGTGTCTGCGTGAGTCTCACCCCCACAACCCAAAGATAATAATCGCTTATTGTCACAAGTAGGCTTCAATGAAGTTACTGTGAAAAGCCCCTAGTTGCCACATTCCGGCGCCTGTTTGGGGAGGCTGGAACGGGAATTGAACCCACTCTGCTGGTCTTGTTCTGTATAACAAGCCAGCTGTTTAGCCCACTATGTTAAACCAGCCCCAGATATGCAGGGTAGATGGATTGGCCACGCTAAATTGCCCCTCAATTGGAAAAATAACAATAAAAAAGGAGAGGGGAACAGCCAAGCAATGAAGTAAAACAAAACTGGATGGAAAAGAAAGACTTACATTTATCTTGGATCCTGATCAGATTTCTACAAATATTTTAAAGCAGAGCACAATATTACTTTGAAGTGTGCGGACTGTGATAAACATGGCAGTTGTCTTGTCCACTGCTGAGTTGAATCCAACAAATACCATTTAAATTAACGGACTGTAATGCAAACATTGCGCGACAATCACCAGGCAGGAATGTTCCCTTCCAGTCGGGGAACACTTCAGCAGTCACGGGCATTCAGCCTCTGATCTCCGGGTAAGCGTTCTCCAAGGCGGCCTTCAGGACGCGCGACAACGCAGAATCGCCGCGCAGAAATTTATAGCCAAGTTCCGCACACATGAGTGCGGCCTCAACCGGGACCTGGGATTCATGTCGCATTACATTCATCCCCCACCACCTGGCCTGGGCTTGCGAAATCCGACCAACTGTCCTGGCTTGAGACAATTCACACCTCTTTAACCTGGGGTTACCCCATCTCTGGATCTGTAAAGATTTAATCACCTGCTAATGCTCGCATTCCAAGCATTGTCTTGCATCTTTGAATCTGTCGATATATATGTTTCTGGAACAGATCTCTTCATTCACCTGAGCAAGGAGCAGTGCTCCGAAAGCTAGTATTTGAAACAAACCTGTTGGACTTTAACCTGGTGTTGTAAGACTTCTTACTGTGCTCACCCCAGTCCAACGCCGGCATCTCCACATCATGTAAATTAACTCCATTGTCTTCTTTGATGGGTGGAAACGTTTACATCCACTGTTATGGTCGGAGGAGAGATGTGGGGCAATTTCTCCCTTTTCCCAACCTCTCGACTGATCACAACAATGGGTGAGATTCTCTGGCCTCCCCGCAGTGTGTTTCTCGGCAGCAGAAGCTGGCCCGTCGTTGGCCGGCATGGGATCTTCTGCTACCGGCGCTGAATCCACCCCATGCCACCGGGAAACAGCCATAAGATTTCACCCAAGAGTCTGGGTTCAGCAGCAGACAGGGTACATCTTAAGAGTATTAAATTGATGCATCATCAATTACACACGAGGCAAGTTGTAGGAAACAAAGTAATGGTTTTAATACTCTAAGATGTAGCCTGTCTGCTGCTGAACCCAGACTGTAGACAGGGTTACAGATCAGTCAACTATATACAACACCCAGTGGGTGTTGGACCGTCAATATGACGCAAGGCACGTTGAGGTAACATCAATTAAAGGCTTTATTGAGCAGAACTTGTTCCCCAGCAGCTCGGTTACAGAATGCAGCTGCTGGGGGAAATCCGGGTTCTTATACCGGCATTTCTGGGTGCAGCCCAGTAGGTGGCAGATCCTATCAGGACCCGGTATCCATCTACCAATAACCTGTCGGCATCATGGTGTACCGTATTACCCCTAATACATACCACCACATTCACCCCTTGTTGAAAAAGAACCCGGCGGGATGGTGGTTTGCATGGTAGTAGGGGTTTACAGGGTCGGTACTGTGCCGTAACTCTGAACTATAAACAAAATTGTCGCTTTAACTGGGCCAACGGGCCAAACAGGGTCGGCATTGTGCCGTAACTCTGAACTATAAACATAATTGTCGCTTTAACTGGGCCAACGGGCCAAACAGGGTCGGCATTGTGCCATAACTATAAACTATCTACAATAATGCCACTTTTACCGGGCAACACGGGCCAAACAGGGTCGGCATTGTGCCATAACTATAACTATACACAATAATGCCGCTTTTACCGGGCTACTGAAACGTTGAGATGAATTAAAGCGATTCGATGAGCCGGGTGGGTGCCCAGGTTGTCCTTTTCGATTGTCTCGGGCGTGGTGGTGATGGCGCTGGCTCGAGTCCTGTCGTCTCTGGGAACGTAGCGCTGTCCCCTGTGTCCTTACTCCTGGGCGGGTCTGGGAGGAGAACCGAAACCCCCGGGAAGGGGGTGGCTGCGGGATGAGCCGGCGGGTGTGAGGGGGTGATTGGTGTGGGGAGGGTGTGGGGAGCTCCGGCGGGCGCCAGGTCCCGCAGGGAGACCGTGTCCTGTCGGCCATCGGGGTACTCCACATAGGCGTATTGCGGGTTCGCGTGAAGGAGATGCACCCTTTCCACCAACGGATCTGACTTGTGCGCCCGCACATGTTTTCAGAGCAGGCTGGGTCCTGGAGCTGCTAGCCAGGTCGGAAGTGGCGTTCCAGAGGTGGACTTCCTAGGGAAGACAAGGAGGCAGTCGTGAGGCGTTTGGTTCGTGGTGGTGCACAGCAGGGACCGGATAGAGTGAAGGGCATCCGGGAGGACCTACTACCAGCAGGAAATTGGGAGACTCCTAGACCGGAGGGCCAGTAGGACGGCCTTCCAGACCGTTCCATTCTCCCTTTCTACCTGCCCGTTCCCCCGGGGGTTGTAACTGGTCGTCCTGCTCGAATTGACGCAGTTCGTCACTCATAAAGGAGGACCCCCTATCGCTATGGATGTAGGCGGGGAAACCGAACAGTGTAAAAATGGTGCCGAGGGCTTTAATGACCGTGGCCGCGGTCATGTCGGGGCAGGGGATGCCGAAAGGGAAACGGGAGTATTCGTCAACGATGTTCAGAAAGTACGTGTTGCGATCGGTGGAGGGGAGGGGGCCTTTGAAATCCAAACTGAGGCGTTCAAAGGGTCGGGAGGCCTTTATCAGGTGTGCTCTATCTGGCCTGAAAAATTGCGGTTTGCACTCAGCGCAGATCTGGCAGTTCCTGGTGACTGTTCGGACGTCCTCGACGGAGTAAGGGAGATTGCGGGCCTTGAGGAAGTGGTAGAAACGAGTGACCCCCGGGTGGCAGAGGGCCTCATGGAGGGCTTGTAGATGGTCCACTTGTACGTTGGCACATGTGCCGCGAGATAGGGCATTGGATGGCTCGTTCAGCTTTCCGGGACGGTACAAGATCTCATAATTGAAGGTGGAGAGTTCGATCCTCCACCGCAAGATCTTGTCGTTATTTATCTTGCCCCGCTGTGCATTATCGAACATGAAGGCAACCAACCGTTGGTCAGTGAGGAGAGTGAATCTCCTGCCGGCCAGGTAATGCCTCCAGTGTCGCACAGCTTCCACTATTGCTTGTGCCTCCTTCTCCACTGAGGAGTGGCGGATTTCTGAAGCGTGGAGGGTTCGGGAGAAGAAGGCCAAGGGTCTGCCTGCTTGGTTGAGGGTGGCCGCCAGAGCTACATCTGATGCGTCACTCTCGAACTGGAAGGGGAGGGACTCGTCGATGGCGCGCATCGTGGCCTTTGCGATATCCGCCTTGATGCGACTGAAGGCCTGGCATGCCTCTGTCGACAGGGGAAAAGTAGTGGACTGGATTAGTGCACGGGCCTTGTCGGCGTATTGGGGAACCCACTGGGCGTAGGAAGAAAAGAAGCCCAGGCAGCGTTTCAGGGATTTGGCACAGTGGGGGAGAGGGAACTCCATGAAGGGGCGCATGCGTTCAGGGTCGGGGCCTATCACTCCATTACGCACTACGTAGCCCAGGATGGCTAGACGGTCGGTGCTGAACACGCATTTTTCCCTGTTGTAAGTGAGGTTAAGGGCGTTAGCGGTCTGGAGGAATTTGCGGAGGTTGGCGTTGTGGTCCTGCTGGTCGTGGCCGCAGATGGTGACGTTGTCGAGATACGGGAACGTGGCCCGTAAACCGTGCTGGTCAACCATTCGGTCCATCTCTCGTTGGAAGACTGAGACTCCGTTCGTGACGCCGAATGGAACCCTTAAAAAGTGGTATAGCCACCCGTCTGCTTCGAAAGCAGTGTTCTTGCGGTCACCGGGGCGAATGGGGAGCTGGTGGTAGGCGGACTTAAGGTCCACGGTGGAGAAGACCTTGTACTGTGCAATCCGATTGACCATGTCGGATATGCGGGGGAGAGGGTACGCATCGAGCTGAGTGTACCTGTTGATGGTCTGACTATAGTCGATGACCATCCTCTGTTTCTCCCCGGTCTTAACAACTACCACCTGGGCTCTCCAGGGACTGTTGCTAGCCTGGATGATGCCTTCCTTCAGCAGCCTCTGGACTTCAGACCGGATGAATGTTCGGTCCTGGGCGCTGTACCGTCTGCTCCTAGTGGCGAAGGGCTTGCAATCCGGGGTAAGGTTCGCAAACAAGGAAGGCGGTTCAACCTTGAGGGTTGCGAGGCCGCAGACAGTCAGTGGGGGTATAGGGCAGCCAAATGTAAATGTTATACTCTGGAGGTTGCATTGGAAGTCCAACCCTAGGAGTGTGGGTGCACAGAGATGGGGGAGGACAATAAGCCGGTAATTTTTGAATTCCCTCTCCTGCACCGTTAGATTAGCGATGCAGAACCCTTTGATCTCAACGGAGTGGGACCCCGCCGCCAGGAAACTTTTCTGGGTGCTTGGACGAATTACGAGGGAACAGCGTCTTACCGTGGCCGGATGAATGAAACTCTCCGTGCTCCCAGAGTCGATAAGACACGGCGTCTCGTACCCATTCACTAGGACTGTAGTGGTTGCAGTCTGGCGCGTCCAGGGCCGTGACTGGTCCAGGGTAATCGATGCCAAGCGTGGTTGTTGCAGTAGATCATCGTTGTCAGGCAGTATGGGGCCGTCTGTGTCGGGGTCCTTTCCTGTCAGCCAAGATGGCGGCGTCCACGGATCGCACGCGGTCGGGGGTGGACAAAATGGCGGCGCCCATCTCTCCCTCGTGGCGTCCGGGGTCCAAAATGGCGGCATCCGTTGGTCACACGTGGATCGCTGGGGGGGGGGGGGGGGGCTGGGTCTGTGGTCCCGTTTCTTCCCCGGAGATAGCGGCGACCCCGCGGGACTGGCACACCGCTGCGTAGTGGCCCTTTTTTCCGCAGCTTTTGCAGGTAGCCGAGCGGGCCGGGCAGCGCTGCTGGGGTTGTTTCGGTTGGCCGCAAAAATAGCAGCGGGGCCCCCCCGGTTGGTCTGGTGTTTTGGCCGCGCAGGTTTGCGGGGGTGGGGGGGGTGTCGGAGAGTCGACCGCAGCGGGGGTCCATGGAGCCCAAGGGGCTGCAGTGCAGTCGGGGGCGTAGGCGCGGGCGTTAAGCGAGGCCAGATCGAGGGATGCCGCCAGGGCCCGAGCTTCTGTGAGACCCAGAGATTCTTTCTCCAGAAGCCTCTGGCGGATCTGGGATGAAGCCAAACCTGCCACATACGCATTGCGGACCAGGAGCTCTGTGTGTTCGTTCGCCGTTACCGCCGGGCAGTTGCAGTTTCTTCCCAGGATCTGCAGGGCGTTATAGAACTCGTCCAGCGATTCTCCGGGAAATTATCGTCGTGTGGCGAGCTGGTAGCGTGCAAAAACCTGGTTGTCGGGCCGGATGTAGATGTCTTTCAGCGCGGCGATGGCATCGGGGAAATCGTCCTCGTCCTCGATGAGTGAGTAGACGTCGGGACTCAACCTGGAATAGAGGACCTGCATCTTTTGTTCGTCCGTTGGTTTGCCGGGGGCCGTTCGGAGGTAGCCCTCAAAACACGCCAGCCAATGTTTAAAGATAACAATATATAACACAGTGAGTAACAATGGAACAAACAGTAACAGAGAATATATACAGCGCTATAAGTAACAGTGGAACAATAGTGGAACTACAATAACAGTGGGTCACCACAAGGTAGTTTAGAGACTAAGCGTTCAAACCCTTTGAATGTTGTGACTTTAAAGAACTTTGACAAAACAGGCTTTCAGTTAAATTTAAATCAAAAGATAACGTAAACATTTATTTTTCACGATTTGAGCCACGGAAGTGGGATGGAAATTTTTGGAGGGAGGAGAAGGGGATTAAGACACTAAAAGATTTGTTTCTTGCGGGTCGGTTTGCAGGATTGGAGGAGCTGGAAGCGAAGGATGGGCTGGAGCAGGGGGAAATATTTAGATACATGCAGGTTCGAGATTTTGCCAGAAAGGAGATACAGAGCTTTCCGGTGGAGCCGGCCTCCACATTGCTGGAGGAGGTGCTGACGACAGGGGAACTGGAGAAGTGGGTCGTGTCGGTGGTTTATGGAGCTATTTTGGAAGAGGAGAAGGCACCACTGGAAGGGATCAAAGCAAAGTGGGAGGAAGAGTTGGGAGAGGGTATGGAGGAGGGCTTCTGGTGTGAGGTTGTCCGCAGAGTGAACGCCTTCACCTCGTACGCGAGGTTGGGGATGATACAGCTGAAGGTGATATACAGAGCACACCTCACATCGGTGAAGATGAGCCGATTCTTTGAAGGGATAGAAGATGTATGTGAACGTTGCAGGGAGGGCCCCGCAAATCACGTTCCTATGTTTTGGTCCTGTCCAAAGCTGGAGGATTACTGGAAGGAGGTTTTTAGTGGTACACGGAAAACTGGACCAGGGCCCTCGGGAGGCCATATTTGGGGTGTCGGACCAGCCGGAGTTGGAAACGGGTGCGGAGGCAGATGTCGTTGAACGCCCGAAGGCGGATCCTGATGGGATGGAGAGGAACCTCTCCACCCTGTGCCCTGGCGGGTGGGGGGACCTGTTGGAATTCTTGACACTTGAGAAGGTTAAGTTTGAACTGAGGGGAAGGATGGAGGGCTTCTACAATTCATGGGCATTATTCATTATGCACTTTCTTTTTTTTTACAAATAATTTTTATTAAGGTTTTCATAAAATATCAATAACAAAATGAAAAAGGAACCCAACAGGGTTAAGTACAAAACACAGTCTAGAAAAGCAACCCTCCATACCCCTTTCCCCCTGTACATAAATAGTAAATTAACATTAACACCCAGCTTAACACAACAGGTACAGACCCTCCAGTGTAAATAACAAAAACAAAAATAGAAATAAAGTAAAGTAAACCCCCCACCCCCCCGAGTCCCTCTCAAGGCGAATTTCACCCTCTCCAACTTAATAAACCCCGCCATATTGTTGATCCAGGATTCCACGCTTGTGGGCCTCGCATCCTTCCACTGAAGAAGAATCCTTCGCCGGGCTACCAGGGACGCAAAGGCCAGAATACCGACCGCTTTCGCCTCCTGCACTCCCGGCTCCTCTGCGACTCCAAATATTGCGAGCCCCCAGCCCGGTTTGACCCTGGATCCTACCACCTTTGACACCGTCCTCGCTACGCCCTTCCAAAATTCCTCCAGCGCTGGGCACGCCCAGAACACATGGGTGTGATTTGATGGGCTCCCTGAGCACCTAACACACCTGTCCTCACCCCCAAAAAACCGGCTCATCCTTGTCCCGGTCATGTGTGCCCTGTGCAGCACTTTAAACTGTATGAGGCTGAGCCTCGCGCACGATGAGGAAGAGTTCACCCTCCCTAGGGCATCTGCCCACGTCCCTTCCTCAATCTCCTCTCCCAACTCCTCCTCCCACTTGCCTTTCACCTCCACCACCGAGGCCTCCTCTTCCTCCTGCATCACCTGGTAAGTTTCCGACCCCCCCCGAGAGCACCCTGTCCTGTACTGTGTGTGGCAGCAGCCGTGGGAATTCCACCACCTGCCGCCTGGCAAACGCCCTTACCTGAAAGTACCTGAAGGTGTTCCCCGGGGGGGAGCCCGTACGTCTCCTCCAGCTCACCCAGGCGCGCGAACTTCCCGTCCACAAACAGGTCCCCCAACCTTCGTATCCCTGCCCAGTGCCACCCCGAAAACCCTCCATCTGTTCTCCCTGGGATGAACCGGTGGTTCCCCCATATTGGGGTCCACACCGAGGCCCCAGCTTCCCCCTGTGCTGCCTCCACTGCCCCCAGATTTTGAGGGCAGCCGCCACCACCGGGCAAGTGGTATACCTCCTTGGAGGGAACGGCAGCGGTGCCGTTGCCAGCGCCCCCAGACTCGTCCCCACACAAGACGCCGTCTCCAACCTCTCCCATGCAGCCCCCTCCCCCTCCATCACCCACTTGTGCACCATCGTCGCATTGGCGGCCCAGTAGGTTGGGCATCGCCAGCACCCCCCCCCCCCCCTATCTCTACCCCACTCCAGGAACACCCTTCTCACCCTCGGAGTCCCTCGCGCCCACACAAACCCCATTATGCTCCTGTTGACCCGCCTAAAAAGGCCTTCGGGATAAACACGGGGAGGCACTGGAACAGGAGCAAAAACCTTGGGAGCACCGTCATTTTGACTGACTGCACCCTACCCGCCAAGGACAGCGGCAACGCATCCCATCTCTTGACTCCTCCTCCAGCCTTGTGAAATTAAGCCTATGCAGGGCCCCCCAGCTCCTGGCCACCTGGACCCCCAAATACCTGAAGCTCCTCTCCGCCCTTTTTAATGGGAGCTCGCCAATCCCCCTCTCCTGATCCCCTGGGTGAACCACGAACAGCTCGCTCTTCCCCATGTTGAGCTTGTACCCCGAGAAATCCCCGAATTCCCTTGAGGATCCTCATTACCTCCGGCATTCCCCCCACCGGGTCCGCCACATATAGCAGCAAGTCGTCCGCATAGAGCGACACCCTATGCTCCTTCCCATCCCGCACCAACCCCCTCCAGTTCCTCGACTCCCTCAGTGCCATAGCCAGGGGTTCAATTGCCAGTGCGAAGAGCAGGGGGGACAGGGGACACCCCTGCCTCGTCCCTCGGTGCAACCGAAAGTATTCGGACCTCCTCCTGTTTGTGGCAACACTTGCCATCGGGACTTCATACAACATCCCAACCCACCTACACACCCCTCCCCAAACCCGAACCTCTTCAGCACCTCCCACAGGTACCCCCACTCTACCCTATCGAAGGCTTTCTCAGCGTCCATCGCCACCACTATCTCCGCCTCCCCCTCCCTCGCCAACATCATGATAACGTTCAAAAGCCTCCGCACATTCGCGTTCAACTGCCTCCGCTTCACGAACACCGTCAGGTCTTCGTGGATGACCTGCGGCACACAATCCTCAATCCTCGTGGCTAAGACCTTCGCCAACACCTTGGCATCTACATTTAGCAAGGAAATCGGCCTGTAAGACCCACACTGCAGGGGATCCTTGTCCCGCTTCAGGATCAAGGAGATCAATGCCCGGGTCATCGTCGGGGGCAAAGCCCCCCCTCCCTTGCCTCATTGAAGGTCCTAACTAGCAATGGGCCCAACAGGTCCATATATTTTTTATAGAATTCGACCGGGAAACTGTCCAGCCCCGGTGCCTTCCCCGCCTGCATGCTTCCTATCCCTTTGGTCAGCTCCTCCAGCCCAATCGGGGCCCCCAATCCCTCCACCAGTCCCTGCTCCACCTTCGGAAACCTCAATTGGTCCAGGAAGCGGCCCATCCCTCCCTCCTCCAGTGGGGCTCGGATCGGTACAATTCCTCACAGAAGTCCCTGAAGACCCCATTGATGCCAACCCCACTCCGCACCACACTCCCTCCCCTGTCCTTAACTCCCCCGATCTCCCTAGCTGCGTCCCGCTTCCGAAGCTGATGCACCAGCATCCGGCTTGCCTTTTCCCCATACTCGTAAATCGCCCCCTGGGCCTTCCTCCACTGCACTTCCGCCTTCCTGGTGGTCACCAGGTCGAATTCGGCCTGGAGGCTGCGCTTCTTCCTCAACAATCCTTCCTCGGGCACCTCTGCATACCTCCTGTCTACCCTCAACATCTCCCCCACCAGCCTCTCCCTCTCCCCCCGCTGCCTCCTCTCCTTGTGGGCCCTAATGGAGATCAGCTCTCCCCTCACCACCGCCTTCAGCGCTTCCCATACCATCCCAACTCGGACCTCCCCGTTATCGATGGCCTCCAGGTACCTCTCTATACTTCCTCGGACCACCTCGCTCACCTCCTCGTCCGCCAACAGCCCCACCTCCAAGCGCCACAACGGGCGCTGGTCCCTCTCCTCCCCGAGCTCTAAGTCCACCCAATGCGGGGCGTGGTCCGAAATGGCTATCGCCGAGTACTCGGTATCCTCTACTCTCGCTGTCAGCGCCCTGCTCAAAATAAAAAAGTCGATTCGGGAATAAGCCTTATGGACATGTGAGAAGAATGAAAATTCCCTAGCCCCCGGCCTTGCAAATCTCCAAGGGTCCACCCCTCCCATCTGGTCCATAAACCCCCTCAGCACTCTAGCCGCCGCCGGCTTCCTACCCGTCCTAGACCTGGAGCGATCCAGTGCCGGATCCAACACCGTGTTAAAGTCTCCCCCCATTATCAGGCCCCCCCACTTCCAAGTCTGGGATCCGACCCAACATGCGTCACATAAAACCCGCATTGTCCCAATTAGGGGCAAACACATTGACCAGTACACCCTCTCTCCCTGCAGCTTACCACTTACCATTGCGTACCTACCGCCATTATTTGCCACAATGCTCGACGCCTCGAATGACACTTTCTTTCCCACCAAGATCGCCACCCCTTGATTTTTGGCATCCAGCCCCGAATGAAACACCTGACCTACCCACCCCTTCCTCAATCTTACCTGGTCTGCCACCTTCAGGTGTGTCTCCTGGAGCATAACCACAACTGCCTTCAGCCCCTTCAGGTGCGCGAACACGCGGGCCCGCTTGACCGGCCCATTCAGTCCCCTTACATTCCAGGTTATCAGCCGGAACAGGGGGCTACCCGCCCCCTCCTCCGCCGACTAACCATAACCCCTCCTCGGCCAGCCACGCGCCTGCACCCCCCCCCCCCCCCCCCCCGGTTAGGACCCATCCTAGCTGTTTTACTCCCCCCCACCCCCGGGCCACTCCCGCCCATCCTTCGACTCCTCCCATTCTGACACACCCTCCTCTTCTGTTCCCCATCCACAGGCTCTCCCCCTCCCCCTTCCATCCTAAGCGCGGGAAACCAACCTCGCTTCCCCACCCAGGCCCCGCCCCCTCCAGTCTTCAGCGCGGGAAAAAGCCCACGCTTTCCACCTACCCGGCCCCGCCACCTCTGCCGCAGCTGCTTTTACAGGCCCAGTCCCCTCACCCCCGACTCGGGCCTCCCCCTCCCCGCGGGGCCCCATCTCACCGCCGGCCATCCACCCCTGTTCCCTTTGCTTACCCCCCTCCAAGAGCCCCCCTGACCAACCCAGCCAAAACAGTGCCCAACCCGCTGTAACCACCCTCACCGATCAGAAAGAGAAAAACACAAAAGAAAAGAAAGAAACCAAGAGCAAAGGACCCCCCTCCAAAAGTAACATATCAACCGCAGTCCCCAAATGCCCATCCCGACCCTCAATCTGTGTCCAACTTCTCGGTCTGAACAGAGGCCCACGCCTCCTCCGGAGACTCAAAATAATGGTGCCGGTCCTTGTATGTGACCCACAGTCGCGCCGGCTGCAATGTGCCAAACTTCACCCCTTTCCTGTGCAGCACCGCCTTCGCTCGATTGTACCCGGCCCTCCTCTTCGCCACCTCCGCACTCCAGTCCTGGTATATCCGAACCTCTGCGTTCTCCCACCTGCTGCTCCTCTCCTTCTTGGCCCACCTGAGCACACACTCACGATCGGCGAACCGATGAAACCGCACCAGCACCGCCCGCGGAGGCTCATTAGCCTTGGGCCTCCTCGCCAGCACTCAATGGGCCCCTTCCAACTCCAGGGGCCCCTGGAAGGACCCCGCTCCCATCAGCGAGTTCAACATGGTGACCACATAGTCCGGCCCCTCCAACCCCTCCGGGAGGCCCAGAATCCGCAGATTCTTCCGCCTCGACCGATTCTCCATCTCCTCGAACTGCTCCTGCCATTTCTTGTGGAGCGCCTCGTGTGCCTCCACCTTTACCGCCAGGCCTAAGATCTCGTCCTCGTTGTCGGAGATCTTTTGTCGGGCCTCGCGGATCGCCACTCCCTGGGCCGCCTGTGTCTCCAGCAGCTTATCAATAGAAGCCTTCATCGGCTCAAGCAGGTCCGTTTTAATCTCTCTGAGGCAGCGCTGGATACCCTCCTGTTGCTCCTCCGCCCACTGCCTCCACGCTGCCTGGTCTCCGCCCGCCGCCATTTTGTTCTTCTTCCCTTGCACCTTCTTTTTTTAAAAATCGCTTATTGTCACAAGTAGGCTTCAAATGAAGTTACTGTGAAAAGCCCCTACACCACATTCCGGCACCTGTTCGGGGAGGCTGGTACAGGAATTGAACTGTGCTGCTGGCCTGCCTTAGTCTGCTTTCAAAGCCAGTGATTGAGCCCTGTGCTAAACCAGCCCTGCTCTTCGGGTCCACCACCACCTTTTTAGTCGCACCGCTCCTGGTAAAAGACATATACTATCGGGGAATTGTTGTAATCTCCTTCCCACTCCGGTAAAAGTCGAAAAAGTGCCGTTGGGGGCTCTGAAAAGAGCCCAAAAGTCAGTTTTTGCGGGAGCCGCCAAATGTGCGACTTAGCTCCGCATAGCCGCAACCGGAAGTCCCATTATGCACTTTCAAGAACTGGATAACAGCAGGACAGCACGGTGGCGGCACTGCAGTCTCACAGCGCCGAGGTCCCAGGTTTGATCCCGGCTCTGGGTCACTGTCCGTGTGGAGTTTGCACACTCTCCCCGTGTTTGCGTGGTTTCGCCCCCACAACCTGAAGATGTGCAGGTTAGGTGGATTGAACACGCTAAATTGCCCCTTAATTGGACAAAATTAATTGGGTACTCTAAATTTATTTTTAAAAAAGAAAAGAGAAGAACTGGATAACATCGAACATTAGTTGGGGGGGGGAGGGGTGGGTTGGGAGGTTTGGGGGGAGGGGGACTGTGTGTATTAATGGTGACTATGGGTGATTCCTGATTCCTTTTTGTCATTTGTTTATCATAGATCATAGAATTTACAGTGCAGAAGGAGGCCATTCGGCCCATCGAGTCTGCACCGGCTCTTGGAAAGAGCACCCTACCCAAGGTCAACACCTCCACCCTATCCCCATAACCCAGTAACCCCACCCAACACTAAGGGCAATTTTGGACACTAAGGGCAATTTAGCATGGCCAATCCACCTAACCTGCACATCTTTGGACTGTGGGAGGAAACCGGAGCACCCGGAGGAAACCCACGCACACACGGGGAGGATGTGCAGACTCCGCACAGACAGTGACCCAAGCCGGAATCGAACCTGGGACCCTGGAGCTGTGAAGCAATTGTGCTATCCACAATGCTACCGTGCTGCCCCTATGTGAACATGCGGGCTAATGTTTGGGGTTTGATGGGAGGATGGGATCGTTGTTATTGATATGGGGATTGACATATTCGTTACTGATTATTGTTTATTGTTGGTGGGTGTAAATTTGGGAGAAAATGTGAAAAAGGAGAATAAAAAATATTTTTTTAAAAAACATTTATATTTCACAACACCCAAAAGAATCACAACAAACACCCCTCATCCACACAGAGACGCACGCACAAGAACAGACTATTTCTAAAGATGAAGCATGCACTTAAATTACCTAAAGGCTAAAAAAAAAGTCACTTCTACGAACAGCCCTCAAGATGGTAGTTGAAATGTTTCAGGCCTGAAGGATTCTCTTGGTTCACTGTAGACAATTGAGGTTTAAGGTTTCTGGCTTTTCAGGTGAAGTTGTGACCTAGTGTGGTGGCACGGTGGCACAGTGGTTTGCACTGTTGGCTCACAGCCCCAGGGACACTGGTTCGATTTTGACCTTGGGTGACTGTGTGGAGTTTGCATGTTCTCCCTGTGTCTGCCTGGGTTTCCTCTGGATGCTCCAGTTTCCTCCCACAGTCAAAAGATGAGAAGGTTAGGTGGATTGGCCTGGCTAAATTGCCCTTAGCATCCAAAGATATGTAGGTTAGGTTGCGGGGATGGGGTGGGTGAGTGGGCCTCTTTCAGAGGCTTGGTGCAGACTCCTTGGGCTAATGGCCTTCTTCGGCACTATGATTCCTGTAGTGAAGAGTATAATCGGACAGGTAAAACAAATTAACCCCATTTCATTGTCGCAATGTTCTTTCCTTTTTCCCGTCAAGATCTCTTCCTCTGTGGTGTTGATCCCAGATTGATTTGCTCTGCTCTGCCCTTGGAATAATATTTGCAATCTCAAGCCAGTTTTAATCACATCATCCGAATCAATACCACTCATTATCCACAAATGATTCGATGTCATTAGCCATCCTAACACAATGATGATGAATAGTGACCATGTGCACCTGCATTAATAAAATGGTTCCTTCACATTCCTTTCTGTTAGATTTCAAGTTGGCAGACATCAAGTTTGGCATAACCATTATATCCTAGTTTCAGTATATATCTAGACAATAGTCATTGTAAATTCCACAAATAAACTTGCATCCTGATGTTCTTTCAAAGGAAGGTCCTCCAAAAGGGACATTTTATTTTAATTACTTTTTTAAAAAAAAATATTTTATTGAAAATTTTTGGTCAATCATCACAGTACATTGTGTATCCTTTACACAATAATATAACAGTATAAGTAACAATGACCTGTTTTATAAACAAAGAATAAATAATATATAACAAAAACGAAAACTAAAACTAAATGGCAACTGCCTTGTCTCAGATAAACACTCTCCAAAAATATGATTTAACAGTCCAGTATACAATTATTTATAGCAACGACCTATACATATTATACATATATATTAACAACCCTGAGAGTCCTTCTGGTTCCTCTCCCCCCCCTCCCCCACCCCCCCGGGCTGCTGCTGCTGCCTTCTTCTTTTCCATTCCCTCTATCTTTCTTTGAGGTATTCGACGAACGGTTGCCACCGCCTGGTGAACCCTTGAGCCGATCCCCTTAGGACGAACTTAATCCGTTCCAGCTTTATAAACCCTGCCATGTCATTTATCCAGGTCTCCACCCCCGGGGGCTTGGCTTCCTTCCACATCAACAGTATCCTGCGCCGGGCTACTAGGGACGCAAAGGCCAAAACATCGGCCTCTCTCGCCTCCTGCACTCCCGGCTCTTGTGCAACCCCAAATATAGCCAACCCCCAGCTTGGTTCGACCTGGACCCCCACTACTTTCGAAAGCACCTTTGTCACCCCCACCCAGAACCCCTGTAGTGCCGGACATGACCAGAACATGTGGGTGTGATTCGCTGGGCTTCTCGAGCATCTCGCACACCTATCCTCTACCCCAAAAAATTTACTGAGCCGTGCTCCAGTCATATGCGCCCTGTGTAACGCCTTAAATTGAATCAGGCTTACGAGGACGATGAGTTTACCCTACTTAGGGCATCCGCCCACAGCCCCTCCTCAATCTCCTCCCCCAGCTCTTCTTCCCATTTCCCTTTCAGCTCATCTACCATAATCTCCCCCTCGTCCCTCATTTCCCTATATATATCTGACACCTTACCGTCCCCCACCCATGTCTTTGAGATCACTCTGTCCTGTACCTCATGCGTCGGGAGCTGCGGGAATTCCCTCACCTGTTGCCTCGCAAAAGCCCTCAGTTGCATATACCGGAATGCATTCCCTTGGGGCAACCCATATTTCTCGGTCAGCGCTCCCAGACTTGCGAACTTCCCATCCACAAACAGATCTTTCAGTTGCGTTACTCCTGCTCTTTGCCATATTCCAAATCCCCCATCCATTCTCCCCGGGGCAAACCTATGGTTATTTCTTATCGGGGACCCCACCAAGGCTCCCGTCTTTCCCCTATGCCGTCTCCACTGTCCCCAAATTTTCAAAGTCGCCACCACCACCGGGCTTGTGGTGTATTTCTTCGGTGAGAACGGCAATGGGGCCGTCACCATAGCTTGTAGGCTAGTCCCCCTACAGGACGCCCTCTCCAATCTCTTCCACGCCGCTCCCTCCTCTTCTCCCATCCACTTACTCACCATTGAGATATTGGCGGCCCAGTAGTACTCACTTAGGCTCGGTAGTGCCAGCCCCCCCCTATCCCTACTACGCTGTAAGAATCCCTTCCTCACTCTCGGGGTCTTCCCGGCCCACACAAAACTCATGATACTCTTTTCGATCCTTTTGAAAAAAGCCTTCGTGATCACCACCGGGAGGCACTGAAACACAAAGAGGAATCTCGGGAGGACTACCATTTTAACCGCCTGCACCCTCCCTGCCAGTGACAGGGATACCATGTCCCATCTCTTGAAGTCCTCCTCCATTTGTTCCACCAATCGCGTTAAATTTAACCTATGCAATGTACCCCAATTCTTGGCAATCTGGATCCCCAAGTAACGAAAGTCCCTCGTTACCTTCCTCAGCAGAAAGTCCTCTATTTCTCTGCTCTGCTCCCCTGGATGCACCACAAACAACTCACTTTTCCCCATGTTCAGTTTATATCCTGAGAATTCTCCAAACTCCCGAAGTGTCCGCATTATCTCTGGCATCCCCTCCGCCGGGTCCGCTACATATAACAAGTCATCCGCATACAGAGATACCCGGTGTTCTTCTCCTCCTCTAAGTACTCCCCTCCACTTCTTGGAACCCCTCAGTGCTATTGCCAGGGGCTCAATCACCAGTGCAAACAATAATGGGGACAGAGGGCATCCCTGCCTTGTCCCTCTATGGAAGAAAGTATGCAGATCCCCGTCCATTTGTGACCACACTCGCCACTGGGGCCCTATACAACAGCTGCACCCACCCAACATACTCACCTCCAAGACCAAATCTCCTCAGCACCTCCCACAAATAATCCCACTCCGCTCTATCAAATGCTTTCTCGGCATCCATCGCCACCACTATCTCCGCTTCCCCCTCTGGTGGGGGCATCATCATTACCCCTAGCAGCCTCCGTATATTCGTATTCAGCTGTCTCCCCTTCACAAACCCAGTTTGGTCCTCATGGACCACCCTCGGGACACAATCCTCTATCCTCATTGCCATTACCTTGGCCAGAATCTTAGCGTCTACATTTAGGAGGGAAATAGGTCTATAGGACCCGCATTGCAGCGGGTCCTTTTCCTTCTTTAGGAGAAGCGATATCGTTGCCTCAGACATAGTCAGGGGCAGCTGTCCCCTTTCCTTTGCCTCATTAAAGGTCCTCATCAGTAGCGGGGCGAGCAAGTCCACATATTTTCTGTAAAATTCAACTGGGAATCCATCTGGTCCCGGAGCCTTCCCCGCCTGCATGCCCCAAATTCCTTTCACTACTTCCTCTATTTCAATCTGTGCTCCCAGTCCCACCCTTTCCTGCTCCTCCACCTTGGGAAATTCCAGCCGGTCCAGAAAGCCCATCATTCTCTCCCTCCCATCCGGGGGTTGAGCTTCGTATAATTTTTTATAAAATGCCTTGAACACTCCATTCACTCTCTCCGCTCCCCGCTCCATCTCTCCTTCCTCATCCCTCACTCCCCCTATTTCCCTCGCTGCTCCCCTTTTCCTCAATTGGTGGGCCAGCAACCTGCTCGCCTTCTCCCCATATTCGTACTGTACACCCTGTGCCTTCCTCCACTGTGCCTCTGCAGTACCCGTTGTCAGCAAGTCAAATTCTACGTGTAGCCTTTGCCTTTCCCTGTACAGTCCCTTCTCCGGTGCCTCCGCATATTGCCTGTCCACCCTCAGAAGTTCTTGCAGCAACCGCTCCCGTTCCCTACTCTCCTGCTTTCCTTGATGTGCCCTTATTGATATCAGCTCCCCTCTAACCACTGCCTTCAGCGCCTGCCAGACCACTCCCACCTGGACCTCCCCATTATCATTGAGTTCCAAGTACTTTTCAATGCACCCCCTCACCCTTAGACACACCCCCTCATCTGCCATTAGTCCCTTGTCCATTCTCCAGGGTGGGCACCCTTCTGTTTCCTCCCCTATCTCCAAGTCCACCCAATGTGGAGCGTGATCCGAAATGGCTATAGCCGTATACTCCGTTCCCCTCACCTTCGGGATCAACGCCCTTCCCAAAACAAAAAAGTCTATTCGCGAATAGACTTTGTGGACATAGGAGAAAAACGAAAACTCCTTACTCCTAGGTCTGCTAAATCTCCACGGGTCTACTCCTCCCATCTGCTCCATAAAATCTTTAAGCACCTTGGCTGCTGCCGGCCTCCTTCCAGTCCTGGACCTCGACCTGTCCAGCCCTGGTTCCAACACCGTATTGAAATCTCCCCCCATTACCAACTTTCCCACCTCTAGGTCCGGGATGCGACCTAGCATACGCCTCATAAAATTGGCATCATCCCAGTTCGGGGCATATACGTTTACCAAAACCACCGTCTCCCCCTGTAGTTTGCCACTCACCATCACGTATCTGCCCCCGCTATCCGCCACTATAGTCTTTGCCTCAAACATTACCCGCTTCCCCACTAATATAGCCACCCCCCTGTTTTTCGCATCTAGCCCCGAATGAAACACCTGCCCCACCCAACCTTTGCGTAGTCTCACCTGGTCTATCAGTTTCAAGTGCGTTTCCTGTAACATAACCACGTCTGCCTTAAGTTTCTTAAGGTGTGCGAGTACCCGTGCCCTCTTTATCGGCCCGTTCAGCCCTCTCACGTTCCACGTGATCAGCCGGGTTGGGGTTTTTTTTACCCCCCCCCTTGTCGATTAGCCATCCCCTTTTTCCAGCTCCTCACCCGGTTCCCACGCAGCTGTGTCCCCCCCAGGCGGTGCCCCCCTGCCCATCCCACCCCATACTTATTTTAATTACTTTTGAGAGGCAGGTACAGATGCAAGTTAATACTGGTCATAGAATAGAATCCCTACAGTACAGAAGGAGTCTATTCGGCCCATTGAGTCTGCACCAACCCACTGAAAGAACACTCCATCCAAGCCCACTCCCCCTATCCCAATAACCCCTTAACCTAACTTACACATCTTTTTATTTTTTATACAGAGTACCCAATTCCATTTTTCCAATTAAGGGGCAATTTAGTGTGTTCAATCCACCTACCTTGCACATCTTTGGGTTGTGGGCGAAACCCACGCAAACACGGGGAGAATGTGCAAACTCCACACGGACAGTGTCCTAGAGCCAGGATCGAACCTGGGACCTTGGCGCCTTGAGGCAGCAGTGCTACCACTGCGCCACCGTGCTGCCCTTACTTACACATCTTTTGACACTACGAAGCAATTTAGCATGGCCAATCCACCCAACCCGGGCACCCAGAGGAAACCCACACAGACACGGGGAGAAAGTGCCAACTCCGCACAGACAGTGACCCAAGGCCGCAATTGAACACGGACCACTGGCTCTGTGAGGCAGCAGTGCTAACCACTGTGCTGCCCTTATGTGGAGAAACCACAAAAGACGTCATCTGACAATCTGGAGTCCATTTCATCAAGGTAAACTATTTCCCCTGCTGTCTTTTAAAAGTTTTTTAAAAATTTAGAGTACCCAATTCATTATTTCCAATTAAGGGGCAATTTAGCGTGGCCAATCCACCTAGCCTACACATCTTTGGGTTGTGTGGGCGAAACCCACGCAAACACGGTAAGAATGTGCAAACTCCATGCAGACAGTGACCCAGAGCCGGGATCGAACCTGGGACCTCAGCGCCGTGAGGCAACAGGGTTAGGGTTAGAGTTAGCACGCCACCGTGCTGCCCCTGTCTTTTAAAAGTTAAGCGTTCATCTTCCCAATAGATTTTATGGGCCTATGTCACGACCGTACTGCCAACCTAAAAGAAAAAAGATACAAATACTTCAAATGAGAAAGGAAAAACTGTAACTGCTGGAAAGCTGAAATAAAAACTGAAATTTCTGCATTTCGTCTTCTTCCTAGGGAGTTCTTAGAGTCGAGGATGACTTGCCTCCACAGTAAAGGTGGTTGCAAGAGGAGCTGGGTGGGGTGCCAGGCTGTCACATGTTCCTTTCGTTGTTGACGCTTGGCTTCAGCTTGCTCTCGACAATGAAACCCCAGGTGTTCAGCTCCTTCCCGAATGCTTTTCTTCTGCTTTGGACGTCCTTGGGCCAGAGATTCCCAAGTGTCAGTGGGGATGTTGCACTTTTTCAAGGAGGGTTTGAGAGTGGCCCTGAAGCATTCCCTCTGCTCCCCTGAGGCTCACGTGCTGTGTTGAATCTCCAAGTAGAGTACATGCTTCGGGAGTGTTGTGTCAGGCATGCAGACAATGTGGCCTACCCAGCAGAGCTGATCGAACGTGGCTAAAGCTTTGATGCTGCGGATGTCGGCCTGAGCGTGAACATTGACGTTGGTGTGTCCTGCCAATGGATTTGTGGAGGCAGCGCAGTTGGTACTTCAACAGGGTTTTGAGGTGCCTGCTATACATAGTTCATGCCTCGGAGCCCTAGGGGAAGGTGAGTATTACTATTGCTCTATAGACCATGAGCATGTTGCCGGATCTGAGGTCCAGGTCTTCAAACACTCTTATGTAACAGGTTGGCCAGTATATGTAAAGAATACAACAGACTCAGGTTTTAAGCATAGATCTTCTGTCAGACAGAATCTCAGTTTAAATATCTCACCCCAAGGGCAGCACGTTGGCGCAGTGGTTAGCATTGCTGCCTCACGGCGCCGAGGTCCCAGGTTCGATTCCGGCTCTGGGTCACTGTCCGTGTGGAGTTTGCACATTTACCCCGTGTTTGCGTGGGTTTCGCCGTTGAAGTGCCCGCTATTGCCAGTGGTTCCCCCATATAGTGGCCAGCCTCACATTGGTGTCCGACAGGAACGCTGGAACCTGCAGGTGCAGGTGACTGGGGGCAATACGTGGAACGTGTGAACTATTTTTTCTGAACAAATGCGGGCACTTCAACGGTTCCGGCCCAGTGTGGTCAACAATCTGCAGACCATCCTCTGGTGGTGGTCCATGGGAGCTGTCCGAGCTTGTTGGGACATGACTGGTTACACCACTTGCGGTTAGATTGGCAGCGAGTGTGCCACATGCACCCACGTGACCCTGAAGAGGTTCTGATGAGATTTCCATCGATAGAAGGTCAGACCGAATTGGGTCGAACATATGGCGACTGACTACCGACCATGCTGCCCCAGTGTCGACTTCCATGCAGATTGGGTGTCCATTAATTTGTCGGGAGGTCTGGCTGGGCGCCACTCTTGGAGCAGTCATGCAGTGTAACTACCGGAAGGCGTTGTTGTTGTCTCCCACGCAGTAAGCCCTGTCACATGGGGATGGTCGCACCTAGTGAATCGGTGGGTGGGTAGATCCTCACGGGGCCTCCTGTGTCTCTGGATTCTGCGGCCTCTTGCGACCCCGCTAGCTGGTAATCATAATCCTGTTCCCCCTGGTCGGGGGTCAATGTCCGGCGGCATTCCCAACCTCTAATACGGCGGTTCACATTCCTCCGGTAGGTGTCCCATTTGTCGGGGGCCGGCCTCCTCAGTTCTAGCCGAGGGTGTTTGGCGCTTGTTTTGGCATCCCAGTCCCTGGGGCTCCTGGACTCCTTGTTCAGCACTTTCTCTGCAGATAGCTGTGTCCACCCCGCGGTGCAGGCCCAGATGCGCCTCAGCTAGTAGTTTCCGTTGCGTGGCCGCATCGCGGAGTCCACACACCAAATTATCCCCGAATGCCTCATTCGATGTCGCTCTGAATTCGGTAAATCTCAGCCAGTTTTCGGAAGTGGGCCAAGAAGTCACTCACCGAGTCAGCTTGAGTCTGAGCAGTCGTATGGAACCGGAAGCGGCGTATGATGAGCGGTGGTTTTGGGTCCAAATGCTCCCCCACCAGGACGACGAATGACTGGGAATCTGGGGTGTATGGTTGAGTCAGGCTCTTTATCACACTGTAGGTGGACCCTCCGTGAGCTGTCAGTAATATACCAGTTTGCGTTTCATCGCCGGTAATCACGTTTGTTCGGAAAAAATAATTCACACGTTCCACGTATTGCCCCCAATCATCTGCACCTGCAGGTTCCAGCGTTCCTATGAGCAGCATTTTGGCGGTTAGGAATGGGGCCTGTCGAAGCCTAAATGAGGTTTGTGGGTCTGAACCTTGTGACATCGCGAGTGAGGTGTGGGAAAAATTGGGAAATGCAATCTCTCCGGAAAGAACCGTGTTTCCTGAATCTCTCCAGATTTTGCGCCTGTGTTGCCGATCCCGTGCATTGCGAGTGCGGGTCAAAATCGCTCCCGACTTATCCATTATTGAAAAGTTTGCTGTCAGTTTTTTGATGACGACTAACCTCAAGCATTTCAACTGCCTCAATTCCTGGGGGAACCAAACCAGATTTTACTCAGTTGCTTATTTAGTTCAGTGCTTGCACCTATTCCCTGTCTTATGGTGTAATAATTCTTGACCCCAAGAAGCCGTGGAGCCCAAGAACCTGAATATTTTCAGGGCTGAGATCGATCAGTTCTCAATCGGTTGGGGAATTAAGGGTTACAGAGAGAAGGCAGGAAAGTGGACTCAGCGACCATTGGTTACAAATGAACTTATTAAATGGCAGAGCAGGCTCAAAGTGCTGAATGGCCTATTCCTGCTCCTGCTTCTTAAGGTATAATCTATGGAAACAAAGTAAAACATTAATGGGGTCAAGTCTTTACAGTTGGCCCGGAAGGAAGAGTAACAAATATTTGTTCTTCAAATGAATCGCTTCTTTCCAAGGTGTTAGCCCTGATCGGCAAGTTGAAGCATGAAGTGATTAGAATGCCAAACCATTTCAGTGGTTTCGAGATAAAGATTTGTAATTAATATCAGACTAATGTTCTGCTTACATTGATTTAACAATGCAGTTACTCTAGAAATTGTTTTCTTCTGCTGCAGAGATAATTGAGGTACATGCCAATAATATGATGCCCCAAAAGATATGCTCTGAGATTGCAATTAAGCTGCCAGTGTAATTTACGATACACATTAAATCAAATAAACAGTGAGAAGAGTTTGTCAATGCAGCCGTAATGTTGTCGAAGAGAATATTGAGATTCAGGCTACTAGACTAGAAGGGCTTGAGGTTCATAAGGAGGAGGTGTTAGCAATTCTGGAAAGTGTGAAAATAGATAAGTCCCCTGGGCCGGATGGGATTTATCCTAGGATTCTCTGGGAAGAAAGGGAGAAGATTGCTGAGTCTTTGGCTTTGATCTTTAAGTCATCTTTGTCTACAGGAATAGTGCCAGAAGACTGGAGGATAGCAAATGTTGTCCCCTTGTTCAAGAAGAGGAGTAGAGACAACCCCGGTAACTATAGAACAGTGAGCCTTACTTCTGTAGTGGGCAAAATCTTGGACAGGTTTATAAGCGATAGGATGTATAATCATCTGGAAAGGAATAATTTGATTAGAGATAGTCAACACGGTTTTGTGATGGATAGGTCGTGCCTCACAAACCTTATTGAGTTCTTTGAGAAGGTGACCAAACAGGTGGATGAGGGTAAAGCAGTTGATGTGGTGTATATGGATTTCAGTAAAGCGTTTGATAAGGTTCCCCATGGTAGGCTACTGCAGAAAATATGGAGTCATGGGATTCAGGGTGATTTAGCAGTTTGGATCAGAAATTGGCTAGCTGGACTTCCGGGTGCGGCGATGACCAGCTGAGTCGCACGTTTCGGCAGCTCCCTGTGAAACGGACTTTTGGGCTCTTGATAGGAGCCCCAACGGCAATTTTAACGGCTGAAAACACCGTGCGGTAAACCAGAAGGGTGTTCCCCCTGGACACGGATGGAAAAAGGAGAGGAAAGTGGCCGGATTGCAGCGGATCCTTTGGAACAACGGCAAGGAAGGCAAGCAGAAACCAAGATGGCGTCGGAAGGTGGCAGTTTCATATGGGGCCCTGAACAACAAGAGTTTTTGAAACGCTGCGTGGAGGAGATAAAAAAGGAAATGAAGAAAGAGTTGTTGGCCCCGATACTACAGGCGATTGAAGGGCTGAAAGAGGAACAAAAGACCCAGGAGCAGGAGCTTCGGGTCGTGAAGGCGAAAGCAGCAGAGAATGAAAACGACATACAGGGCCTGGTGGTGAAGTCGGAGATACAGGAGGCACACCAGAAACGATCTGTGGAGAGGTTGGAGGCACTGGAAAATAACGCAAGGAGGAACAACTTGAGGATTCTTGGCCTTCCTGAAGGTGTGGAGGGGGCGGACGTCGGGGCATATGTGAGCACGATGCTGCACTCGTTAATGGGAGTGGAGGCCCCGACGGGTCCGTTGGAGGTGGAGGGAGCATACCGAGTTATGGTGCAAGGACCGAGAGCAGGAGAAGCTCCCAGAGCCATAGTGGTGAGATTTCTCCGTTTTAAGGATAGAGAAATGGTCCTTAGATGGGCGAAGAAAACTCGGTGTAGTAAATGGGAGAACGCGGTGATCCGCGTCTATCAAGATTGGAGTGCGGAGGTGGCGAGAAGGAGGGCGAGCTTTAATCGGGCCAAAGCGGTACTTCACAAAAAAAAGATAAAGTTTGGAATGCTGCAACCGGCAAGACTGTGGGTCACATATCAAGGGAGGCACCACTACTTTGAGACGGCGGATGAAGCGTGGACTTTTATTGTAGAAGAAAAATTGGAATGATTGGACTACGAAAATGAACGTTTGGACAAAGTGGTGGGACGAGTGGGGGGGGGGGGGCGAAGAGGGATTGTATGATTAATCCTGCGGTATGGTAACTTTTCTTTCTCCCACAGGTGGTGATGGGGGGAGGTGGGGAGGGAGAGGAGATGGGGCGTTGGCCATGGGAGGCGGGGCCGAGGGAGAGGCGCGGGCTTGGTTCCCGCGCTATGATAATTATGGCGGGAATAGAGAAGCAGGAAGGAGGGGGCGCCGCACGGGGCGAGCCGTGATCACGGGGGGAAGCCGAGGTCAGCCAGAGTTTGCTGACTTCTGGGAGCAACATGGGGGGAGTAATTACGCTAGCGGGGGGTCTAGCGGGGGGGGGTGGGAGGGGGGAATTACTGGGTTGCTGCTGCTGGGGAAAGGGGGGAGTGGGTGCGGGAAAGGATGGGCGGGGGGGCACCGTCTGGGAGAAATACAGCCGCGTGGGAACTGGGCGAGAAGCTGGAAAAAGATGATGGCTAACCGGCAAGGGGGGGGGGGGTGGGAAGCCCCCCAACTCGGCTGATCACGTGGAACGTGAGGGGGCTTAACGGGCCGATAAAGAGGGCACGAGTACTCGCACACCTTAAGAAACTTAAAGCAGATGTGGTCATGTTACAGGAAACGCACCTGAAACTGATAGATCAGGTTAGGTTGCGCAAAGGATGGGTAGGGCAGGTGTTCCA
The DNA here is from genome assembly GCF_047496885.1 of Scyliorhinus torazame. Classification (NCBI taxonomy): domain Eukaryota; kingdom Metazoa; phylum Chordata; class Chondrichthyes; order Carcharhiniformes; family Scyliorhinidae; genus Scyliorhinus; species Scyliorhinus torazame. The sequence goes on from NC_092708.1 coordinate 372,987,964, forward strand.
TTCGGGGCTGGATGCGAAAAACAGGGGGGTGGCTATATTAGTGGGGAAGCGGGTAATGTTCGAGGCAAAGACTATAGTGGCGGATAACGGGGGCAGATACGTGATGGTGAGTGGCAAATTACAGGGAGAGATGGTGGTGTTGGTAAACGTGTATGCCCCGAATTGGGACGATGCCAATTTTATGAGGCGAATGCTAGGACGCATCCCAGACCTAGAGACCGGAAAGCTGATAATGGGGGGAGACTTTAACACGGTGTTGGAACCAAGGCTGGATAGGTCGAAGTCCAGGACTGGTAGGAGGCCGGCAGCAGCCAAGGTGCTTAAGGATTTTATGGAGCAGATGGGAGGGGTGGACCCGTGGAGATTCAGTAGACCTAGGAGTAAGGAGTTCTCGTTTTTCTCCTATGTCCATAAAGTCTATTCACGCATAGACTTTTTTGTGTTGGGTAGGGCATTGATCCCGAGGGTGAGGGGAACGGAATATACGGCTATAGCCATTTCGGATCATGCCCCACACTGGGTAGACTTGGAGATAGGGGAGGAAACAAGAGGGCGTCCACCCTGGAGAATGGATATGGGACTAATGGCGGATGAGGGGGTGTGCTTAAGGGTGAGGGGATGCATTGAAAAGTACTTGGAACTCAATGACAATGGGGAGGTTCAGGTGGGAGTGGTCTGGGAGGCGTTGAAGGCGGTGGTTAGGGGGGAGCTGATATCAATAAGGACACATAAAGGGAAGCAGGAGAGTAAGGAACGGGAGCGGTTGTTGCAAGAACTTTTGAGGGTGGACAGACAGTATGCGGAAGCACCGGAGGAGGGACTGTATAGGGAAAGGCAAAGGCTGCATGTGGAATTTGACTTGCTGACCACAGGCACTGCAGAGGCACAATGGAGGAAGGCGCAGGGTGTACAGTATGAATATGGAGAGAAGGCGAGCAGATTGCTGGCACACCAATTGAGGAAAAGGGGAGCAGCGAGGGAAATAGGGGGGGTGAGAGACGAAGATGGAGAGACGGAGCGGGGAGCGGAGAGAGTGAATGAAGTGTTTAAGACATTTTATAAAAAATTGTATGAAGCTCAACCCCCGGATGGGAGGGAGAGAATGATGGAGCTTTTGGATCGGCTGGAAATTCCCAAGGTGGAAGAGCAGGAAAGGATGGGATTGGGAGCACAGATCACGGTAGAAGAAGTGGTGAAAGGAATTAGGAACATGCAGACGGGAAAGGCCCCGGGACCGGACGGATTCCCAGTTGAATTTTACAGAAAATATTTGGACTTGCTCGCCCCGCTACTGACGAGGACCTTCAACGAGGCAAAGGAAAGGGGACAACTGCCCCCGACTATGTCAGAAGCAACGATATCGCTTCTTTTAAAGAAGGAAAAGGATCCGCTACAATGCGGGTCCTACAGACCAATCTCCCTCCTCAATGTAGATGCCAAGGTCTTGGCCAAGGTAATGGCAATGAGAATAGAGGAATGTGTCCCGGGGGTGGTTCATGAGGACCAAACTGGGTTTGTGAAGGGGAGACAGCTGAACACGAACATACGGAGGTTGTTAGGGGTAATGATGATGGCCCCACCAGAGGGTGAAACGGAGATAGTAGTGGCGATGGATGCCGAGAAAGCATTTGATAGAGTGGAGTGGGATTATCTGTGGGAGGTGTTGAGGAGATTTGGGTTCGGAGAGGGGTATGTTAGATGGGTGCAGCTGTTGTATAGGGCCCCAGTGGCGAGTGTGGTCACGAATGGTCGGGGATCGGCATATTTTCGGCTCCATAGAGGGACAAGGCAGGGATGTCCTCTGTCCCCATTACTGTTTGCACTGGCGATTGAGCCCCTGGCGATAGCGCTGAGAGGTTCCAAGGGATGGAGGGGAATACTTAGGGGAGGAGAAGAACACCGGGTATCTTTATATGCGGATGATCTGCTACTATATGTGGCGGATCCAGCAGAGGGGATGCCAGAAATAATGCGGATACTTGGGGAGTTTGGGGATTTTTCAGGGTATAAATTGAATATGGGAAAGAGTGAGCTGTTTGTGGTGCATCCAGGGGAGCAGAGTAGAGAAATAGAAGACCTACCGTTGAGGAAGGTAACAAGAGACTTTCGTTACCTGGGGATCCAGATAGCTAAGAATTGGGGCACATTGCACAGGCTAAATTTGACGCGGTTGGTGGAACAGATGGAGGAAGATTTCAAGAGATGGGACATGGTAGCATTGTCAATGGCAGGGAGGGTGCAGGCAGTTAAGATGGTGGTCCTCCCGAGATTCCTTTTTGTGTTTCAGTGTCTCCCGGTGGTGATCACGAAGGCTTTTTTCAAAAGGATAGAAAAGAGTATTATGGGTTTTGTTTGGGCCGGGAAGACTCCGAGAGTGAGGAAGGGATTCTTACAGCGTAGTAGGGATAGGGGGGGGCTGGCACTACCGAGCCTAAGTGAGTATTATTGGGCCGCTAATATTTCAATGGTGAGTAAGTGGATGGGAGAGGAGGAAGGAGCGGCGTGGAAGAGATTAGAGAGGGCGTCCTGTAGGGGGACCAGCCTGCAGGCTATGGTGACAGCCCCATTGCCGTTCTCACCAAGGAACTATACCACGAGTCCGGTGGTGGTAGTTACACTGAAGATTTGGGGACAGTGGAGACGACATAGGGGAAAGACCGGAGCACTGGGGGGGTCCCCGATAAGAAACAACCATAGGTTTGCCCCGGGGGGAATGGATGGGGGATATGGAATGTGGCAAAGAGCAGGTATAACGCAATTGAAAGATCTATTTGTGGATGGGAAGTTTGCGAGTCTGGGAGCGCTGACCGAGAAATATGGGTTGCCCCAAGGGAATGCATTCAGGTACATGCAATTGAGGGCTTTTGCGAGGCAGCAGGTGAGGGAATTCCCGCAGCTCCCGACACAAGAGGTGCAGGACAGAGTCATCTCAAAGAAATGGGTGGGGGACGGTAAGGTGTCGGATATATATAGGGAAATGAGAGACGAAGGGGAGACTATGATGGACGAACTAAAAGGGAAATGGGAAGAAGAGCTAGGGGAGGAGATTGAGGAGGGGATGTGGGCAGATGCCCTAAACAGGGTAAACTCGTCGTCCTCGTGCGCCAGGCTAAGCCTGATTCAGTTTAAGGTATTACACAGGGCACATATGACTGGAACACGGCTCAGTAAATTTTTTGGGGTGGAGGATAGGTGTGCGAGGTGCTCGAGAAGCCCAGCGAATCATACCCATATGTTTTGGTCATGCCCGGCACTACAGGGGTTTTGGATGGGGGTGACAAAGGTGCTTTCAAAAGTAGTAGGAGTCCGGGTCGAACCAAGCTGGGGGTTGGCTATATTTGGGGTTGCACAAGAGCCGGGAGTGCAGGAGGCGAAAGAGGCCGATGTTTTGGCCTTTGCGTCCCTAGTAGCCCGGCGCAGAATATTGCTAATGTGGAAAGAAGCCAAGCCCCCGGGGGTGGAGACCTGGATAAATGATATGGCGGGGTTCATAAAGTTAGAGCGGATTAAGTTCGTCCTAAGGGGGTCGGCTCAAGGGTTTACTAGGCGGTGGCAACCGTTCGTCGAATATCTTGCGGAAAGATAGATAGGGGAGAACAAAGAAGGCAGCAGCAGCGGCCCAGGACTTGGGGGGGGGGGGGGTGGCCTGAGACAAGGCAGTTGCCAATTCGGGCTAGTTTTTTTTTTTTTTTTGTTATTTAATATTTACTTATTTGTTGTTTTTGTTTAAATTTAAAAAAGGTCATTATTATCTGTATTGTTACAATGTTGTGTAAAGGATGCACAATGTACTGTGTTGGTTGACCAAAAATTTTCAATAAAATATTATTTAAAAAAAAAAGAAATTGGCTAGCTGGAAGAAGACAAAGGGTGGTGGTTGATGGGAAATGTTCAGACTGGAGTCCAGTTACTAGTGGTGTACCACAAGGATCTGTTTTGGGGCCACTGCTGTTTGTCATTTTTATAAATGACCTGGAGGAAGGCGTAGAAGGATGGGTGAGTAAATTTGCAGATGACACTAAAGTCGGTGGAGTTGTGGACAGTGAGGACGGATGTTACAAGTTACAGAGGGACATAGATATGCTGCAGCGCTGGGCTGAGAGGTGGCAAATGGAGCTTAATGCAGAAAAGTGTGAGGTGATTCATTTTGGAAGGAATAACAGGAAGACAGAGTAGTGGGCTAATGGTAAGATTCTTGGCAGTGTGGATGAGCAGAGAGATCTCGGTGTCCATGTACATAGATCCCTGAAAGTTGCCACCCAGGTTGAGAGGGTTGTTAAGAAGACGTACGGTTACTGTGCCTGGACTGCAGGTCGACTGTTTACTGCTTTACAGGTGCCTTGTGTATTTTTTTGTGGGCAGTTTTTGCCGGGGGGGGGGGGGGGAGATCCCCCCCCCCCCCCCCCCCCCTCGAACGGTCTTTTTCTTTGTATTGCGGTGTTATACATTTCTTTTTTTTTTCTTTTTGGTGCTCAGAAAGGGACGTGGGTTAACACTTTTCTGTGTACACAGCTGGGACTGTATTGTGCCTGGAGCAGCCTCGCATTGCTGTTTGATGTTTACATCTTGTCTGATCTTTCCCATCATAGTGAGACTGCTCCAGTGGGTCAGAGTGGGGGATGGTGTGCTGGGGAGTGGGTGGGGAGTGGGAAGATGAGGTCGAGGAAACAATGGGAGTGAGACAAGGGGGCGCCGGAGCGATGAGTCACCGGGCTAGCAGATTGGCTAGTCAAGGGAGTCAGGTGGGCGCGTAGAATACAGACAGTGAATGGCAGGAGTGGGGTTATCGGGGGATGTTGCTAGGGGGGGAGGGGGGGAGTTATTTTGCTGACGTGGGGGGGGGATCTGAAGTAGGTAATGGAAAGGAGGTCGGGGGTGGAGGCAGCCTAGAGGCGAGCCAGGAATGGCACGGCGCATGGGCCGGGGGCGAGCCCAAGAAAGGTTCTGGCTGACCGGCAGGGTGGGGGGTTGTGCCCTCCAACCAGGCTGATCACCTGGAATGTCAGGGGCCTAAATGGGCCAGTTAAAAGGGCACGTGTGTTCGCGCACTTGTGGGCTCTAAAGGCGGACGTAATTATGTTGCAGGAGACACATCTGAAAGTGTCTGACCAGACTAGGCTAAGGAGGGGCTGGATCAGCCAGGTCTTCCACTCGGACTTGGATTCTAGTCCAGGGGGGTAGCAATTATGATCAATAAGTGGGTTCAATTTGAGGCGGAGGGCGTAGTCACAGACGGCGGGGGCAGATTCCTTATGGTAAGGGGCAAGCTGGAGGGGAGAAGAATGGTGCTGGTGAATATATATGCGTCGAACTGGGACGACGTTGACTTTATCAAAAGAGTGCTGGGGAAGATCCCGGACCTAGACTCACGTAAGTTGATAATGGGGGGGGGGCTTTAATATGGTCCTTGACCCGGGGCTGGACCGGTCATGTCCCAGAACGGGCAGACTCCCAGCAATGGCAAGGGAGCTGAAAGGGTTCATGGAGCAAATGGGGGCTGTGGACCAATGTAGAGCCAGACAGCCGACGGGAAGGGGCTACTCATTTTATTCGCATGTTCATAAAGTATATTCTAGGATTGATTTTTTTATCTTGAGCAGGGACTGTGTAGGGGAGGTAAAGAATATGGAATACTCAGCAATCACGATCTCGGACCATGTCCCGCACTGGGTGGACCTGCAGGTCGGGGGGGGGGGGGCGACTTACCAACGACTGCAATGGAGGTTAGACATAGACTGTTGTCGGAGGAGGGGATATGTGAGAGACTTCGGAAGTGTATGCAAAATTACTTGCAGGTGAACGACACGGGGGAGGTTTCAGCAGCGACCCTCTGGGAGGCACTGAAGGCAGTAGTGAGGGGGGAGCTGATCTCAATTCGGGCTCACAGGGTCGAGGCGGACAGAGCAGAAATGGACAGATTGGTTAGGAAAATTCACCGGATAAACGAGGAGCATGTGGGGTCCCCGGGGGAGGACCTACTCAGGGAGAGACGGAGATTGCAGGCGGAACTGGGGGTGCTATCCACCAGTAGGGCCGTGGAACAACTTAGGAAGGCGAGGGGAGTGGTGTATGAGCATGGGGAGAAGGCCTGCAGATTGCTAGCGCAGCAACTCAGGAAGAGGGAGGCGGCCAGGGAAATAAGTAGAGTGGTTGATGGGGAGGGGAGTAGAGTGGAGGACCCGGCAGGGCTGAATAAGGTATTTTGGGACTTCTATAGCAAGCTGTACACTTCAGAACCCCCGGAAGAGCCGGAGGAGATGAAAAGGTTCCTGGATAGACTAACCTTCCCAAAAGTAGGCAGGGGACTAGTGGACGGGCTGGGGGCCACGATTAGAGCGGAGGAGGTATTGGGGGGCCTAAAGGCCATGCAGTCGGGGAAAGCCCCGGGACCAGATGGATACCCAGTAGAGTTTTACAAGAAGTTATCGGAGATAGTGGGACCGGTCCTGACAAGGGTTTTTAATGAGGCAAGGGACAGAGGGACGCTGCCACCGACGATGTCGCAAGCCACCATCTCGCTGATATTGAAGCGGGACAAGGACCCGGGATCCTGCGGGTCATACAGGCCAATCTCCCTGATCAATGTGGATGCAAAGCCCCTGGCAATTAGAATTGAGGACTGCCTACCGGAGGTGATTGGGGACAATCAGACAGGGTTTGTGAAAGGCAGGCAGCTGACAGCTAACTTGAGAAGATTGTTTAATGTGATCATGATGCCCCCGACGGGCAAGCAGGTGGAGGTAGTGGTGGCAATGGTCGCTGAGAAGGCCTTCGACCGGGTGGAGTGGGGCTATTTGTGGGAGGTGCTTGGACGGTTTGGATTTGGGGAGGGACTGGTTAATTGGGTCAGACTATTGTACCAGGCCCCAAAAGCTAGCGTTAGGACAAACAGGAAAATGTCAGATTATTTCAGACTACACCGCGGGACCAGACAGGGGTGCCCACTCTCCCCGTTGCTGTTCACGCTGGCCATAGAGCCGTCGGCGATGGCGTTGAGAGCTGCAAAGGGGTGGATGGGAATGACTGGGGGGTGGGGGGGGGGGGGGGGGGGGGGGGGGTGGAACATTGGGTCTCTCTCTATGCGGTTGACCTGCTCCTGTACGTGTCGGACCCACTGGCTGGGATGGACAATATACTGGAAACATTGAGGAAGTTCGGCCGGTTTTCAGGGTACAAATTAAATATGGTCAAGAGTGAGATGTTTGTGGTGCAGGCAAGGGGCCAGGAGAATAGACTGAAGGAGCTGCCATTTAGGCTGGTGCAGGAATGTTTCCGGTACTTGGGGATACAGGTGGCACGAGACTGGAGCAGGTTACACAAGTTAAATTTGACTAGGGTGGTGGAACAAGTGAAGAGGGAGTTTCGGAGAGGCGATGCACTCCCGCTGTCACTGGCGGGGAGGGTGCAGACTGTAAAGATGACAATCCTCCCTGGATTTCTGTTCATCTTCCAGTGCCTCCCGATCTTTATCCCACGGTCCTTCTTCAAAAGGACTGGCAAAATCATCATGAGTTTTTAAAAAATATATATTTTATTCAAGTTTTTCGGCCAAACAGAACAATACAAAGGTTTTCCCCTTTTACAACAAAAAAAACAATATAAATAACAGTGACCGTTTTAACAAGTAAATAAATAATATATAAACTAAATGGCAACTGCCATAACAAAAATAATAAATCTCCAAATAAGAAAATCAAACAATCCAATATACATAGCCAAGTGCAAATATCTATACAAAAACCACCCCTGAGGACCCACCCGAGTCCCCCCCCCCTCCCCCCTGGGTTGCTGCTATTACCTTCCCATTTCCTTTGTCGTTCTGCGAGGTAGTCAATGAACGTTTGCCACCGCCTGGTGAACCATTGAGCCGAACCCCTTAGTGCGAACTTTATCCGTTCTAGTTTTATAAACCCTGCCATGTCATTTATCCAGGTCTCCACGCCCGGGGGTTTGGCTTCCTTCCACATAAGCAATATCCTTCGCCGGGCTACTAGGGACGCAAAGGCCAAAACATCTGCCTCTCTCGCCTCCTGCACTCCCGACTCTTCTGCAGCCCCAAATATAGCCAACCCCCAGCCTGGCTCGACCCGGACCCCTGCCACCTTCGAAAGCACCTTTGCCACCCCCACCCAGAACCCCTGCAGTGCCTGGCATGACCAAAACATGTGGGTGTGGTTTGCTGGACTTCTCGAGCATCTCCCACACCTATCCTCTACCCCGAAAAATTTACTGAGCCTTGCTCCGGTCATATGCGCCCTGTGCAAAACCTTGAATTGTATCAGGCTTAGCCTGGCGCACGAGGACGACGAGTTTACCCTACGTAGGACATCAGCCACAGCCCCTCCTCAATCTCTTCCCCCAGCTCTTCTTCCCATTTTCGCTTCAGCTCATCCACCATGATCTCCCCCTCATCCCTCATTTCCCTGTATATAATCCGACACCCTACCATCCCCCACCCATGTCCCTGAGATCACTCTATCTTGAATCTCCTGCGTCGGGAGCTGCGGGAATTCCCTCACCTGTTGCCTCGCAAAAGCCCTCAGTTGCATGTACCAAAATGCATTCCCTTGGGGCAACCCATATTTTTCCGTCAGCGCTCCCAGACTCGCAAACGTCCCGTCTATGAACAGATCTCTCAGTTGCACAATCCCAGCTCTCTGCCATGCTCCAAATCCCCCATCTATTCTCCCCGGGACAAACCTATAATTATTTCTTATCGGGGACCGCACCGAGGCTTCCGTCCTTCCCCTATGCCGTCTCCACTGCCCCCAAATTTTCAGTGTTGCCACCACCACTGGACTTGTGGTGTATTTCTTCGGGGAGAACGGCAACAGCGCCGTTGCCAGTGCTTGTAGGCTGGTTCCTTTGCAGGACGCCATCTCCAATCTCTTCCACGCCGCTCGCTCCCCTTCTCCCATCCACTTACACACCATTGAGATATTGGCGGCCCAGTAGTATTCACTTAGGCTCGGTAGTGCCAGCCCCCCCCCCTATCCCTGCTACGCTGCAAGAACCCCCTCCTCACTCTCGGGGTCTTCCCAGCCCACACAAAACTCATGACACTTTTCTCGATTTTCTTGAAAAAAGCCTTTGTGACCATCACCGGGAGGCACTGAAACACAAAAAGGAATCTCGGGAGGACTACCATTTTGACCGCCTGTACCCTACCCACCAGTGACAGGGGCACCATGTCCCATCTCTTAAAATTCTCCTCCATCTGTTCCACCAATCGTGTTAAATTAAGCCTATGTAAGGTTCCCCAACTCCTGGCTATCTGAATCCCTAAGTACCGGAAATCTCTTGTTACCTTCCTCAGCGGTAAATCATCTATTCCCCTGCTCTGCTCCCCCGGATGCACCACAAACAACTCACTCTTCCACATATTCAATTTGTACCCCGAGAATTCCCCAAACTCCCTGAGTGTCTGTATTATCTCAGGCATCCCCTCCACTGGGTCCGCAACATACAGCAATAAATCATCTGCATACAATGATACCCGGTGTTCTTCTCCTCCCCTGAGTACTCCCCTCCGCTTCCTGGAGCCCCTCAGTGCTATGGCCAGGGGCTCAATCGCCAATGCAAACAGTAACGGAGACAGGGGACACCCCTGCCTCGTCCCTCTATAAAGACGGAAGTAGTCAGACCTCTGCCTGTTCGTGACTACACTCGCCACCGGGGCCCTATACAGCAGCTGTACCCATCCAATAAACCCTTCTCCAAAACCAAATCTCCTCAGCACTTCCCATAGATAGTCCCACTCCACTCTGTCGAATGCTTTCTCGGCGTCCATCGCCACCACTATCTCCGCCTCCCCCTCTGGTGGGGGCATCATCATCACCCCTAGCAGCCTCCGTATGTTCATGTTCAGCTGTCTCCCCTTAACGAACCCAGTTTGATCCTCGTGGACCACCCCCGGGACACAGTCCTCTATCCTCGTCGCCATCACCTTGGCCAGGAACTTAGCATCTATGTTTAAAAGGGAAATGGGCCTGTAGGACCCACGCTGCAGCGGGTCTTTTTCCTTCTTCAAAAGGAGCGATATCGTCGCCTCCGACATAGTCGGGGGCAACTTCCCCCTTTCCCCATTAAAGGTTCTCGTCAAAAGCGGGGCCAGTAGGTCCATATATTTCCTATAAAATTCCACCGGGAATCCGTCCGGTCCCGGGGCCTTCCCCGCCTGCATGCTCCCAATCCCTTTTACCACCTCCTCCATCTCAATCTGTGCTCCCAGTCCCTCTCTCTCCTGCTCCTCCACCTTCGGGAATTCCAGCTGATCCAGGAAACACATCATTCCCTCCTTCCCTTCCGAGGGCTGAGCCTTATATAACCTCTCATAGAATGCCTTGAACACCCCGTTCACTCTCTCTGCTCCCCGTTCCATCTCTCCCTCCTCATCTCTCACCCCACCTATCTATCATCATGAGTTTTGTCTGGGCGGGAAAATCCCCGCGGGTGAAGAAGGCGATGCTTGAAAGGAGCCGCAGCGAGGGGGTCTGGCATTGCTGAGTCTGATCAACTACTGCTGGGCGACTAACATAGCCATGATAAGGAAGTGGATGGTGGGTACGGGGTCTATCTGGGAGCGAGTGGAGGCGGCTTCATGCAGGGGCACCAGTTTGGCAACCCTGGTCATGGCTACCCTACCGCTGTCGCTGGCCAGGTACGCCACCAGCCCGGTAGTGGGGGCGGCCCTGCGGATATGGGGCCAGTGGAGGAGGCATGTGGAGGGGGGGCGTCTGTTTGGGCTCCAATATGTGATAACCATCGATTCGCCCCCAGGAACATGGATGGAGGGTTTCGAACATGGCGGCGGCGGGGTTGGGGAGGGTGGGCGATATGTTCCTGGAGGCGAGCTTTGTGAGTTTGAGGGGCTTGGAGGAGAAATTTGGGCTGGTCAGGGGAAATGGCTTTAGGTATTTACAGATGCGGGACTTTATACGCAGACAGGTCCCATCCTTCCCACGCCTCCCGCCAATAGGGATCCAGGACAGAATAGTCTCTAGAGGAGAAGGAGGAGAGGGTAGAGTCTCGGATATCTATAAGGTGCTCCTGAAGGGGGAAGAATCCCAGACGGAGGAACTGAAACTTAAATGGGAGGAGGAGCTCGGCGGGGACATGGAGGACGGGCTGTGGGTGGAAGCTCTGAGTAGGGTAAATTCAACCGCAACATGTGCCAGGCTCGGCCTGATTCAATTTAAGGTCGTTCACCGGGCCCACATGATGGTAGCTCGGATGAGCAAATTCTTTGGGGTAGAGGACAAGTGTTCCAGATGTGCAGGAGGACCAGTGAACCATGTTCACATGTTTTGGGCATGTCCTAAGCTTAGAGGGTACTGGGAGGGATTTGCGGGTGTCATGTCCCGGGTGCTGAAAACAAGGGTGGTAATGAGCCCAGGGATGGCAATTTTCGGGGTTTTGGAAGACCCGGGAGTCCAAGGGGAGAAAGAGGCAGATGTTCTGGCCTTTGCTTCCCTAATAGCCCGTCGGTGGATACTGCTGGCATGGAGGGACTCAAAACCCCTGAAGACCGAACTATGGCTTTCGGACATGTCACGTTTTTTGGGTATGGAAAAAATTAAGTTTGCCTTGAGGGGATCTGTACTGGGGTTCGCCCGAAGGTGGCAACCATTCATCGACTTCTTTGCGGGAGAGTGAACGTCAGCAGGGGGGGGGGGGAGGGGGGGGGGGGGGGGCGGGGGGGGGGAGGGGGGGGGGGAGATTAGGGTAGAGTAGGAGGGATAAATAGGCGGATAGTGTCTAGGGGAGAGGAGCGAGCATGTGCAATATGGTTTGATTGAAGTATTGGTTTTATATTGATGTTTTCACATTTCTGTTATCTGTAACTGTTTACAATGCCAGAAAATACCTCAATAAAATTGTTTGTTAAAATAATTGAGTTTCGGAGCCATGAGGTCATGTTGCAGCTGTACAAAACACTGATGCTGCCGCATTTGGAGTATTACATGCAATTCTGGTCGCCGCATTATAGGGAGGATGTGGAAGCATTGGAAAGGGTGCAGAGGAGATTTACCAGAATGTTGCCTGGTATGGAGGGAAGATCTTATGAGGAAAGGCTGAGGGACTTGAGGCTGTTTTCGTTAGAGAGAAGAAGGTTAAGAGGTGACTTAATTGAGGCATACAAGATGATCCGAGGATTGGATAGGGTGGACAGTGAGAGCCTTCTTCCTCGGATGGTGATGTCTAGCACGAGGGGACATAGCTTTAAATTGAGGGGAGATAGATGTAAGACAGATGTCAGAGGTAGGTTCTTTACTCAGAGAGTAATAAGGGCGTGGAATGCCCTGCCTGCAACAGTGGTGGACTCGCCAACGCTAAGGACATTCAAATGGTCATTGGATAGACTTATGGATGATAAGGGAATAGTGTAGACGGGCTTTAGAGTGGTTTCACAGGTCGGCGCAACATCGAGGGCCAAAGTGCCTGTACTGTGCTGTAATGTTCTATGTTCTATGTTCACTGAGGGCTGCCATAAAGATGGATCCAGCATATTCTGGAGTGAGCAATCTCTTGGTGAGTCCTCTGAGGTGGATGTTTTTCCTTGCTGTTCAGCTCCAACTATTTCTTTTTTTAAAATATAAATTTAGAGTACCCAATTCATTTTTTCCAATTAAGGGGCAATTTAGCATGGACAATCCACCTAGCCTACACATCTTTGGGTTGTGGGATGGCAGCATGGTGGCACAGTGGGTTAGCCCTGCAGCCTCACGGTGCTGAGGTCCCAGGTTCGATCCTGGCTCTGGGTCACTTTCCGTGTGGAGTTTGCACATTCTCCCCGTGTTTGTGTGGGTTTCGCCCCCACAACACAAAGATGTGTGCAGGATAGGTCGATTGGCCATGCTAAATTGCCCTTTAATTGGAAAAAATGAATTGGGTACTCTAAACTTTTTAAAAGGAAAAGAAAGGCAAATGGAATGTTGGTCTCTATTAAAGTATAAAAGTGAGGATGCCTTGCTACAATTGTGCAAGGCATTTTTGAGACTGCTGCTAAAGCACTGTGTACAGTTTTGGTCTCCTAACCTAACTCCTAATGTACTTGTATTGAGGCAGTTCAGAGTAGATTAATTAGGTTGATTCTTGTGATGTAGAGGTTGTCTTACGAGGAAAAGTTGATTAGGTTGAGCCTGTAGTCACCAGAATTTAAAAGAATGAAAGATGATCTTATTGAAACACATAAGATTCTGGTACAGCTTGACATAAATGCTGAGAGGATGTTTCCCCCATGGAGAAATCTAGAACTAGTGGGCAATTTGAAAATAAAGGGTCACCCATTTAGGATGGAGATGAGGAAGAATTTCTTCCTTCAGAGGGTCTTTAGTAATTGGGCAGCACAGTAGCACAAGTGGATAGCACTGTGGCTTCACAGCGCCAGAGTCCCAGGTCCGATTCGCTGCTGGGTCACTGTCTGTGCGGAGTCTGCACGTTCTCCCCCTGTCTGCATGGGTTTCCTCCAGGTGCTTTGGTTTCCTCCCACAGTCCAAAGACATGCACGTTAGGTGGCTTGGCCATGATAATTTGCCCTTAGTGACTAAAAAGGTTAGGAGGGGTTGTTGGGTTACGGGGATAGGGTGGAAGCGAGGGCTTTGGTGGGTTGGTGCAGACTCGATGGGCTGAGTGGCCTCCTTCTGCACTGTATGCTCTATGTAACTCTCTTCCACAGAGGGTCACTGGATATATTCAAGGCTGAGTCAGACAGATTTTTGATTGGCAACTGTGTCAACAGTTATGGGGGTAGGCAGAGATCAACCATGATCTTATTGGGTAGTGATGCAGGCTCGATGGGCTATATGGCCGAATCCTGCTCCTATTTCTTATAATCTTAAGATCTTATGCATGAAGCAAGGCTTACACCATAGAAAGAGTCTTTTTGGTCCAATTATGCTGATTGTCCACTGCTGCTGTAGGACCATCAACTCGGTGAAAGGTGCTCCTTGGCCTAGCTTATACTTGTTGGTCCTGCAGTGCAAAGAGCTGTTGGTGACTGAGTATTGCAATCTGGCACATTGCAAGTTCCAGCATGTACCCTGAAGGAAACACTAAAACTTGGGGCGGATTCCACAATGGGGAGAGACCACTGTTCAGGCCCTCCTGTAATAGTACACCAAGGAGCTGGAAATTGTAAAACTGCTTGGACTGTATGCTTGACGGTAATGAATATTGTAAATATTAACTTTAAATGCAGCAAGTAACATACCTGTACAACGTTTCTTTTTATAAATTTACAGTGCCCAATTAATTTTTCCCAATGAGCGTGGTCAATCCACCTACTCTGCACATCTTTGGGTTGGGGGGCGAAACCCACGCAAACACGGGGAGAATGTGCAAACTCCACACGGACAGTGACCCAGAGCCGGGATTGAACCTGGAACCTTGGTGCCATGAGGCAGCAGTGCTAACCACTGTGCCGCCGTGCTGCCCTTGGGTACTCTAAAATTTGAAAAAAATAAAGGAGTTTTTGAAGAAACCTATGGAGTTAGACTCCGGTCATTCAGGAGCAGTAGGAAACCTTCCCATTCCTGAACAGGTTATCTGAAGGGCGATCCAAATAGTATTAAAAATGGAAACTAAATCACAAACGAGCAATTGCTGCTGCTTTAATTGTAATCGTTTTTTTCAGCAGAAGTTTTTAAAAAGCCAATAAATTTAAGCTGAAATATAGCGGTTAGAGTATAAATATTAAATAAGGTTAGGATTAGGTGTGACTTTACTCAATAAATTTGGTGTATACAAAAGACAATCTTGGGATTTGTATTGAATTTCTTTTAAATGCCACAATACAACAGCACAGAAATTATCCCCTTGATGTGAAGATCCAACAACTTGTACAGGTATTGATTTTATTAGCTACACTTGTTTCTAATACACATATCCCTTTATTTTCCAGTGTCCATCTTCGCCCAAGACAATTTTGCTGAAAATGGCAAATTGAAAACTCAGTGCACACGTCTTGCAATTTCATTACACGCTTCCAAGTTTTTTTCAGCAAATTCTAAATTTGCTTCAGACCTCCCAGCACCTGCAGCAGCATTTGTTTCATTGGGGGTTTATAGGGCAGATTCTCCCAACGGGAGTCTAAGTGCTGACGCCGGAGTAAAAACCGGAGTGTTTTACTCCGGCGTGGAACCCCTTCCCAGACCCCTATTCTGGGGCTTCCGTGGGGCTGGCAGGGGCGTGGTGCGATTTGCGGGGGCGGGGCCTCGGCGCGGCGCCGCGCAAAAGAAGCGACGCCTTAGGTCCGCGCATGTGCAGTTGAGGCAGTTCAATCTTGCACATGCGTAGTTGGGCCGCGCCATCCTGCGCATGCGCGGGGAACTTCTTACGCGCGCTGGCGCCGACCCAACATGGGGTCAGTGTTCAGGGGCCGGCCGTGGCGGTAAGTAGTCCCGGGGGAGAGGCCGATCGGTGGGCCCCGATCACGGGCCAGACCCCATTGGAGCCCTCCTCCCCCCCCACAGGCCGCCCCGAGCGTTCCCGCCGGCAGCAACCAGGGGTGAACGGCGGCGGCGGGACTCTGTCGTATCGGAGCGGCCGCTCGGCCCATTCAGGCCGGAGAATCGGCGGCCTCACCGATTCCAGCGGATTGGGGGCCGCGCAAATGGCGAGATTCTCCGCACCTCAGAGAATCGCGCGCCGGCATCAGGGCGTCGTGGCGTGGTTGCTCCGATTCTCCGGCATGGCGCGGGGCTCGAAGAATCGCCCCCATAGTCGGTGGTCGAGAAGCCTGACAGGTGGTTACCGCAGAGACCGAAGTGCATTGTGCACTGTAAATAATACTTTTTAAAAAATTAAATTGAGAGTGCGCAATTCTTTATTTCCCAATTAAGGGGCAACTTAGCCTGGTCAATCCATCTGCCCTGCACATCTTTTTGGGTTGTGGGGGTGAGACTCGGGTAAACACAGGGAGAATGTGCAAACTCCACATGGGCAGTGACCCGGGGCCGGGATCCAACCTGGGCCCTCGGCGCCCTGAGGCAACAGTGCTAACCATTGCACCTTCGTGCTGCCCGAACTGTAAAAAATACATGTGAACAATGCCGCGATTTCAGATTCTGATTGTCTGTCGCCCCTCTCTGTATGAATTGGGTGTTTACGGCCAGGCGAGGACTTTCTGGGACGGGTGTTTTTGTTCGAGCCGACGGCACCAATCAGTTCAATTTGATTATTACAAAGGCAAAGCCAGGCGGATGCCAGCAGCCCCGTGTTCACTGGGCGCCGGCTGCTGGAAGGAGGTGGTCTTGTTGCCCCACAAACCCCCGCGGCAGCTGGCTCCAAGATGGCGGCGGCGCAAGTGGTCTATCCGGCGGCCGGGTACCCAGGGTGCCGGGCGGCGCGCAGCTGCTGACGCCGACAATATGGCTGCCGTTGAGTTGGCAGAGTCGGAGCTTGGTGGCGGCAGGTGGGCTGAGGAGTGAGCGAGGGACGGCTGAGCAGCAACAAGACAAGCGGCTCGGCGGTAGCAGCACGGACACAATCGGCCGGGAATTCACTCGCTCCCGCCACAGTTCCCCTCACCGTCCCTGAGGCCGCGGGCCCCCCTTTGGTCCGGCCTTTCGCGGGGGAAGGAAGCCAGGGTCTCGGGTAACCGCCTCCTCCGCCACCCCCATCGCTAACCGGTGAGCCTGCTCCTGGTTGCCCCACCGCTCGTTCGCCATGTCCTCCTGGTTCGGCGGGATCGGCTCGGGCCTGGGCCATGTCGGCGGCAGCCTGTCCTCTCTTACCGGGCAGCTCTCCAGCTTCACCAAAGACATGTTGGCAGAAGGCGCCGAGGAGGTGCAAGGTGAGAGACTCCGTCCGCCAGCTCGCCCCACGCCAGCCAGAGGCTCGTCTAAGCTGTTGCCGCAGGAAGCTGTATGGGTTTACCTTTCACTCTCGCTTTTCTTTAAAAAACCGTCGATATTGACAGAACCTGCAGTCGTTTGTGGGGAATGCGTTCTTCCATATGTGTCCACAACAGCTGTTTGGGCCAAGTGTCACTGCAGCCGCTGTGAAGAGCCAGCAAGTACCCTGGCCTGGAGGAGCCAGAGGAAATTAGTGTTTAGTTGGGATTTTAAGTTAGTGCCTCCGTGAGACTTAGGAGTAGAAGTTGGGCCACTCGGCCCCTCGAGCCTGCTCCACCATTCAAGAAGATCATAACAGGGTGACACAGTGGTTAACACTGCTGACTCACTGCGCCAAGGACCCAGGTCCGGCTGGGGTCACTGTCCGTGTGGAGTTTGCATATTCTCCCCGTGTTGGCCACAACCCAAAGGTGTGCAGGGTAGGTGGATTGGCCATGATAAATTGCCCCTTAATTGGGAAAATTAAAAAGTGAGATCATGCCTGATCTGATATAATCCTCAACTGCACTTTTCTACCTTATCCCCACAACCCTTGAGTCACTGATTTAAAATGTCTGTCTCTTTAAAAAAAATTTTTTTTTAGAGTACCCAATTCTTTTAACCCCCCCCAATTAAGGTGCAATTAAGTGTGGCCAATTCACCTACCCTGCAAATCTTTTTGGGTTGTGGGGGCGAGACCCTTGCAGATACAGGAGAATGTGCAAACTCCACACGAACAGTGATCCTGAGCCGGGTTTGAACCCAGGTCCTTGGCACAGTGGCAGTGTCGATCTCGAGCCTTGAACATACTTAATGACCCAGCCTTTACAACTCAGTGATAAAGAATTCCATAGATTGACTACCCTCTTAAGAGTAGAAATTCCTCCTGTCTTAAATGGGTGAGCCCTTACTCTGAGATTATGTTCTCTGATCCTAGACTCTCCCATAAGGGGAAACAGCCTCTCATCACCTACTCTGTCAAGCCCCCTGAGAATCCTATCTGTCTCAATACGAACTCCAATGAGTACAGGCTCAACCTCCTCATAGGAAAATCCCTCTAAACCCAGGATCAACTGAGAGAACTTTCTCTGGACTGCCTTCAATGCCAATATATCGTTCCTTAGATAAGAGGACCAAAACTGTTCACCGTATTCCAGGTGAAGTGTAGCTAGTGCCTTGTATAGTTTTAGCAAGAATTTCTTATTTTTATATTCCATTCCCTTTCAAATAAAGGTCAACATTCCATTTGTCTTCCCCATTAACTGCTTAACGTGCATGCTAGGTTTTTGTGATTTATGTACAAAGACCCCCAAATCCCTCTGCTGCAGTTTTGTACAGTGTTTGTCCATTTAAATAATATTTGGCTCCTTTATTATTCCCACCAAAGTGCATAACTTCATATTTTCCTACATTATATTCCATCTGCCAATTTTTTGTTTATTCACCTAACCTGTCTATATCCCTCTGTACTAGTTACAGGTTGCCATCCTGAAAATGCTCCTCTTATCCCAACTTTGTGTTCTATCAGTTAGCGAATCCTCTATCCATGCTAATATACTACCCCCAACACCCTAGGCTCTTATCTTTTTAATTAACCTTTTGTATGGTACCTTATCGAACACTTTTTTTTTGTTGAAAATCCAGGTTTATTACATCTTCTCCTGCATCTACCCTGCTCATTACCACCTCAAAGAATACTAATACATTTGTCTGGCATTATTTCCCTTCATAAAGCCATGCTGACTCTGCTTGAGTATAATGCATTTCTAAATGCTCTATTACATCCTTTAAAATGGACTCTTAATATTTTCCCAATGACAAGTTAAGGTAACTGGCTTATAGTTGCTTGTTTTTTGTCTCCCTCCTTTTTTGAATAATGGTGTTACATTGGTAGTTTTACAAACCTCTGGGACTTTTCCAGAATTTAAAGATTCCTGCAAGATTACTGCATCCACTCTCTGCAGCTACTTCCTTTAATATACTGGGCGGCAACCCATCAGGTCCAGGGGACTTATCAGCCTTTAGCCCTATTAGTTTCTCTAGTACCTTTCCTCTTGAGATTGTTATTGTATTTATTTCCTTCTCCCCTTCTGCCCTTTGATTATTTTTGGAATGTTATTAGTGTCTTCCACTGTGAAAACTGACGCAAAGTATTTGTTCAACTCCTCTGCCATTTCCTGGTTCGCCACTGTTATTTCCCCAGTCGGTTTTCATATTACTTGTTTGTTTACCCTAGTTTATCTTCTCCCTCTTTTTTTCGTCATCTTTTGTTGGTTTTAAAAACTTTTCCAATCCTCTGGTTCACCTCTAATCTTTGTCGCATTGTGCTTGCTCTTTCAATTTAATACTATCCTTCACTTCCTTGGTTAACCATGGTTGATTTATCCCCTTCCTAGAATCCTTCTTCCTCACTGGAATATATTTTTGTTGTGAGTCATGAGCTATTTTCAGAAACTTCTGCCGTTGCTGATCAATCATCTTTCCTGTTAAACTCTTTTACCAGTCCACTCCAGCCAACTCTGCTCTCATTCCTTTGTAATTGCCCTTATTTAAGTGTAGCACGTTTGTTTCTGTCCCAGATTTCTCGCTCTCACATTGAATGCTAAATTCTACCATGTTATGGTCACTGCATCCTTGGTGATCTTTTACTCTGAGATTGTTTGTTAAACCTGCTTCATTACCAGATCCAAAATAGCCTGATCCCTGGTTGTATCCATAACACATTATTCTCGGAAACCGTTCCAAATGCACTCTATGAATTCTTCCTCCTGACTATCTCTGCCATTTTGATTTTCCCAATCTAAATGAATATTAAAGTCACCCACGATTGAAGCCTTTTTACATGCCTTTAGCTCCTGATTTATTTTCCCTCCTGCAATATAACAACTGTTTGGGGGCCTACAGGCGAACTCCCACCAGTGTCATCTTCCCCATGTTCTTTTTTTTACCTCCCCCATAGGGATTCTACATCTTCAGATCCAAGATCATTTCTTGCTATTTTACTTTCCATCTCGTACTAACAAAGCTACCCCACCACCCTTTCCTGCCTGCCTGTCTGCATAAAGTCACATACCCCTGAATATATAGTTCCCAGTTTTGATTTCCCTGCAACCATGTCTCTGTAATAACTATAAGATCATCCTCATTAACCTCAATTTGTGAAATTCATTTATTTTGTGCCAAATGCTACGTGGAGTTAAGTAAAGAACCATTAATCTTGCCTTGTTATTTTTTGCCTAGACCATTTTCTCCCTTTTTGACCCTCTTTGATGCTGTTTTAAAAAAACAAAACATTTGTACATTCTGTCCCTACCTGTCACACTCCGGTTATCATTACCTAAATAGCCGCCTTGTAATGCTGCCATAACCTTTTGTTTTGTAAGCCTGCATATCCCATCTACAGAACCATCCCCATTTAGTTTAAAGCCCTTTCTACTTCCCTGGTTCAGATGTTGGCCGCTCTAAAGGTGCAGCCCCCACTTTCTCCAGTACTGATGCTAATGCCCCACAAACTGAAAACCACTTCTCCCACACCAGTCATGTGGGCATCACTCATAGTTTTGTGTAACCTATGCCAATTTGCACGTTGCTCTGGTAACCCAAAGATTATAAATCTTGGAGCTTCTGTTGTTTAATTTAGTGCCTAGCTCCACAAGCTCTGTAAGTAGAATCTCTTTCCTCATTCTACCTATGTCGGTACCTACATGAACATGACAATGGGATACTCCACACAAGCGCAGGCACTCGTGTGATCTCTCCCTCACGGGCGCGTGCTCACTCGCGCTATCTCTCCCTCACGGGCGCGCCCTCGCGCTATCTCTCCCTCACAGGCGCGCGCTCACTCATGCTATCTCTCCCTCACAGACGCGCGCTCACTCGCGCTATCTCTCCCTCACCGGCACGCGCTCACTCGCACTATCTCTCCCTCACAGGCGCGCGCTCACTCGCGGTATCTCTCCCTCACAGGCGTGCGCTCACTCACGCTATCTCTCCCTCACAGGTGTGCGCTCTCTCACTCGCATACACTCATTTGCTGGCGCGTGCTCACTCATGCTCTCTCACTCGCAGGTGCACGCTCACTCGCGCTATCTCTCCCTCACGGACGCGCGCTCACTAGCATGCTCTCATTTGCTGGCGCGTGCTCACTCATGCTCTCTCTCACTTGCAGGCACGTGCTCACTCATGCTCTCATTTGCAGGCACATGCTCATTCACGCTTTCTCTCCCTCGCAGGTGGTGGCGTAGTGGTATTGTCACTGGACTAGTAAACCAGAGACCCAGAGTCATGCTCTGGAAACCAGGGTTCAAATCCCACCACTGCATATGGTGAAATTTGAATTCAATAAAAATCTGGAATCAAAAGTCTCATGATGACTATTAAATCATTGTCAATTGTCATAAAAACCCATCTTGTTCACTAATGTCCTTTAGGGAAAGAAATCTACTGACCTTACATGGTCTGGCTTACATGTGAATCCGGACCCAGAGCAATGTGGTTGACTCTTAGCTGCCTCCTCTAAGACTATTAGGGATGCGCAATAAATGCTGGCACAGCTTGCATCGCCCATGACCCATGAACAAATAAAAAAAGTCGCAGGCACGCGCTCACTCGCGCTCTGTCTCACTCAGTTGCGTGCTCACTCGCACTCTATCTCACTCATAGGTGTAAGCTCACTCGCACTCTCTTTGTCTCACAGGCAGGTGCTTGCTCGTGCACAGGCACGCGCTCACTTGCGCTCTCACATTCAGACGCATGCTCTCTGTCATAGGTGCATTTTCACCAATGCGCTCTCTTTCTCACGGGCGCGCTCTCTGTCATAGGTGCATTTTCACCAACGCGCGCTCTTTTTCACGGGCACACGCTCATTCACTCTCACAGGCGTATGCTGTCTCACACACAAGTGCAAGCTCAGTCATATTCTCTCTGTCGCACTCACAGGTGCACAAGGTTCTCTCTTTCTCTGGCACACACTTACATGCGCAAAATCTTGGCAGATGGAGGAAATGTAGGAAAGTGAAGAAAGATATTATTTAAATGGAGAGAGATTGCAGTACAGAGGGATTTAAGTGTCCTCATACATGAATCACATGGAAGTAATTAGAGAGGCAAATATACTCTTGGCCTTTTTCCTCCTTTCCCCAAGCTCACTCAGCCAAACTTCTTGTAACGTAAAATAGGAGCAAGAGGAGCGGCACGGTGGCACAGTGGTTAGCACTGCTGCCTCATAGCGTCCAGGACCTGGGTTTGATCCCGGCCTCGGGTCACTTTCTGTGTGGAGTTTTTAAGGGGATGGAACTCGTGCATTGGTGCGATGGAGTCCGATATATAGTTTTGGTCTCCTTATTTGAGAAGTGATATACTTGCTTTGGAGAAAATTCAGCGAAGACTGATTCCTGGAATGATCGAGTTGTCCTGTGAGAAGGAAGAATGAGAGATTATCTTATTGTAAAAATTCATTCCTGGGATGTCAGCGTCACCGGCTGGGCCAGCATTTATTGTCGATCCCTAATTGCCTTTCAACTAAGTGACTTGCTAGGGCATTGGGCAATTTCAAGAGTCAATCACATTGCTGTGGTGGAGTCACATGTAGGCCAGACCAGGTACGGATGGCAGATTTCCTTTCCTAAAGGACATGATTAAACCAGATGGGGTTTTGAAATAATCGACGATACTTTTATAGTCATCATTAGATTTTTCATTGCAGATTTTCATTGAATTAAAATTTCACCATCTGCCATGATGGGGTTTGGAAATTACTCGGGGTCCTGGATTACTGGCAATTCCACTGCCTCCCCTTTTTGAAACATACAAGATGCTGAGAGTTCTTGACGGGCTTGATGCCAAGAATGTTTTCTCTCGTGGGGGAACCTAGAACTAGGTGGCACAGTTCTAAAAATAAGGTGTCTCCCATTTAAGAGACAGATGCGGAGGAATTTCCTCTGAGGGTTGTTAGTCTTTGGAATTCTCCATACCAGAAATCAGTGGAAGCTGGGTCATTGAATATATTTGGGGCTGAGTTCGACAGATTTTTCATTAACACGGGAGTTATGGGGGACAAACGGCCATGATCATGCTGAATGGCAGAATCGGCTACTCTTGCTCCTGTTTCTTTTTTTAAAAGAAATTTAGAGTACCCAATTCTGTCATTCCAATAAAGGGGCAATTTAGCGTGGCCAATCCACCTACCCTGAGTTGTGGGGTGAGACCTACGCAGACACTGGGGAGAATGTGCAAACTCCACACGGACAGTGACCCGGGGCCGGGATCGAACCCGGGTCCTGGATGCCGTGAGGCAGCAGTGCTAGCCACCGTGCTGCCTCAGTATTTTCTGTTTTTGTTGTAGTAAGTGATTCTATATAGCTTTAAAAATAACTTTCAGGGGCAGCACGGTGGCACAGTGGTTAGCACTGCTGCCTCACGGCGCCGAGGTCCCAGGTTCTATCCTGGCTCTGGGTCACTGTGTGGAGTTTCCACATTCTCCCCGTGTTTGTATGGGTTTCACCCCCCCCACAACCCAAAGATGTGCAGGGTAGGTGGATTGGCCATGCTAAATTGCCCCTCAATTGGGAAAAAATGAATTGAGTACTCTAAATTTATTTTAAAAATCTTTCAGTTATTTATATTACGTTGCCCACAGAATAGTTGGATTTAAAATGCTTCATTTTAATAATAAATCTATTAGCAACTGTATTAATGACACTGCACCTGGTTACCACTCTTAAATATAATCAACAAATATTTTCAAATGCAAAATTAAAGAAAAATACTATGTTCTGAAAAGCTGCCACATTGCGATGGCTCATGAACGCAGAATCGCCGAGCAGAAACTTATAGCCAAGTTCCGCACACATGAGTGCGGCCTCAACCGGGACCTGGGATTCATGTCGCATTACATTCATCCCCCACCATCTGGCCTGCGAAATCCTACCAACTGTCCTGGCTTGGTACAATTCACACCTCTTTAACCTGGGGTTACCCCATCTCTGGATCTGTAAAGATTTAATCACCTGCTAATGGTCGCATTCCAAGCATTGTTTGGCATCTTTGAATTTATCTATATATGTGTTTCTGGAACAGACCTCTTCATTCACCTGAGGAAGGAGCAGCGCTCCGAAAGCTAGTGACATCGAAACAAACCTGTTGGACTTTAACCTGGTGTTGTAAGACTTCGTACGGTGGATTTTATGTTTGACAAATGGAACTAGAGGGACTAGTTCTCAAAGCTAGGACAATTTTTTTACTTGGATCACCGTTTGGGCTTAAAGCTGAAATTCTTGACTGTAATTTTTGTTTTGCCTTGAAGCAGAAGTCGAGTCAGTTAGGCTAACTAAGAAGTGTTCATGTGAGAGGATTCCTTGGAAGGAAGCAGGAAATATTGCCCGGGGCTTGTGAAATGATACAGAGCGACGAGAGTACGTTGGCGTATGTGTTGTGTGGATTTGTGGTTTTATGCTTGTTAAGTAGTTTACGCAGCTCAAAGCTCTTGTGTCTCCATATTACTTGTTTGTTCATGTTGGTCTCACAGGAAATGTGCTGCATTTAAATCCCAGAGCAGGAATCTTACAACAGTATCATGCCAAGTTCCTGGTGCTGTTCCTTGTCTGACATATACTGCAGTGAGTGTTTACTCCATTGTGATTCTGCCATACAGCACGATTAATTTTGTGATGCTTGATTTACCTGATGAGTATAAACACATCAGTCAACAGATGATCACTGCCGAAATCATTAATTGTACACTGACAGTTTTGCATTTTAACCCCCCTGTTTAATCTCTCAATTTGAATGGTTGCTTTTTAAAGCACGTCATTAGCATTCAAAAACAAAACTGTTTTAAGTCAAAATAAAGCACGCTGTGCAATCCTTTTGCATATTTTCTCAATCAACAGGCCAATGGGCAAGTTACAGAAAGACAAGGTTTGGCACAAAAGTAAACCGAATTTCCCCCAAATGTTCTATGTTCTAAAAAAGTTTGAGACTTTAAGGAAAGAAACAATCGTTGACCAAAAGCACAGCAATGTCAAAACAAATTGTTAAGGTTAAACAAAAAAGCAATATTATTTTTAATTGAGAAAATATGCAAAAAGATTGCATAGCTTGCTTTATTTAAAAAATATAAATTTAGAGTATCCAAATCTTTTTTCCCCCAAATGAAGGTCAATTTAGCGTGACCAATTCACTTACCCTGCACATCCTATGGGTTTATTGGGGTGAGACCCACTCAGACACGGAGAATGTACAAACTCCACACAGGCAGTGACCCGGGGCCGGGATGGAAGCGGGTCCTCGAAGGTGAGGCAGCAGTGCAAAACGTAATATAAATAACCTGTGGATGCGGGTGTATGGTGAGAAGAGTGAGTGAGATACCCGAGACTGGGCATAAGGCAGACTTTCACTCACCCCCACAAAATCTCATTCCCACCCATCCACTCTCTTGCAAGCACCCACCCACCCATCCCACCCTGCACAGATGCAGAAACGTCACTCCACACCGCCCCCCCCCTTCCCCGAGGGCCTGCCAGAACGCCGCTCCATCCCCTGGCCACGTCAAAAATATGGCCTCCTGGGGCCCCCACCCAGGTTTGCTCTCCTTGGACTCTGGGCCAGAGATACCTGGCTCCCTGAGCGGCAGTCTTGCCATTCATTTGCTTTCCTCAGCTCAGTAGCTTTCAGCATGTTTACTAGTGTATGTTCGCTGTTTCTCCAAACAGTTTCACACACTCATTTGCTACTGATTATAGTGACATGTATATATGCTGGTATATAAAGAGTTAACAACTACATCATAGTATAAGACAACTACCAGATGGCAGCACTAGATTCGTGTATAAATAAGTGAACTCAAAGGACCTTGGGTCTCTTCGAACCAGGAGTGACTAGACAGCAGTTAGAGAGAGAGAGATATAGCATAGTTAATACTTATAGTTAAATATACTTAATACTTATTAAATACTTATTGATTTACTTTATCACCCGTTATAGTTCTGTAAGAGTGAACAAACTCATAATATTTAATTCATTGAACCTATTTTGCTTTGAATTGAAGATTGGTAGTTTCTTTGACATCTAATCATATCATTCTGGAAGTAAAGCAAAGAGTAACAACATATTACAAACAAGTAATATAACAGTGTTTATCAGAAGCAAAAGCAGGAGAGGATAACTAACCCATGATTGGAGGAGCAGCTCCAAGAATGATCGTCCATTGAAACTCACCTGATTGGCCGGGAGTTTGAAAACTGGTGCTGGGTGCTGCATAGAGGGGTCCCGCGCCATACTTTGGACAAGCCTGAAATAAAGGAAATGTCACACTCCGCACAAGGACGGGAAAACCCCGTTAGCCAAATGAAAGAACCCATATTCTATTTTTATCTTTCCATGTTTTTATAAGTTATTTTTCTGATTGCCGGTAGAAAGGCCAGCATTTATTGCCCATCCCAAACGTCACTTGGGAAGGAATTGGTGAACCAATTTCTTGAACCACTGCAGTCCATGGATTGTAGCCACACCCGCAGTGCTGTTGGGAAGGGAGTTTCAGAACTTTGACCCAGGGACATTGAAGGAATGTGCATATCGTTCCAAGAGAGATGGTGAAAGGCTTGGAGATGAGCGTGCTGTTTTCATGTGTCTGCCCTTGTCCTTCTAGGTTGTGAAGCTCGTGGGTTTGAAAGATGCTGTCGAAGGAGCCATAGTGAGTTGTTGCAGTACAACCTGTAGATGGTACACACTGCTCCCACTGTGGACTGGTGGTGGAGGGAGTGAATGTTTAAAGTAGTGGCTGGGGCACCAATCCTGCTTTGTCCTAGACTATATTTTAAAATAAATTTTGCGTACCCAATTTTTTTTCCAATTAAGGCGCAATTTAGCCGATCCACCTACCCTTCACATCTTTGGGTGTGCAAACGCGGGAAGAATGTCCAAACTCCACACGGACAAGGGGATGCGATCAAACCCGGGTCCTCGGTGTCGTGAGGCAGCAGATCTAGCCACTGCCCGTCCCTAGAGGCAGTAATGTTAACCACTGCACCATCGTGCTGCCCTGATGTTGAGCTTCTTGATTATTGTTGGAATTGCCCTGTTTCAGGCAAGTGGAGAGTACTCCTTCACACTCCTGATTTGTGCCCTGGCGATGGGGACAGGCTTTGGGGAGTCGGGAGGTCAGTTCCTTGCCACTGAATTCCCACGGAATTATATTTTGTTGCAGACACAGTATTTATCTAGCTGGTCCAGTTATGTTTATGGTGAATAATCACCCCTAGGGTTTTGATGAACGTGTTTCAGCGTAATATTGCTGAACGTCGTGGGCAGATGGTTAGATTCTCTCTCGTTGTAGATGGTCATTACCTGGTGCTTGTGTGGCCAGAGTGTTACTTGCCACTTATCAGTCCAAGCTTTAATGTTGTCCCGATCTTGCTGGATGAAGACGGGGACTGCTTCAGTATCTGAGGGATCTCACATCGACGAACATTTCCACTACTGATCTTATGATGGAGGGACGGTTATTGATGAAGCAGCTGAACATTTTTTTTAGGGTATCTATAACATTTAAATAGAAAAAGAGAAAATTAAGCAATACTGGTCCTATATACAATGTGGATATAGAAAATTCTGGAAATACTCGGCTGGCTTGATAGCATCTGTGGAGGGAGAAACATAGTTAACGTTTCAGGTCATGACTTTTCATCAGAACCAATTCTTCAATGGGTATTCTTCCCTCTCCAAAAGGATAGTGAGTATATTGGAACTAATTCCCAGCAAAAGCTTTTGAATTGCAGACAAAATGAAGGCTGAATAAATGGCTACCAATACGATAAGTGGCTATGGGGATAAACTGAGATAGTCAAATGCTTCCATGGAGATGTTTCCTCTGCATGTGGAGGGTTGTTTGGATAGTAGAAGATGAGGATTGACTCGTGGGAATAGGAAGATGGAAGAATATTTTGGAGTTTTGTGTGGCGATCCTTTGGGGAATAGTGAGTATTTATGTAGAAGCTTCTCCCTCGAGGTGCTCCAGGTGGGGTTGCTGAAAGGAACAGGCCTCATCATAGAATTTTCATAGAATTTACAGTGCAGAAGGAGGCCATTCGGCCCATCGAGTCTGCACCGGCTCTTGGAAAGAGCACACTACCCAAGGTCAACACCTCCACCCTATCCCCATAACCCAGTAACCCCACACAACACTAAGGGCAATTTTGGACACTAAGGGCAATTTTATCATGGCCAATCCACCTAATCTGCACATCTTTGGACTGTGGGAGGAAACCGGAGCACCCGGAGGAAACCCACACACACACTGGGAGGATGTGCAGACTCCACACAGTGACCCAAGCTGGAATCGAACCTGGGACCCTGGAGCTGTGACGCAATTGTGCTATCCACAATGCTACCGTGCTGCCCCTGGCAGTATAGCTATTCCCATACCTTGCTTTCTTACATTTTTAAAATGAACTCTGGCATAATTCCAGTTGAGCTGGATTGATATTTTGAAACAAGAATACATCACTGCTAAATGGTAAGATATCTAGCAAATTGCTAATGTTCAGAAACTAAACTGTTTCAGCTAATGTATCTGAGAGTAACAGAAATGCAAAGGGTCAGTTTCCGATGAATGATTCCAGCATTGATCTCAGTTGAGTGCAGTCATACAATTGAAGGAATACAGTCCACAGGTGATCGAAGCCTGATAAGTCTTAGCCTGTGAATTTACAGCAAAGTTCCTCTTGCCCCGCTGTTACTAATTTAAAAAATAGATGTCTATATTCGCATTTTTCACTTCATACAATAGACAGTAACACGGAAGAGTAAAAACAGTTATATTCATAAACTAATAAAGGCATAAAATAACCCCTCACAAAACCTACCCCCCCCCCCCCCCCAAAATAACAACAAACGGTGACCAATTCCTTGAAATAGACAATAAAAGGCTGTCATCTCCTGATAGAAGCCCTCGATTGCTCCCCTCATGGTGTATTTGACTTTCCTGAGGTATAGGAACTCCGCCAGGTCTCCCAGCCACAACGAGGCATGGGTGGAGATGACGATCTCCACCCCAGCAGTACTCACCTCTGGGCAATCAGCAAGGTGAAGGCCAGGACATCGGCTCCTGTGCCAGTCTGCAGCTCCGGCGAGTCTGACACCCCAAATATGGCCACCAAAGGACTGGGCTCCAACTCAATCTTCCGAATTGCCGACATGGTGCTGAAGAAGAAGACCCAAAAACCCACGAGATTGGGCAAGACCAGAACATTTGCACGTGGTTAGCTGGACCTCTTGAATGGAGTTTGCACCTGTCCTTCACCCCTGTAAAGAAATAACTCATTCTGGACTTGGTCAAATGCACCCTAAAAACTACCTTAAGTTGGATCAAACTGAGCCTGGCGCACATGGACATGGAGTTCACCCTGCGAAGGGCCTCACTCTACACCTCGTCATCTAACATGGGCCTAATTCCTCCTCCCACCTAACCATAACCCCCTTCCACTGACAATGAATCTTCTGACACAATCTGTCCAAAAATACCGGAAGTGCTCCCCTCTTCCTCCGACCCCGCAAGCGAACGAACCCTCTCCCTTAGAGATGTTAACGGTTCCATGGAGAATGTTGGGAAATTCCGTTTCGCAAAGTTGCAAACTTGAAGATCTCGACCTGAGAGCCCAAACTTTTCTGTTAATTCTTCTAGACTGGCAAACTGCCACCCTCTCCAGCCCCTTCCCTTCCCACCCCCCGAATGTGGCATCTAATCATGCAGGCTCAAACAGATGGTTAGCACAGGTTGGAGCAGCTTCAACACTGACCCCAATTTGAAACGTTGTCAAAATTGTCTCCACATCTTCAAAGTGGAAACAACCACTGGATTTGAACAAATACTTTGTTGGATTTGGATTTTTGTTTGTTGTCACGTGAACCAAGGTACAGTGAAAAGTATTATTCTACGAGCAGCTCAACAGATCATTAAGTACATGAAAAGAAAAGAAATAACAGAGCAACACAAGATAAACAATATAACGACATAAACACCGGCATTGAGTGAAGCATACAGGGGTGTAGTGTTAATGAGGTCAGTCCATAAGAGGGTTGTTTAGGAGTCTGGTAACAGCGGGGAAGAAGCTGTTTTTGAGTCTGTTCGTGCGTGTTCTCAGACTTCTGTACCTCCTGCCCGATGGAAGAAGTTGGAAGAGTGAGTAAGCCGTGTGGGAGAGGTCTTTGATAATGCTGCCCGCTTGCCCCAGGCAGCGGGAGGTGTAGTTGGAGTCAATGGATGGGAGGCAGGTTCGTATGGTGGACTGGGCTGTGTTCACAACTGTCTGTAGTTTCTTGCGGTCTTGGGCCGAGCAGTTGCCATACCAGGCTGAGATGCAGCTTTCTATGGTGCATCTGTCAAAGTTGGTGAGGGGTAATGTGGATATGCCGCATTTCCTTCGTTTCCTGAGGAAGTATAGGCGCTGTTGTGCTTTCTTGATGGTGGCGTCGATGTGGGTGGACTAGGACAGATTTTTGGAGATGTGTACCCCTAGGAATTTGAAGCTGCTAACCATCTCTACCTCGGCCCCATTGATGCTTACAGGGGTGCGTACAGTACTTTGCTTCCTGAAGTTAATGACCAGCTCTTTAGTTTTGCTGGCATTGAGGGATAGATTGTTGTTCCTGCACCACTCCACTAGGTTCTCAATCTCCCTCCTGTATTGTGACTCGTCGTTATTCGCGATTCTGCCCACTACGGTCGTATCGTCAGCAAACTTGTAGATGGAACCAAATTGTGCCACGGAGCCGTGTGTGTACAGGGAGTATAGTAGGGGGCGAAGTACGCAGCCTTGCGGGGCCCCGGTATTGAGGACTATTGTGGAGGAGGTGTTGTTGTTTATTCTTACCGATTGTGGTCTGTGGGTCAGAAAGTCGAGGATCCGGTTGCAGAGTGAGGAGCCAAGACCTAGGTTTTGGAGCTTTAATATGAGCTTGACTGGGATTATGGTGTTGAAGGCGGAGCTGTAGTCAATATGTAGGAGTCCTTGTTGTCGAGATGCTCTAGGAATGAGTGTAGGGCCAGGCAGATGGCGTCTGCTGTGGACCGGATGCGGTGGTATGTGAATTGCAGTGGATCAGGGCATTCTGGGAGTATGGAGGTGATGCACTTCATGACCAACCTCTCGAAGCACTTAATTATGACTGAAGTCAGGGCCACCGGGCGGAAGTCATTGAGGCACGTTGCCTGGTTCTTCTTTGGCACCGATATGGTGATGGTGGGGACCTCGGAGCGGAGTAGGGACAGGTTAAAGATGTCCGCGAACACTGCCAGCTGGTCCGCGCAGGCTCTTGAGTGCACGACCAGAGATCCCGTTCAGGCCCGTCGCCTTCCGAGGGTTTACTTTCAGGAAGGCCGATCTGACTTTGGGAGCTGTGATGGTGGGTATGGGCTGCTGGGGCACTCTACAGCGGATCGTTGTTTCCTGCTCAAACCGAGCATAGAATGCATTGAGTTCATCGGGGAGACGTGCGCTGCTGCTGGAGATACTGCTCAGCTTCGTTTTGTAGCCCGTTATGTTGTTTAGGCCTTGCCAAAACCGGCGAGAGTCTGTAACGCTATCTGTGACCCTAACTTTGTCTGATATTCTCTCTTGGCATCTCAGATGGCTTTGCGGTGAGAACGGAAGCGAGGCCGTCACGAATGCTCACGAACTAGACCTCCCAACATGACCTTGATTCTATCTGTACCCACGCAGCTCCCGGATCACTGCACCAACCCATTACCTTCTCTGCATTAGTTGTCCAATAATAACATGTCAGGTTCGGCAATGCCAGGCCCCTGATAGTCTGTCCCTTTGAAAGACTGCTCTACGAAGCCTCACACTTTCCTGCCCATATAAAGGATGAGATCAACTTCTTGACCCTCCCAAAAAAAGATTTGGTAAGGAAAATTGGCAGACATGGGAATAAAAAAAAAAATTGTGGCACAATGTTCATCTTGATCAACTGGACCTCAGACATAGGAGCAGAATTAGGCATTCGGCCCATCGAGTCTACTCTGCCATTCAATCATGGCTGATATTATTCTCATCCCCATTCTCCTGCCTTCTCTCCATAACTCCTGATCCCCTTATTAGTCAAGAACATGTCTATCTCTATCTTAAAGACACTCGGTGATGTGGAATCCGCAGCCTTCTGCGGCAGAGTTCCGCAGATTCACCACCCTCTGGCTGAAGAAATTCTTCCTCCTCTCCGTTTTGAACGATCATCCCTTCAGCCTGAGACTGTGCCCTCAGGTTCTAGTTTTTCCCACAATTGGACCCTGCCCACCGAGAACCGGTTAAGATGATCCCATTTTTGCAGGTCGGCCTTGATTCAACCTACCTGACAGGTATAAATTTCAGTTTCTGAAGTCGGGCCTAATCCTGAGCCACTTGGACTCTCAGATATCTAAAGCTGGAACCAGCCTTGTGAAATGTTAGCACTCCTAGGTTGGCTCCCTCCCCAGGGGGTTCACTGAAAAATACACTTTTCCAAGTTTAGTTTCTATCCTGAGAAGGAGCCAAAGCACCTCCGTAGTTCCATTATATCACCCATGATGGGGACCAGGTGTGTCACCTAAAATAAAAGGTCATCAACAGACAGCAACACCCTATGCTCCACTCTTCCCTAATTATACCTCACCACTTACCCTCTGTCCTGAAAGCGATGGCCAACGGTTCTATCGCAAATGCAAATAAGCGGGGAGAAACCATAGGGCACCTCTCTCGTTCCCATACTTGATTGAAAGTAACCCATAGCTCGTGGTATTGGTGTGCTCTTACTAATTTTTAGTTGCTCTCCTGTAATATGAAGATTGCTTTTGCAGCTCGGTATCTGGACATAGGATAGTATGATCCGGGGCTGGAAGTATAAAGTCCTTTATTATAGATACTGGGGTCTCTGATCTTTCATATGACGTTCTCCCATCTTCTGGAAGGCACACGGATGAACGCTACAGTGAGACAGGGCTACTGGTTAACCAATGACTGGCTCATTTTACATGAAATGTATAATTGAGCAGAATACAGGCTTAAAAAAAATAATAAATTAGAGTACCCAATTCATTTTTTCCAATTAAGGGACAAGTTAGCGTGGCCAATCCACCTATCCTGCACATCTTTGGGTTGTGGGAGTGAAACCCACGCAGACACGGGGAGATTGTGCAAACTCCACACGGACAGTGACCCAGAGCCGGGATCGAACCTGGGACCTCAGCACCGTGAGGCAGCAATGCTAACCACTGCGCCACCGTGCTGTCCTGCGAATACAGGTTTGAGTGATATTCCAAATTGTCCCCTGTAATGCCAAAAAGAATAAATTATGCTCACCTTTTCCCTGACGTGGCCCAGTCTTCACATCACAGGCTAGTATCGCTGAACTGACTGGCTCTCACTTCGGAAGAAAAAGTTCCCCCACCCCCTCCTGTCCCTGCATTCTCTGTTTCAATTTTGCATCTCGCAAATGAATGATTTTTCAGCTTGAGATGAAACCAAAGAGCAAAATTGTGTTCTTCCCAACCACCACCGCCAACACCTCCCCAAACCCACTGTCTGTGTAAATTGCCTCACAAAGTTATTAAGCCAGCTACAGTTTTGGATCAGGAAGCTTTGGCTGGGCCTCCTGCTGTGCTCAGTGAGTGACACCCATCCCTGACATTCTGTGTAAACCTTTCTGGAATGTGCTAATAACCTCTATATTATAGCCATGATGTGGAAATGCCGGCGTTGGACTGGGGTGAGCACAGTAAGAAGTCTTACAACACCAGGTTAAAGTCCAACAGGTTTGTTTCAAACACTGGCTTTCGGAGCACTGCTACTTCCTCGGGTGAATGAAGAAGTATGTTCCAGAAACATATATATAGACAAATTCAAAGATGCAAGACAATGCTTAGAATGTGAGCATTTGCAGTTAATTAAGTGTTTACAGATCCAGAGATAGGGGTAACCCCTGGTTAAAGAGATGTGAATTGTCTCAAGCCAGGACAGTTGGTAGGATTTCGCAAGCCCAGGCCAGATGGTGGGGGATGAATATAATGCAACATGAATCCCAGGTCACGGTTGAGGCTGCACTCGTGTGCGGAACTTGGCTATAAGTTTCTGCTCGGCGATTCTGCGTTGTCACGCGTCCTGAAGGCCGCCTTGGAGAACGCTTACCGGAGATCAGAGGCTGAATGCCCTTGACTGCTGAAGTGTTCCCCGACTGGAAGGGAACATTCCTGCCTGGTGATTGTCGCACGATGTCCGTTCTTTCGTTGTCGCAGCGTCTGCATGGTCTTGCCAATGTACCACGCTTCGGGACATCCTTTCCTGCAGCGTATGAGGTAGACAACGTTGGCCGAGTCCCACGAGTATGTACCACGTACCTGGTGGGTGGTGGTCTCACGTGTAATGGTGGTATCCATGTCGATGATCTGGCACGTCTTGCAGAGATTGCCATGGCAGGGCTGTGTGATGTCGTGGTCACTGTTCTGAAGGCTGTGTAGTTTGCTGCAAACAATGGTTTGTTTGAGGTTGCGCGGTTGTTTGAAGGCAAGTAGTGGGGGTGTGGGGATGACCTTGGCAAGATGTTCATCTTCATCGATGACGTGTTGAAGGCTGTGAAGAAGATGTCGTAGTTTCTCCGCTCTGGGAAAGTATTGGACAACGAAGGGTACTCTGTCGGTTGTGTCCCGTGTTTGTCTTCTGAGGATGTCGGTGCGTTTTTTTGCTGTGGCGCTTTGGAACCGTCGATCGATGAATCGAGCGCCATATCCCGTTCGTACGAGGGCATCTTTCAGCGTCTGTAGATGTCTGGTACGCTCCTCCTCGTCTGAGCAGATCCTGTGTATTTGGAGGGCTTGTCCTTAGGGGATGGCTTCTTTAATGTGTTTAGGATGGAAGCTGGAGAAGTGGAGCATCGTGAGGTTATCTGTGGGCTTGCGGTAAAGCGAAGTGCTGAGGTGACCGTCCTTGATGGAGATGTGTGTCCAAGAATACAACTGATTTCGGAGAGTAGTTACGTAAACACTTAATTAACTGCAAATGCTCGCATTCTAAGCATTATCTTGCATCTTTGAATTTGTCTATATATATGTTTCTGGAACATACCTCTTCATTCACCTGAGGAAGGAGCAGTGCTCCGAAAGCTAGTGTTTGAAACAAACCTGTTGGACTTAACCTGGTGTTGTAAGACTTCTTACTCTATATTATATGTGAGAAACTTCCTTTACTGATGGATCTAATCTGCATCCTGAGCAATGTATATGTTCTGGGAGTTAATCAATCCATTGTGTGCCCAAGTGTAATTTATGAGCATAATATGAATTTCTAATCCCTTTTTAGGCAAAATTCTTTAAATTGAAATTACCATGTGTTTGAAATGTACAATATAAGCAGTGTTGTGCGATGCAGGCAGCTATTTTGGTGGTAGCTGTTCTGATCTGGAGAGCCATGTCCAATTAAGTGGAAGTATCTTGATAATTCGATTTGTCCACATCTTAGTCTTGAGTGCACAGGGCAACAATTGTGATTGTGCAAGATGAGACATGTGTAGTCTTAGTGTCAAAGTCAATTTTGAATAGCTGTTAATAATTGTGCGACTATTGCTGATACTGTGATAACAAAGAATGACTGATGTATATATGCAAACGTGGAGAGTACACGGGTGATGTAAACCCCATGCGACTAGACTTTATAATAACTAATATAAGTAGTAATGACTGAAACTCACCTGTTCAATGTGAGAGTGATTCTTGTAATTCTGACAAGGGTTGTTTGAACATTTGCAAGCAAATGTGACATTTTCTGAAATATTTGGTTAAGTTTTCAGTGAAAAGTAGAAATTCTGTGTAAAATTTTAGATAATTAATCCCAATACTCAATATTCAATTTTCAACCCACTAAATTGCCTTGCCTGCAATTTATTGACCGTTTATACTATAATGTAATGGGTTGTACGTGAAGTGTTTTCAGGCATTTCTGAAAGGCATAATGTGCTGTGGGACGGCATGGCGGTGCAGTGGTTAGCACTGGTGCCACAGGTCTCTGAAAACCAGGGTCCGATCCTGGCCCCAGGTCACTGTGGAGTTTGCACATTCTCCCCATGCCTGCGTGGGTCTCACCCCCACAACCCAAAGATGTACAAGGTAGATTGGCCATGCTAAATTGCGTCTTCATACTGCACCTACAATCACTTTTTGGATTTAAAAAAATATATTTAGAGTACCCAATTATTATTTTTTTCCAATTAAGGGGCACTTTAACGTGGCCAATGCGCTTAACCTGCACATCTTTGGGTTGTGGAGGTGAGACCCGCGCAAACACGGGGAGAATGTGCAAACTCCACATGGACACACTTTGTAGATCTGAGGAATCATAATTTAGAAGCTACTCTGTGTTTGTAATATTTTCATTCCCAGTTTGAAAACAAATCTCTTGTGTGTTTCCTGTGTGATTTTCTTACTGGTGCAGTTATAATGTTAGCACTGGTTTTAAACCAATACCTTTTGCTGTTTAGCATTTCACACCTTTTGTTCTCTCTGGGGACTGCCATTAGCACTCTTGCCCCTTGGTTTCTGTGGCTATTAGCACCCCGTTTCCCTGGGTTTCTGTGGCTATGACTCATTTTTCATTCTCACTCTACAGTGTAAATATTTCCCACTTTCTTACATCTTTGACAAAGGGTCATCTGGACTCAACGTTGGTTCTTTTCTCTCCCAACAGATGCTGCCTGACGTGCTGAGATTTTCCAGCATTTTTCTCTTTACCTTCTGAGAACAATGTGGGGCAGGCAGACTCAAAATTTATCGTTATATCCCCATGTTTCTCTGCTCTCTGTGGCTTGGTAGTGTAACTATAATAACCTGAAGTTGAAATAATATTAATATGCAAGGATTGTCCCGCTCAGAATTTCTGGAATCCCTCCTTCTGTGCTGGGTTCCATAGAATCCCTAATGTAGCAGATGGTCATTTACCCATCGCATCTGCACTGACCTGCCGAAAGAGCAGCTCTGCCCACTCCCCTACCCTATCTCCCTAACCCCACATAACCTACATATGTTTGGACACGAGACAATTTTAGCAGGGCCAATCCTGCACATTTTGGGACTGTGGGAGGAAACTGGAGCACCCGGAGAGAACCTACGCAGACGCTGGGAGAACGTGCAAACTCCCAAGCAGATAGTGACTCAAGGCTGGAATTGAACCCGTGTCCCGGGTGCTGTGAGGCAGCAGTGCTAACCACTGCCACCGTAATCATAAAACGTCAGGATGGCCTCTAATTGCTTCAGGCTAACTTTAGAAGTAGGAAGGGAAATTGTATAAATCTCAATCTGCAATATAGATCACCCTGCAATGGAGCTAATATCGAAGGGAAGCTCTGCAGACAATTCAGCATGATGTATAAAATCAACAGTAGAATAATTTTTCAATTCTCCTGAACACCTCATGTTTGACCTTTGAGAAATAATCTTCACAGGCACGAGCTTCTTTTATATTAATTCATGGAATGTGGCCTTTGTTGTCCATCCTTAACTGCCTTTGAGAAGCCAATGGATGAGCCACCTTTTTGAACTGATGCAGTTCATGTGCTTTGTTACAGCCACTCAGCTGTTGGGGAGCGAGTTCCAGGATTTTGACCCAGTGATGATGAAGCTATGACGACATAGTTCCAAGTCAGGATGGTATACAGCTTTATAGAGAACCTGCAGTTAGTGGTATTCGCATGCAACTCCTGCCCTTGATCTTCAAGGTGGTAGTTTACTGGTACCCCTGCAAACACTCAGCTGCAGTGAGTTTCCAAGCTTGCCCCGAGCTGCCAGCAGCACACAGAAGCCGGTAGCTTCCTCGGAGTGGAATGAAAACAATAACATTCTGGATGTTTTCCCACCCTCAGTGATATTTTGTTCACCGTTTATGGCCAGATCCCTCTGTCAAGTTGTTTACTTTAAGAAAACACCGCTTTAGATTGATGTGAAATATTTCTGACATCGTATATTCTATTGCATTGTTGGTCTAACAATAAGCTACGTGAAATTTAATGCCCATAGCTGTGCTATGCTTGAATTTCAGATGCTGCGAGTGAATTACATGTATCGAATTCCAGACTGAAGGATGTTGAAACATCTTACTCAGCACAAAAATCAGAGGTTGGTATGTGAATACTTTATGCTACAGGCACTTCAGTAATAAAACGTTACGATATGCTACTTTGGCTACCATTTAGAATAAACACTCAATTTTCCCTGTGCGTTAAAATATTTGCATTTGGTGCTTTGGATTCAGATTTTGTATGTTAGATCCTGATTGAAATGCATTTAGACTCTTATTTCAGGTTGTCAGTACTTACATGTGCACAGTCTTAATATTTTAAAGCTGTTGATAGTGTCAGTTGCAAGTGTTACACTGGAGTACATTTTGAAATTCTTGCAACCTTGGCATGATTCGTTCTAAGGTACAGACTGCAAAATTAAAATTACTCCTAAATGGTGAACTGAAAACTGAAAACTAACTTTCCTCAAAGTCGCTCAGTAAGCTACATGCAACTACCCAAAGAACCTTTGCAGCATAGAAAGAGACCACTTGGCCCATCGTTCCTGTGCTAGTACTTCAAAAGAACAGTGGTGCTTAATCCCACACTCCTGCCTTTTTCCCATAACCCTGCAAGCTCTTCCTCCTCGAGTACCTGTCAAATCCCTGTAAAAAAAGATTTTATGGAATAGCTTCCACCACCACTAGAGGTTACAAGATTAACTTGAATAAGTAGGACTTCGTACATGATGATCATGCAGTTTTTGCTTGAAATATTATAGGAACAAACTGATACTGGAAACTCTCTGGAGGCAACATTCACAGCTCTGTCTATAGTTTCTGCAGACAGCATCTTCTGTTTACTATTTTGGCTTGTCCCCACTGTTCTTGTATGACTTTTGTCCCAGTGTAACATGCCACTTACTGCAGGTTATTTATGCTTATTTCATTTTCATCTACATTTAAGGATGTAAGATAGAGCTATTACTATTTGGATACGTATGCTTGTTGGTCTTGTGATGTCTGTTAAAAGTTAGATTTCCTTTATTTACAATTCATGCTCACCATAAAATAGATTTTAAATTAGCAGACTCTTATCTTGTTAATCTACAGACTCGCGTCCTTGTGTGTATCAATGGGATGTGAATTAGCCTTTTGCTATGGCGTGGTGCAGTAGAGATGAGATCATGTGGGCTGCCCGCTCTGGAGATCTCCAGTATCACCAATGCCAGTCTTCAGCCAATTTGATTCACTCCAGGTGATACTTACAAATGGCTGAAGGCACTGGATACTGCAAAGGCTACAGGCCCTGACAATATTCCGGCAATAGTACCAAAGACTTGTGTTTCAGAACTTGCCGTGTCCCTAAACAAACCATTCCAGTACAGCTACAATGTTAGCATTTCCTGAGCAATGTGGAAAATTGCCCAGGTATGTCCTGTACACTCAGCCAATTACCACCCCATCAGTCAACACACGATCATCAGTAAAGGGATGGAAGGGGCCATTAATAATGCTATCAAGCAGCTTAACAGTAACCTGACGCTCACTGACCCACAGTTTGGATTCTGCCAGGGCCATTGCTAACCTCATTATAATCTTGGTTCAAACATGGACAAAAGAACTGATCTCCAGAGGTGAAGTGAGAGTGACTGCCCTTGACATCAATGGTGCATTTGATCGAGTGGCCCCAGAAAAATTGGAGTCAATGGGAATCAGGGGGGAAAGCTCTCCACTGATTAAGAGTCCTGCATATTCCAAAGGAAGATGGCTGTGCTTGTTGGGGGTCTGACACCTCCGCTTCAGGACGTCACTCCAGGGGAGTTGGCCGAACCATCTTCAGCTGCTTCATCGATGACCTTCCATCATAATACGAAGTCTTACAACACCAGGTTAAAGTCCAACAGGTTTGTTTCGATGTCACTAGCTTTCGGAGCGCTGCTCCTTCCTCAGGTGAATGAAGAGGTATGTTCCAGAAACGCATATATAGACAAATTGAAAGATGCCAAACAATGCTTGGAATGTGACCATTACCAGGTGATTAAATCTTTACAGATTTAATCTGGGGTTACCCCATCTCTGGATCGAGAAAGATTTAATCACCTGCTAATGGTCGCATTCCAAGCATTGTTTGGCATCTTTGAATCTGTCTGTATATATGTTTCTGGAACATACCTCTTCATTCACCTGAGGAAGGAGCAGCGCTCCGAAAGGTAGTGACATCGAAACAAACCTGTTGGACTTTAACCTGGTGTTGTAAGACTTCGTACTGTGCTCACCCCAGTCCAACGCCGGCATCTCCACATCATGGCTTCCATCATAAGGCAGAGGTTTGCTGATGATTCCCCAGGTTCGCTGATGTTCAGCATCATTCACAAATCCTCAGTTTGTGAAGCAGTCCATGTCGAACTGTAGCAAAATCTGGACAATATCCATGTTTTGGGCTGACAAGTAACGTTGCGCCAAACCAGTGTCAGACGATGACCATCTCCAACAAGAGAGGTTCTAACCATCGTCCTCTGACATTCAGTGGCAATACCATCTCCAAATCCCTCATTATCAACATGGGGGTTACCATTGACCACAGACTCAACTTGATTAACCATATAAATACTGTGGCTTCAACAGGAGGTCAGAGGCTAGGAATCCTGTGTTGAGTAACTCAGGAAAGAAGCTTTTGTATTCATAGAGGGGACGTGGCTTCATAATAATGGCCAGCACGGTAGCACAGTGGTTAGCATTATTGCTTCACAGCGACAGGGTCCCAGGTTCCATTCCCACTTGGGTCACTGTCTGTGCGGAGTCTGCACGTTCTCCCAGTGTCTGCGTGGGTTTCCTCCGGACGCTCTGGTTTCCTCCCACATGTCCCGAAAGACGTGCTTGTTAGGTGACTCCTGACTCCCCAAATCCTGTCCATAACTTACAAGGCACAAGTCAGGTATATGATGGAATACTCTCCCATTGCTTGGATGGGTGCAGCTCCAACAACACTCAAGAAGCTTGACAACATCCAGAAAAAAGCAGCCCACTTGATTGGCATCCTATCCACAAACATTCACTCTCTCCGCCACCGACGCACAGTAGCGTCAGTTTGTACCATCTACAAGGTGCACTGCAGGAACTCACCAAGGACACTTAAGCAGCACCTTCCAAACCCACAACCACTACCACCTAGAAGGACAAGGGCAACGGATGCATGGGGACATCATGACCTACAAGTTTCCTTCCAAGCCATTCACCATCCTAACGAGGAAATATTTTACCATTCCTTCACTGTTGCGGGATCAAAATTCTAGAACTCCCTAGCAGGATTGTGCTTGTCCCTACACCCCATGGAGTGCAGCGGAGCTGCCACTTTCTCTAAGACAACTAGGGATGTACAATAAATATTGGCCTAGCCAGTGAACTTCATTTCAGTGTTAATGTAAACCTACCTGTGACACTAATAAAGATTATTATTAGTAGTAATAATAATCTTTATTATTGTCACAAGTAGGCTTGCATTAACAACGCACTGAAGTTACTGTGAAAATCCCTGAGTTGCCACACTCTGGTGTCTGTTCAGGTACACTGAGGGAGAATTCAGAATGTCCAATTCACCTAACAAGCACGTCTTTCGGGACATGTGGGAGGAAACCAGAGCGCCCGGAGGAAACCCACGCAGACACTGGGAGAACGTGCAGACTCCGCACAGACAGTGACCCAAGTGGGAATGGAACCTGGGACCCTGTCGCTGTGAAGCAATAATGCTAACCACTGTGCTACCGTGCTGGCCATTATTATGAAGCCACGTCCCCTGTATGAATACAAAAGCTTCTTTCCCCAATATATTAAAGAAAAAAAATTGAAGTACCCAATTAATTTTTTTTCCAAACATGGGATAATTTAGCGTGACCAATCCATCTACCCTGCACATCTTTTTTGGTTGTGGGTTGAGACCTACGCAGACACGGGGAGAATGTGCAAACTCCACACAGACAATGACCCGGGGTTGGGATGTAACCCGGGTCCTCACCGTGAGGCTGCAGTGCTAACCACTGTGCCACTGGTGCCAGCCCTTTCCCCGTTTTTTGTTTCAAAAGTTAGAAAACATCACATGATTGGAACAGTTTATTTTATTCACCAGTATGTTAAATACAAAGAAGGAGCAAGATACCGCAAAACAGAACTAACATTAGAATCCACAACTTATACCAACTATATCAAAACAGGACCAATCTGTAGAATTTGACTCCAAAAATTTTGGAACTGAGTTTCCCATGAAACATCACACACCAACAGTTGACGCCCCTGGACTCCTTTTGCCACCTCAAAATGGAAATGGTCAAACCGGAGAATTTCAAAGACTTTAAGGTCATTTTTCTGCTACCGTACCGTTGTAACTTGAAGTAGAGACAGGATTAATTGAAGAACAAATGGAATCTTTAATGTAACATTGGAGTGAAGAATAATAAGATTCCCTGCATTGGACAGGTCATCACATGCAATTTAACTGCTCAAAGATGACATTAGTACACACAGTTCTGGAATTTATTCTGACCATGTGGAATGTGAATGCATTATTAGAGTCAAATATAGTAGCATGTTCAAGTGTAGCTTCTAACAGCCTACAGTGAAACAAAGATGCAGGATTGAGCTCTGTGAATAGGAGGGAAGAAAAGGAAGGGTAAGAAATGCTACATTTCCAGGCTGTGGTTTGAGCATTCAGACGAGATCTACTTGAGTAGAGCACCTTTTCCCAGCCCTTTTTTCTCTAAGGTGATTGCTGCTTATTCCTTTGAGCTATCATAAACGCTCTGTAATTGGTCCATGAAACAAATGGAATGGTAGAACTTGTACATGTCATCTTAATAGAAGCTAATGAAGGAATTTAAATCTACGTTCTCCAAATCTCTTAATGATTACTTTGGTGAAGAAAGCTGGGGATTAAAAGTTCCTTTACATATCTGCATGTGCTCCTTCATGTGAAGCATGTTAAAGTAGATTCATTTTTCCAATTTCAGTACGAACGGTTGAGGAAACTTTACTCTGACCTAGAAGAGAAAGAGACAGCAGCAGAGCTCCAGATAAAGCACCTATCTTCAGAATACAGAAGTCAGCTACAGCAGAAAGATGTAGGTCAAAGGCTTTATGCATTTCTGTTCCTTACAGTGGGACCTCTTATTCCAAGATCAAGTGAATTGCTAAGTGCATTGTTAGAAAAAGGCTACTGTAGCAGATTTAATTTTCTTTCATTTCTTCTGTGCTGTTATTTTCCCCTTATCCAAAGACTTTGAAGTTTTTGTTTAATGGGAGAAACGTTTCTCTGTGGATACTTGTCTGTCTTCACTCTTCACTACTTGCCAAAGTGATCATCTTTCATGGGTGAACATAGACAAAGGAGTGTTGGCAGGCTACTTGATGACAAGAGGCTGAATGCTTTTGCCAGAGCCTATCTCGCCCAGTGACTGGCTATTAGGTCTGCTGGCTAATAATTATAATCTTTATTGTCACAAGTAAGCTTACATTAACACTGCAGTTAAGTTACTGTGAAAAGCCCTCGTCGCCACATTCCGGCTCCTGTTCGGGTACACGGAGGGAGAATTCAGAATGTCCAAATTACCTAACAGCACGTCCTTTGGGACTTGTGGGAGGAAACCGGAGGAAACCCATGCAGACACGGGGAGAACGTGCAGACTCCACACAAGCTGGGAATCGAACCTGGAACCCTGGAGCTGTGAAACAACAGTGCTAGCCACTATGCTACTGTGCCACCCATTGGTCTGGGAGCCCCACCATTAAGCTGAAATAAGACCAGTTGTATTTACCTCAGTTACCTTAGCAAAAATTGCAGGTCAGAGCTGGGACTTTTCAGTTACTTTCTGATGTGATGTTGTTAGTTAATCAATGTAATTGCTTTTGAGTTCTTACATGTGGATTTTTTTCCTCCCCTGGAATAATATCAAACTCCAAATTCAAACACACCTTTAGTTTCCTTTTCTCTTCTTCGCCCACTGATGGCTCAGCCAGTCTGATATGGATAAAGAAACTGAGAATCATTTCATATTGTGTGTGAATTGCTATTTCTAAACTAAAAAGGTTTCCCCCCAGCTTTTCATTTCAGAATCCTAGATCTGTTTCCCATAAACAAATGGCTTTATTCGCATTTAAAAAAAATAAAAATTGTACATTTTAAATTGTACTTTTAAT
The DNA here is from genome assembly GCF_047496885.1 of Scyliorhinus torazame. Classification (NCBI taxonomy): domain Eukaryota; kingdom Metazoa; phylum Chordata; class Chondrichthyes; order Carcharhiniformes; family Scyliorhinidae; genus Scyliorhinus; species Scyliorhinus torazame. The sequence continues at coordinate 373,031,996 of NC_092708.1, forward strand.
TCATTTAAAAAAAATGCATCCTGTTATCGGGATCTGAATTGCTGAAGTGGATTGCATTAGAGGCATGTGGTGAAATCCTCAAAAGAAAGGGTAACGGATAGTAAATGTTGGGTTAAAACCCCATGTGGTGTGTGTTCAGAGGATGAGCACACTTAATCAGGAAATTAGACTATTCATAATTTACTGTATTTGAATAACCGATTTGACACAGTCACTAGATTTTAATTACCAAAATCATTTGTTTATGCACCAGCTCCTGGCCTGTTTAAAAGCTCAATGTGATCACTGCAGTATAATAGAACCTGAACTAACCAGAATTTAACATTCTTTTTGTTGCCCCGAGAAGGAGTTTTGTAAGCACTGCTTTGTGATAATGCTCCTGCGTGGCAAGCATCAAGTGTTTCAGGAAGTTAGTAAGATTCTTATTTCATTTCTTCACCAGTTTGTATTTCTGTGCAGCTACCGTGGACAGAATGAAAGTGGGCCTTTTCAGATTTAAAAATTCTTGTTACGCCTTTTAGTCCAAGCTTGAAGTAAGAATGATATTGCAACACGTAGCCAACTCAACTGTTGATGGTACCTGATTAGGCTTAATGAGGAGACATAACAAATCGAATCTGATAGTAGACTGCAGGTTTGCACTTCAGGCTATCTGTCAATTTTGCCTGTCCTATCATTTGGACAAGCCAAGCAGAGACCAAGCACTGCCTTATCAGCTGGGAAGACGGGTCATCCTGACTGTTATAATCCTTTAGGGCTGGTTCAGGATGGTACTGACAGGATTTTTGTCCCTCCTCTTGGTTGCAGTGGAGAGTGAGATATACGGGGATGTGGCACGAGGTTTTTATTATTTTTTATTATTTTTTGTAAATTTAGAGTACCCAATTCTTTTTTTCCAATTAAGGGGCAATTTAGCGTGGCCAATTCACCTACCCTGCACATCTTTTTGGGTTGTGGGGGTGAGACCCATGCAGACACCGGGAGAATGTGTCTGCAGACTGATCTCTTCACACATCTTCACCCGATGCCTGTGTCTATGTATTTTATTTTATTTTTTTAGAACATACAGTGCAGAAGGAGGCCATTCGGCCCATCGGCCCATCGAGTCTGCACCGACCCACTTACGCCCTCACTTCCACCTTATCCCCGTAACCCAGTAACCCTTCCTAACCTTTTTTGGTCACTAAGGGCAATTTATCCTGGCCAATTCACCTAACCCGCACGTCTTTGGACTGTGGGAGGAAACCGGAGCACCCGGAGGAAACCCACGCAGACACTGGGAGAACGTGCAGACTCCGCACAGACAGTGACCCAGCAGGGAATCGAACCTGGGACCCTGGCGCTGTGAAGCCACAGTGCTATCCACTTGTACTACCGTGCTGCCCATTGTGCAGTTTGTGTAGTTTGTTTGCCCTATTATGTGTTTTCTTTTCATGTACGGAATGATTTGTTTGAGCTGCATGCAGAATAATACTTTTCACTGTACCTCGGTACACGTGACAATAAACCAATCCAATGTTCAAACTCCACATGAACAGTGACCCGGGGCCGGGATCGAATCGGGGCAGGAGGTTACAGTCAGATCAGCCCAGTGTCTTATTGAATGGCATAGCAGGCCCAAAGGGTTGAGTGGCCTACTTCTGCCCTGAGTTCATAGAGAACACACAGTGCAGAACTTGTGCTGCCCACGGTATAAAAGGTATATGACACATACCTTTTTAAAAACTGGGAAGTGCCACTTTCAAAAACACCAAAGCTTGTTGGTAAATGTATGGAAATGTCAGAAAGAAATCATTAGTCCATTGTAATAGTCTAAAAATTAAATTCTCTCCACCTTGTTGGAGAGCTACAGAAGGTCAAAACTGGCAATGAGGAGTGAGAACCAAGTCACCCCTCTGGCAAATTCAACAATTTGGTAGCCAGGGCAGGTAGCTCTTCCTCGAGCATGCTGCTGAGTTAATCTGCTTCATCAGCAATAGGAGATGCTTCCTTGTTACTGAGTGCTGGTACTTTTAAAAATTGATTACCGATTATCTGCAAGCTGCAATTTGGGTAGCACAGCGGTCAGCACTGCTGTCTCACAGCATCGGAGACCCAGGTTCAATTCCGACCTTGAGTGACTGTCTGTGTGGACTCTCCATGTCTGCGTGTGATTCCACTGGGTGCTCGGGTTTCCTCCCACAGTGGAGGGATGTGGAGGTTAGGTGGGATTATGGGGATAGGGTCGGGCGTGGGCCTCGGTAGGGTACTCTTTCAGAGGGTTAGTGCAGACTCGATGGGCCAAATGGCCTCTTTCTGCACTGTAGGATCTCTATGACTTCTAACAGGCGGTTGTGACTGGAGAAATAGAGTGAAGTTGCCATGAGAGTAGATTCCATAATTTCAATTGGTTAAATTCCAGAAAGACTCTGCCTACTTGGAAGCAGGCAAGGCAGGTATCCCGAATAGTTAGATTTGGAAAGTCTTAAACATGCTTGCATTGTGGGGCCCATTTACTCACATTGTTTAGCAGTGTACCTTGCCAACTGACACAGGTGGGATTCTTACATGAGCATGTCATTCCCTCCAGTTCTCCTCCAAGTATGACATTGCAACAGGATGCGTTCAGTAGGAGAAGTACTTATTCCCTTTGTTGAAATTAACCAGTGCAAGTTGAGAACCAAAGAAACCTGCTTTGTAAACATCTCATACTAGAAATAAAGTGTAATTTATTAATTCCCATGTCAGTAGATAGCTATTGTTATAGAGTCATAGAGGTTTACAGCATGAAAATAGGCCCTTCGGCCCAACTTATCCGTGCCATTTGACCCATTCTCCATTCTCTATCAGACTTGGTAATTCAGTTCAGGTTTTAGTTAAGATAGTCTTAGTAGTTTGGGGTCTGCAAAGTGGGTGCTGTTGCCAGTGAAGGGGAAATGCTTGGGATTTCTCTTGTTCACAGTGATCACTTTGGAACACTTCTGTTTTGTGAATGTTACTTTTCACTTGCAGTTTTAGCTCGCTCAGAATATAATTTTAATTCAGCTCAGTGGATGTGGCTGGCTGTCTTATTCATTATTTGTCCTTTTTAAGGTTACGATAAGCCATTTGAAAGCCAGGCACAATTCCTTACAGGATCAAGTCCAGAAGCTCCAATCTGCTGCACAGCCATCACAAGTTGGCGTTGCCTCGAGCACAACTTCCACAACGTTCCTGCCCGTGGACATGTCTCGCCCGACCACGTTTCACGGAGATACGATGGATTTTGGTGATGTCATCTGGTCACAGCAAGAGATCAATCGGCTTTCCAAAGAAGTCTCCAGGTTGGAAGCTGATGTTTCCCATTGGAAAGCGCTAGCACAGGTCAGTGAATGCCATCCAGCATAAGATGGAGCAATTAGATAATTGTTGTTGTGGTATTATGGGATTTCCCATGCTGCTTCATTAATCTGTATGGTCAGTACAAATGAATGCCAGTGCTCAACCAGCTTTGAGTTCTGAATGATTTGTGTAATCTGTAGCCTCTCATGGGGGCATTGACAATAAGTGCTATACCACCCTGACCAACCAGGATGGGTACATTATGCCCCTACACAACAGAACATAGAAAAATACAGCACAGAAGAGGCCCATCGGCCCACGATGTTGTGCCGAACCTTTGTCCTAGATTAATCATAGATTATCATTGAATTTACAGTGCAGAAGGAGGCCATTCGGCCCATTGAGTCTGCACCGGCTCTTGGAAAGAGCACCCTACCCATAGTCAACACCTCCACCCAACACTTAAGGGCAATTTTGGACACTAAGGGCAATTTATCATGGCCAATCCACCTAACCTGCACATCTTTGGACTGTGGGAGGAAACCGGAGCACCCGGAGGAAACCCACGCAGACACGGGGAGGATGTGCAGACTCCACACAGACAGTGACCCAAGCCGGAATCGAACCTGGGACCCTGGAGCTGTGAAGCAATTGTGCTATCCACAATGCTACCGTTCTGCCCTTAAGAACAAATAAATCTACACTATATCGTTTTACCGTAATCTATGTACCTATCCAATAGCTGCTTGAAGGTCTCTAATGTTTCCGACTCGACTACTTCCACAGGCAGTGCATTCCATGCCCCCACTACTCCTGGCTATCTTGTATCCCTCCAACGCCCTGTCTGACCCTTGTTTCCTCAGCCTTACATGAGTCTCCTTTTTCCTCTTAACAAGACATTCAACCTCTCTTGTCAACCATGGTTCCCTCACTCGACCATCTCTTCTCTGCCTGACAGGGACATGCATATCAAGGACACGTAGTACCTGTTCCTTGAACAAGTTCCACATTTCACTTGTGTCCTTCCCTGACAGCCTATGTTCCCAACTTATGCACTTCAATTCTTGTCTGACAACATTGTATTTACCCTTCCCCCAATTGTAAACCTTGCCCTGTTGCACGCACCTATCCCTCTCCATTACTAAAGTGAAAGTCACAGAATTGTGGTCGCTATCTCCAAAATGCTCCCCCACTAACAAATCTATCACTTGCCCTGGTTCATCACCAAGTACCAAATCCAATATGGCCTCCCCTCTGGTCAGACAATCTACATACTGTGTTAGAAAAGCTTCCTGGACACACTGCACAAACACCACCCCATCCAAACTATTTGATCTAAAGAGTTTCCACTCAATGTTTGGGAAGTTAAAGTCACCCATGACTACTACCCTGTGACTTCTGCACCTTTCCAAAATCTGTTTCCCAATCTGTTCCTCCACATCTCTGCTACTATTGGGGGGCCTATAGAAAACTCCTAACAAGGTGACTGCTCCTTTCCTATTTCTGACTTCAACCCATACTGCCTCAGTAGGCTGATACTCCTCGAACTGCCTTTCTGCAGCTGTTATACTATCTCGAATTAACAATGCCACCCCCCCACCTCTTTTGCCACCCTCCCTAATCTTATTGAAACAGCTATAACCAGGGACTTCCAACAACCATTTCTGCCCCTCTTCTATCCAAGTTTCCGTGATGGCCACCACATCGTAGATCCATGCCTTAAGTTCACCCACCTTATTCCTGATGCTTCTTGCGTTGAAGTATACACACTAGACAACAGAGTTGGATATAATTTTAATCCAAACATGCGACTTAATATTAAATTGATACAAAGGAAGAAAAAGATTTGGAGGCAGATTCTAGAAGTAACGGCAAACATTAAAAAAAATTATTTTGTGGGCAAGGCTGGCATTTGATGCCTATCTCTAATTGCCCTTGAACTGAGTAGCTTCCTTGGCCTTTACAGAGGGTGGTTAAGAGTCAACCAGATAGCTATGGAGTCACAGACCAGACCAGGTAAGGATGGCAGATTTCCTTCCATAAAGGACATTTGTGAACCAATGTGAATTTTCTTTGGATGAATTTAGAGTACCCAATTATTTTTCCAATTAAGGGGCAATTCAGCGAGGTCAATCCACCTACCCCGCACATCTTTGGGTTGTGGGGGTGAGACCCACGCAGACACGGGAAGAATGTGCAAACTCTACACGGACAGTGACCCGGAGCCAGGATCCTTAGCTCCATGAGGCAGCAGTGCTAGCCAGCTGCCCCACCATGCCGCCCTGTGAACCAGGCAATTAATGATAGTTTCATTTAAAAAAAAAAATTACATTAAAGTTTTCAAACACAATTTTCCCCCCTTACAAATCAACAAAAACGGTAACATGATAACTGATAGATAACATGGTTTAAATAAAATAGTGAACTAACAACATAACACGAAATAGTGCTCCCCCCGTCCCTTCACCCCCTCTAGAACAAAAACAATTTGCCCCCCCCCCCCCCCCCCCCCCCCCCGCCGCCGGGCTGCTGCTGGCTATCTATTTTCCCCCTAACGTTCTGCTAGATAGTCGACGAACGGTTGCCATCGCCTGGAGAACCACTGAGCCGATCCTCTCAGCGCAAACTTCATCCGCTCCAGTTTTATGAACCCTGCCATGTCGTTTATCCAGGCCTCCATGCTGGGGGGTTTCGCTTCTTTCCACATGAGTAAAATCCTTCGCCGGGCTACTAGGGACACAAAGGCCACAATATCGGCCTCTTTCGCCTCCTGCACTCCAGGCTCATCCGCTACCCCAAATATAGCTAACCCTCAGCTTGGCTTGACCCGGACCTTCACCACCTTCGAGATCACTCCCGCCACTCGCCTCCAGTGCCGGTCACGACCAAAACATATGTGTGTGGTTCGCCGGGCTTCCCCCGCACCTCCCGCACTTGTCCTCCACTCCGAAGAACCTGCTCAACCTCTCTCCCGTTGTGTGTGCTCTATGTAGCACCTTAAATTGGACCAGGCTAAGCCTGGCACACTAGGAAGAGGAATTTACCCTACTTAGGGCATCAGCCCACAAACCCTCCTCAATCTCCTCCCCGAGCTCTTCTTCCCATTTTCCTTTCAGTTCTTCTACCAGCTCCTCCCCCTCTTCTCTCATCTCCCAGTATATTTCGGACACTTTGCCCTCCCCGACCCACCCCCCCCCCCGAAAGCACTCTATCCTGGACCCCCTGTGTCGGGAGCAGCGGAAATTCCCTCACCTGTTGTCTCGTGAACACCCTCACCTGCATAAACCTAATGATATTCCCCGGAGGCAGCTCATTCTTTTCCTCTAGCGCTCCCAAGCTCGCAAACGTCCCATCTATAAATATGTCTCCCACTCTCCTAATTCCTGCCCGGTGCCAGCTCTGGAACCCTCCGTCCAACCTCCCTGGGGCAAATCTATGGTTGTTCCTGATCGGGGACCACACCGAGGCTCCCAGCACATGGAGGCTATGTCGCCTCCATTGTCCCCAGATACTTAATGTTGCCGCCACCACTGGGTTTGTGGTAAACATTTTTGGGGAGAGTGGTAGTGGCGCAGTCACCAGCGCTTTTAAGCTCGTTCCTTTACAGGATGCCATCTCCAGCCTTTTCCACGCTGCCCCCTCTTCCTCTATCATCCACTTACGGATCATCGCCACATTGGCGGCCCAGTAATAGTCGCCCAAATTCGGCAACGCCAGTCCCCCTCTGTCCCTGCTACGTTGCAGGAACCCCCTCCTTACCCTCGGGGCCTTCCCTGCCCACACGAAGCTCATGATGCTCCTATCTATTTTCTTGAAAAAGGCCTTAGTGATCAATATAGGGAGACATTGAAACACAAATAGGAACCTCGGGAGGACCATCATGTTAATCGCCGCCACTCTGCCCGCCAGTGACAGCGGCTGCATATCCCACCTTTTGAAATCCTCTTCCATTTGCTCCACCAGCCGAGTCAGATTGAGTCTGTGTAAGGTTCCCCAGCTCGTGGCTATCTGAATCCCTAGGTATCGGAAGTTTCTTTCCACTCTCCTTAGCGGCAGGCCATCTATCCCTCTACTCTGGTCCCCAGGGTGTATCACAAAAAGCTCACTCTTTCCCATGTTAAGCCTATATCCCGAGAAATCTCCAAACTCCCTCAATATCTGCATAACCTCTGTCATCCCCCCCACTGGATCTGCCACATACAGCAGTAGGTCATCTGCGTAGAGTGACACTCGGTGTTCCTCTCCCCCTCTAACCACCCCTCTCCATTTCCTGGAGTCTCTCAGCGCTATGGCCAGTGGTTCAATTGCCAGCGCGAACAGTAATGGGGACAGAGGGCATCCCTCTCTTGTTCCCCTATGTAGTCGAAAATACTCCGATCTTTGCCGATTTGTGACTACACTTGCCATTGGGGCCCCATAGAGGAGTTTAACCCAGCTGACAAACCGCTCCCCGAACCCGAACCTCCTCAGCACCTCCCATAGATACTCCCACTCTACCCTATCAAATGCCTTCTCTGCATCCATCGCTGCCACTATCTCTGCCTCCCCCTCTGATGGGGGCATCATTATCACCCCCAATAGCCGTCGCACGTTGACATTCAATTGTCTCCCCTTTACGAACCCTGTCTGATCTTCGTGCACCACCCCGGGACACAATCCTCTATCCTCCATTGCCAGCACTTTTGCCAACAACTTGGCGTCCACATTCAGAAGCGAGATAGGCCTATAAGACCCGCATTGCAGCGGATCTTTATCTCGCTTCAGGATTAGTGATATCGTCGCCTCCGACATTGTCGGGGGTAGAATCCCCCCTTCTCTGGCCTCGTTAAAGGTTCTTACCAGCAGCGGGGCCAACAAGTCCGCGTATTTCCTGTAAAATTCCACCGGGAACCCGTCAGGTCCCGGGGCCTTCCCTGCCTGCATGTTCCCCAGCCCTTTGGTCACCTCGTCCACCCAATTGGCGCCACCAGGCCTGCCACCTCCTGCTCCTCCACCCTCAGGAACCTTAGTTGGTCCAGAAACTGCTGCATCCCCTCTTTTCCCTCCCGGGGGTTGGGACCTATATAACCTCTCATAAAAGGTCTTAAACACCTCATTCACCTTCCCTGCTCTCCGCACTGTAGTTCCCATTTCATCTTTAACTCCCCCTATTTCCCTCGCCGCTGTCCTCTTACGAAGCTGGTGGGCCAACAGCCGACTCGCCTTTTCCCCATATTAATTTCTCATACCCTGTGCCTTCCTCCACTGTGCCTCTGCCTTCCCTGTGGTCAGCAGGTCAAACTCCGTCTGGAGTCTTCGCCTCTCCCTAGAGAGTCCTTCGTCCGGGGCCTCCGCATATCTTTTATCCACACTCAAGATCTCCCCCAGTAAACTTTCCCTCTCTTTGGCCTCTGTTTTCCCCTTGTGAGCCCTGTTGGAGATCAACTCTCCCCTGACCACCGCCTTCAGCGCTTCCCATACTACCCCCACTCGGACCTCCCCATCATCATTGGCCTCCAGGTACCTTTCGATTCATCCCCGCACCCTTCCGCAGACTCCCTCATCCGCCAATAATCCCACATCCAGTCGCCAGAGTGGGCTCTGTTCCCTCTCCTCTCCTAGTTCCAGATCCACCCAATGTGGGGCATGGTCTGAAACAGCTATGGCCGAGTACTCCGTTCCTTCCACCCTCGAAATCAGTGACCTTCCCAGAACGAAGAAATCTATCCGGGAGTATACCTTGTGTACATGGGAGAAAAAGGAGAACTCTTTGGCCAGCGGCCTGGCAAATCTCCACGGATCCACTCCCCCCATTTGGTCCATAAACCCCCTAAGCACCTTGGCCGCTGCCGGCCTTCTTCCGGTCCTGGATCTAGATCTATCTAACCCTGGGTCTAGCACGGTGTTGAAGTCCCGTCCCCCCCCATTACCAGGTTTCCTACCTCCAGGTCCGGGATATGTCCCAGCATCCGCTTCATAAATCCCGCATCATCCCATTTCGGGGCATATATGTTGACCAGCACGACCTCCATTCCCTGCAGTCTGCCACTCACCATCACATCTGCCACCGCTGTCCGCTACAATGTTCCTAGCCTCGAACGGCACCCGTTTCCTCACCAATATGGCCACCCCTCTATTCTTTGCGTCCAGCCCTGAGTGGAACACCTGTCCCACCCATCCTTTCCTTAACCTAACCTGGTCCGCCACCTTCAGATGCGTCTCTTGAAGCATGGCCACGTCTGTCTTCAGTCCTTTTAAGTGCGCGAACACTCTCACATTTAGGCCTCTCACGTGATCAGCCGGACTGGGGGCTGCCCGCCCCCCTCCCCTGTCGACTAGCCATCACCCTCTCTGGGCCAGTCCCACGTCCCGGTCCCGCGCACCCACCCGTCCCCCAGGCGGCGCATTCCCGCCTCGACCACCTTTTCTCTTACCAGCTCTCTTTCGATCTCAACAGCAGCAACCCAGTTGTCTCCCCCCCCCCCCCCCCGCTAGATCCCCATCTAGCATGGTTACTCCCCCCATATTGCTTCCGAAAGTCAGCTGACTTCAACTGACCCCGGCTTCTCCCGCTCTCTCCTTGACCACCCCCCCCCCCCCCCCCCCCCCCCCCCGTGTGAGGAACTCCCATCCGCCTTGCGCCTATCTTCCCGCCATCATCTCTCTGGCGTGGGAAAAGAAAAAGAAGTCCCGCGCTTTCTAGGACCATCCCGCCCCCCCATGGCGCAGCTCCCCCTACAGCCCCGTTCCCATTCCCCATCCCCCGCCTGTGTCTCTTTTTCCCCCCCCCACCGGTGCCCACATTTCTCAGTGTCCCCCCCCTCCCCAATTTACACCTCTATACATCAGCATTGTCGTTTCCCCTCCAACATCAGTCCCTCAGTTCTGGTCCAGGTTCTCTTTTTGAATGAAGGTCCATGCTTCTTCCGACGTTTCAAAATAGTAATGTCTATCTTGGTGCGTGACCCATAATCGCGCCAGCTGCAACATCCCGAACTTTACTTTCTTATGCAGCACCTCCTTGGCTCGATTGAAACTCGCCCTCCTTCTCGCCACCTCCGCACTCCAGTCCTGATACACTCGTATCACCGCATTCTCCCATCTGCTACTTCGTACCTTCTTGGCCCAGCTCAAAACAACCTCTGTCGTTGAAGCGGTGAAATCGCACGACCATCGCCCTAGGTGGTTCTCCAGCCTTTGGTCTCCTCGCAGGGACCCGGTGGGCCCCTTCCACTTCCAAGGGGCCCGTGGGGGCCTCAGCTCCCATTAGCGAATGTAGCATCGTGCTCTCATAAGCTCCGCCGTCAGCTCCTTCCACTCCCTCGGGGAGACCCAGGATCCAGAGGTTCTTTCTCCTTGATCTATTTTCCAGGACTTCAATTCTTTTGATGCACTTCTTATGAAGCGCCTCGTGCGTCTGCATTTTGACCGCTAGGCCCAGGATCTCGTCCTCGTTGTCAGTTACCTTCTGCTCCACCACACGGAGCTCTATCTCCTGGGCCTTTTGTGTCTCTTTAAGCCCCTCGATTGCCTGTAGCATCGGGGCCAGCACCTCCTTTTTTAGCAGCTCCACACACCGTCTTAAAAATTCGTCCTAGTCTGGTCCCCATGTCGCCAGGGCTCCCTCCAACGCCATCTTGTTTCTTTCTTTCCTCTGCCGCTGCCCTCGAGGATCCCCGTGATCTGGCCGCCGCCACCGATCTTTTTCTTTCACACTGGGGGGTACTCCCTGTTGCTTCATCCCACACCGGGTTTCGTCGCAAAAAATTTCCCGTTGGGGCTCTTAAAAGAGCCTGAAGGTCCATCAGAGCTGGAGCCGCCGAAACGTGCGGCTTAGCTGGTCATCGCCGCAACCGGAAGTCTAATGATAGTTTCATTTTTTTTTTTAAATAATATTTTATTGAAAATTTTTGGTCAACCAACACAGTACATTGTGCATCCTTTACACAACATTATAACAATACAGATAATAATGACCTTTTTTATTTAAACAAGAACAAAAGAAAACAACAACAAATAAATAAATATTAAATAACAAAAATAAAAACTAGCCCTAATTGGCAACTGCCTTGTCTCAGGCCACACCCCCCCCCCCCCCACCCCCCACCCCCCAAGTTCTGGGCTGCTGCTGCTGCCTTCTTTGTTCTCCCCTATCTATCTTTCCGCAAGATATTCGACGAACGGTTGCCACCGCCTTGTAAACCCTTGAGCCGACCCCCTTAGGACGAACTTAATCCGCTCTAACTTTATGAACCCCGCCATATCATTTATCCAGATCTCCACCCCCGGGGGCTTGGCTTCTTTCCACATTAGCAATATTCTGCGCCGGGCTACTAGGGACGCAAAGGCCAGAACATCGGCCTCTTTCGCCTCCTGCACTCCCGGCTCTTGTGCAACCCCAAATATAGCCAACCCCCAGCTTGGTTCGACCCGGACTCCTACTACTTTCGAAAGCACCTTTGTCACCCCCATCCAAAACCCCTGTAGTGCCGGGCATGACCAAAACATATGGGTATGATTCGCTGGGCTTCTCGAGCACCTCGCACACCTATCCTCCACCCCAAAAAATTTACTGAGCCGTGTTCCAGTCATATGTGCCCTGTGTAATACCTTAAACTGAATCAGGCTTAGCCTGGCGCACGAGGACGACGAGTTTACCCTGTTTAGGGCATCTGCCCACATCCCCCCCTCAATCTCCTCCCCTAGCTCTTCTTCCCATTTCCCTTTTAGTTCGTCCATCATAGTCTCCCCTTCGTCTCTCAATTCCCTATATATATCCGACACCTTACCGTCCCCCACCCATTTCTTTGAGATGACTCTGTCCTGCACCTCTTGTGTCGGGAGCTGCGGGAATTCCCTCACCTGCTGCCTCGCAAAAGCCCTCAATTGCATGTACCTGAATGCATTCCCTTGGGGCAACCCATATTTCTCGGTCAGCGCTCCCAGACTCGCAAACTTCCCATCCACAAATAGATCTTTCAATTGCGTTATACCTGCTCTTTGCCACATTCCATATCCCCCATCCATTCCCCCCGGGGCAAACCTATGGTTGTTTCTTATCGGGGACCCCCCCAGTGCTCCGGTCTTTCCCCTATGTCGTCTCCACTGTCCCCAAATCTTCAGTGTAGCTACCACCACCGGACTCGTGGTATAGTTCCTTGGTGAGAACGGCAATGGGGCTGTCACCATAGCCTGCAGGCTGGTCCCCCTACAGGACGCCCTCTCTAATGTCTTCCACGCCGCTCCTTCCTCCTCTCCCATCCACTTACTCACCATTGAAATATTAGCGGCCCAATAATACTCACTTAGGCTCGGTAGTGCCAGCCCCCCCCTATCCCTACTACGCTGTAAGAATCCCTTCCTCACTCTCGGAGTCTTCCCGGCCCAAACAAAACCCATAATACTCTTTTCTATCCTTTTGAAAAAAGCCTTCGTGATCACCACCGGGAGACACTGAAACACAAAAAGGAATCTCGGGAGGACCACCATCTTAACTGCCTGCACCCTCCCTGCCATTGACAATGCTACCATGTCCCATCTCTTGAAATCTTCCTCCATCTGTTCCACCAACCGCGTCAAATTTAGCCTGTGCAATGTGCCCCAATTCTTAGCTATCTGGATCCCCAGGTAACGAAAGTCTCTTGTTACCTTCCTCAACGGTAGGTCTTCTATTTCTCTACTCTGCTCCCCTGGATGCACCACAAACAGCTCACTCTTTCCCATGTTCAATTTATACCCTGAAAAATCCCCAAACTCCCCAAGTATCCGCATTATTTCTGGCATCCCCTCCGCTGGATCCGCCACATATAGTAGCAGATCATCCGCATATAAAGATACCCGGTGTTCTTCTCCTCCCCTAAGTATTCCCCTCCATCCCTTGGAACCTCTCAGCGCTATCGCCAGGGGCTCAATCGCCAGTGCAAACAGTAATGGGGACAGAGGACATCCCTGCCTTGTCCCTCTATGGAGCCGAAAATATGCCGATCCCCGTCCATTCGTGACCACACTCGCCACTGGGGCCCTATACAACAGCTGCACCCATCTAACATACCCCTCTCCGAACCCAAATCTCCTCAACACCTCCCACAGATAATCCCACTCCACTCTATCAAATGCTTTCTCGGCATCCATCGCCACTACTATCTCCGTTTCACCCTCTGGTGGGGCCATCATCATTACGCCTAACAACCTCCGTATGTTCGTGTTCAGCTGTCTCCCCTTCACAAACCCAGTTTGGTCTTCATGAACCACCCCCGGGACGCATTCCTCTATTCTCATTGCCATTACCTTGGCCAAGACCTTGGCATCTACATTGAGGAGGGAGATTGGTCTGTAGGACCCGCATTGTAGCGGATCCTTTTCCTTCTTTAAAAGAAGCGATATCGTTGCTTCTGACATAGTCGGGGGCAGTTGTCCCCTTTCCTTTGCCTCGTTGAAGGTCCTCGTCAGTAGCGGGGCGAGCAAGTCCAAATATTTTCTGTAAAATTCAACTGGGAATCCGTCCGGTCCCGGGGCCTTTCCCGTCTGCATGTTCCTAATTCCTTTCACCACTTCTTCTACCGTGGTCTGTGCTCCCAATCCCATCCTTTCCTGCTCTTCCACCTTGGGAATTTCCAGCCGATCCAAAAACTCCATCATTCTCTCCCTCCCATCCGGGGGTTGAGCTTCATACAATTTTTTATAAAATGTCTTGAACACTTCATTCACTCTCTCCGCTCCCCGCTCCGTCTCTCCATCTTCGTCTCTCACCCCCCCTATTTCCCTCGCTGCTCCCCTTTTCCTCAATTGGTGTGCCAGCAATCTGCTCGCCTTCTCTCCATATTCATACTGTACACCCTGCGCCTTCCTCCATTGTGCCTCTGCAGTGCCTGTGGTCAGCAAGTCAAATTCCACATGCAGCCTTTGCCTTTCCCTATACAGTCCCTCCTCCGGTGCTTCCGCATACTGTCTGTCCACCCTCAAAAGTTCTTGCAACAACCGCTCCCGTTCCTTACTCTCCTGCTTCCCTTTATGTGTCCTTATTGATATCAGCTCCCCCCTAACCACCGCCTTCAACGCCTCCCAGACCACTCCCACCTGAACCTCCCCATTGTCATTGAGTTCCAAGTACTTTTCAATGCATCCCCTCACCCTTAAGCACACCCCCTCATCCGCCATTAGTCCCATATCCATTCTCCAGGGTGGACGCCCTCTTGTTTCCTCCCCTATCTCCAAGTCTACCCAGTGTGGGGCATGATCCGAAATGGCTATAGCCGTATATTCCGTTCCCCTCACCCTCGGGATCAATGCCCTACCCAACACAAAAAAGTCTATGCGTGAATAGACTTTATGGACATAGGAGAAAAACGAGAACTCCTTACTCCTAGGTCTACTGAATCTCCACGGGTCCACCCCTCCCATCTGCTCCATAAAATCCTTAAGCACCTTGGCTGCTGCCGGCCTCCTACCAGTCCTGGACTTCGACCTATCCAGCCTTGGTTCCAACACCGTGTTAAAGTCTCCCCCCATTATCAGCTTTCCGGTCTCTAGGTCTGGGATGCGTCCTAGCATTCGCCTCATAAAATTGGCATCGTCCCAATTCGGGGCATACACGTTTACCAACACCACCATCTCTCCCTGTAATTTGCCACTCACCATCACGTATCTGCCCCCGTTATCCGCCACTATAGTCTTTGCCTCGAACATTACCCGCTTCCCCACTAATATAGCCACCCCCCTGTTTTTCGCATCCAGCCCCGAATGGAACACCTGCCCTACCCATCCTTTGCGCAACCTAACCTGATCTATCAGTTTCAGGTGCGTTTCCTGTAACATGACCACATCTGCTTTAAGTTTCTTAAGGTGTGCGAGTACTCGTGCCCTCTTTATCGGCCCGTTAAGCCCCCTCACGTTCCACGTGATCAGCCGAGTTGGGGGGCTTCCCCCCCCCCCCCCCCCCCCCCCTTGCCGGTTAGCCATCATCTTTTTCCAGCTTCTCGCCCAGTTCCCACGCGGCTGTATTTCTCCCAGACGGTGCCCCCCCGCCCATCCTTTCCCGCACCCACTCCCCCCTTTCCCCAGCAGCAGCAACCCAGTAATTCCCCCCTCCCCCCCCCCCCCCCCCCCCCCGCTAGACCCCCCGCTAGCGTAATTACTCCCCCCATGTTGCTCCCAGAAGTCAGCAAACTCTGGCTGACCTCGGCTTCCCCCCGTGATCACGGCTCGCCCCGTGCGGTGCCCCCTCCTTCCTGCTTCTCTATTCCCGCCATAATTATCATAGCGCGGGAACCAAGCCCGCGCCTCTCCCTCGGCCCCGCCTCCCATGGCCAACGCCCCATCTCCTCTCCCTCCCCACCTCCCCCCATCACCACCTGTGGGAGAAAGAAAAGTTACCATACCGCAGGATTAATCATACAATACAATCCCTCTTCGCCCCCCCCCCCCCCCCCCACTCGTCCCACCACTTTGTCCAAACGTTCATTTTCGTAGTCCAATCATTCCAATTTTTCTTCTACAATAAAAGTCCACACTTCATCCGCCGTCTCAAAGTAGTGGTGCCTCCCTTGATATGTGACCCACAGTCTTGCCGGTTGCAGCATACCAAACTTTATCTTTTTTTTGTGAAGTACCGCTTTGGCCCGATTAAAGCTCGCCCTCCTTCTCGCCACCTCCGCACTCCAATCTTGATAGACGCGGATCACCGCGTTCTCCCATTTACTACACCGAGTTTTCTTCGCCCATCTAAGGACCATTTCTCTATCCTTAAAACGGAGAAATCTCACCACTATGGCTCTGGGAGCTTCTCCTGCTCTCGGTCCTCGCACCATAACTCGGTATGCTCCCTCCACCTCCAACGGACCCGTCGGGGCCTCCACTCCCATTAACGAGTGCAGCATCGTGCTCACATATGCCCCGACGTCCGCCCCCTCCACACCTTCAGGAAGGCCAAGAATCCTCAAGTTGTTCCTCCTTGCGTTATTTTCCAGTGCCTCCAACCTCTCCACAGATCGTTTCTGGTGTGCCTCCTGTATCTCCGACTTCACCACCAGGCCCTGTATATCGTTTTCATTCTCAGCTGCTTTCGCCTTCACGACCCGAAGCTCCTGCTCCTGGGTCTTTTGTTCCTCTTTCAGCCCTTCAATCGCCTGTAATATCGGGGCCAACAACTCTTTCTTCATTTCCTTTTTTATCTCCTCCACGCAGCGTTTCAAAAACTCTTGTTGTTCAGGGCCCCATATGAAACTGCCACCTTCCGACGCCATCTTGGTTTCTGCTTGCCTTCCTTGCCGTTGTTCCAAAGGATCCGCTGCAATCCGGCCACTTTCCTCTCCTTTTTCCATCCGTGTCCAGGGGGAACACCCTTCTGGTTTACCGCACGGTGTTTTCAGCCGTTAAAATTGCCGTTGGGGCTCCTATCAAGAGCCCAAAAGTCCGTTTCACAGGGAGCTGCCGAAACGTGCGACTCAGCTGGTCATCGCCGCACCCGGAAGTCCTAATGATAGTTTCATGATCACCAGCACTGAGGCTAGCTTTATGTTCCAGATTTAATTAGTTGCATTTAAATTCTGCCAGCAGCCATGAACCCATGTCCCTCTGGATTACTGCAACACTGCCACTGCACCACTGACTTCCCCCAATGCAGTAAATTTGAATAATTCGCTGGAGAAATGTAAATTTTTGATGCCCTCTCCAAAATAGTGAATGTATGTGATTTATCATTGTATAACATTACTATTGTTGTTGCTTTTTGTGATTGTTGTCTTTGGATGGTAACTGGTAGGGATATATAATGAAGGTTTTGATATGAATAATGCCTCGGATTTTCTGATCATTTGTGACAATATGGGGTTTTGCATTCTGGAAGTATTTACTTTTGGTTGTTGCCCTCCCTTTATAATAGAATCTAAGAAGGTACAGCACACAAAGCAAGACATTACACCATTATATCTCTGCTACATTTTACTGAAGCAATTGAAATCCAGCATCACTGCTCCAGGCTCTCGCTCTGTATCTTCCTCTGCTTCAAATGTTGCAACATTTTTCCCTTGAAGGATGGATGCTGTTTCAATCACCCTCGGCAGCAAAGTGTTGCATGCCCCAACAACAGTTCCCCTAACCACTGACCATTTTAAATTGATAACCCCATTGTTATTTACTCCTCAACCAGAAGAAATCTTCTTTCACACAATCCAACCCAATCATAATTTTTGAAGCCTCTATTAAATCTCCCCATATCCTTATTTGCCCCGATGGATATTTTCTCAGTGCTGTACATCCTGATTCTTAACTTAATGCATCAGTGCAACATCCTGGAGTCTGTGCTACAAACTTTCTGTCGTTTTAATGTTCTTTCAATTATGTTGCTGATCTGTGATAGAAAGAGCAGACTGAATAGTCACTTCTATATTTAATCTAGATCTTGTTGGATGCTTGTGCCACAGTGCACAATGTAGTTTTGGGGGAAAGGTTAACTCCTTACCAACTTTATTTTTAGACACCCAAGGGTCAAGGGGCAGTCAGCTCTGGTCAGGATGATAATTACAAACTGCAAAAGACAATCGAGGTAAGACTTTTTCAACCAAATTGTTCACTAAGTTGCAAAGAATGACCTACGTTCCAGCGGTCACCTTAAGAAATAATGTCAAAGTATGAATATGCCACTGTTGAAATCATGATGGATCTTTTTGTATCTGTATTTTTGTTTCCTCTCTCTGTTCGGCACTGATGTGCAGATGATACATCGTTGCTGTCAGTCACTTGGAGCTTCACTTGTGTGACTATTATCATTTTATACTAATTTACAAAGAGTGGCATCACCAATAAATCCAATTTTATCCTCACTTGGTGCCCGCACTTCCCAGTGATGGTCACTGGTTGACACTGGAGTGCGCTTCACTTTGCAGAGGTTTTACATTCCGAATCTATTTAATATGAGAGTTCTTAATGTTGCCTGTTGTAAAGCATGCACGTGATCCCTTGTATGAAAACGTAATGGCCTGTAAGCCTCAGCGCTCTGATTATGCTGTAGTGTTGTGTATGGAATGTTGAATGAAACATTTAGCCCACTTCCAAGTTAAATTAGAATCACTCAGTTCATGATTGATGTTCCTCGTAAGATATTTTGATTACGGTAATAATTGGCTGGTTTTTCTCTGATAATCTCCAGCTGGTTAATTATTATAGGAGGCAAAGAAGCAACTTAGTCAGGAGATTGATGAACATCAGCATGAGCTGTCTGCTCTGCAGGACGCACATCGGCAGAAACTAAACAATCTCACGCTCCGGCATCGGACTGAGCTTGCAGAATATGAAGAACGGATTGAGGAGCTGGAGCAGCAGTTGCAAGGTTAGAAGTAATCGCGTGTGCAGTTGTACTTTGTGTTTAATTTGCAGGGAAGCATTTGAGGATTAGAGTAATTTGCTTGTGTGAATGTTCAATCTTTTGCGCGATTGTGTGATTACTGTAAATTATTTCTCCTCATGACCCTGTTTCCTCTGAACTATTTTATAATTGGTAATTTGCGGAGTCCTAAAGTAAAACATTAAAAAAAAAATTCTTTATTCTCCTTTTTCACCTTTTCTCCCCAATTTACACCCACCAACAATAAACAATAATCAGTAACAAATATGTCAATCCCCATATCAATAACAACGATCCCACCTTCCCACCAAACCCAAAACATTCACCCACATGTTCACATAAACAACTGACAAAAAGGAATCCGGAATCCCCCATAGCCTCCATTAATACCCCCCCCCCCCTAATGTTCGATGTTATCCAGTTCTTGAAAGTGCATAATGAATAATACTCCTGAATTGTAGAACTCCTCTGTCCTTCCCCTCAGTTCAAACTTAACCTTCTCAAGAGTCAAGAATTCCGACAGATCCCCCCCACCACTCCAGGGCACAGCCCCAACCTCGCGCACGAGGCATTCACTCTCCGGATCACCTCACACCAGACCCCCTCCTCCATATCCTCTCCCAACTCTTCCTCCCACTTTGCTTTGATCCCTTTCAGCGGTGCCTTCTCCTCCTCCAAAATAGCTACGTAGACCACTGACACAACCCCCTTCTCCAGTCCCCCTGTCGTCAGCACCTCCTCCAGCAATGTGGAGGCCGGCTCCTCCGGGAAGTTCTGTATCTCCTTTCTAGCAAAATCCCAAACCTGCATGTATCTAAACATTTCCCGCTGCTCCAGCCCATACTTTGCTTCCAGCTCCTTCAATCCTGCAAACAGACCCCTAAGAAACAAATCTTTTCGTGTCCTAATCCACTTCTCCTCCCATTTCCGAAAATTTCCATCCCACCTCCCTAGCTCAAATCTGTGGTTCCCCCGAATCGGCATTTCCCTTGACCCTGCCCCCAACCCGAAGTGTTGGCGGAACTGCCTCCAAATTTTCAATGAAGCTATAATTACCGGACTCTCTCAGTACTTCCCCGGGGTTATCTGGAGCGGCGCTGTTGCTAGTGCTTTCAATCCTGACCCCCTGCACAAACTCTCCTCCATTCTGACCCACTGGGAATCAACCCCTCTGACCCTGCTCCGCACCTTCTCTGCATTCGCTGCCCAATAGTAATACATCAGGCTCGGAAGACTCAAACCCCCTGCCTGCCTTCCTCTCTGTAGTAGCACCTTTCTAACTCTGGCCACCTTCCCTCCCTATATGATTGACGTAATCCTTCCCTCAATCCCTCTGAAAAAAGCCTTTGGCAGGAAAATCGGCAGGCATTGAAAAATAAACAGAAATCGTGGCAACATGTTCATTTTAACTGCCTGAACCCGACCCGCCAGTGACAGAGGGAGACCATCCCACCTTGCCAGATCGGCTTTCACTCTCCCCACCAAACTAGAAATGTTGTACCTGCGGAGCCCCCCCCCCCCCCCCCCCCCCCCCCCACTCCCGGGCAACCTGCACCCCCAAGTACCTAAAGTGAGTCACTGCCCTACGGAATGGCAATCCCTCCACCCCTGCCCCACATCCGGCCGAGATACCACAAAATACTCTCTTGAAAAAGGAGAGACTGGTCCCGGTGAGCTGCACATGGAGGAGGAGTGGGGATCGCTCAGAAACGGCCTGAAAGTCGGAGCACGGGGAGGATCACAAGAACAAAATAAGAATTTTTAAATTCAACCTTCCTTGTTCCTCTCCTGCAATTAAAAAAAAAAAAAGAAAAACTTTTTGGAAAGGAAAAAAAAACTTTCAAAAAAAAAAAAATCCCTTTTTATAAAAAAAAACACTTGGGGGGTTTTTTTTTTCTTTGGGGGGAACAAAAAAAAAAGAGAATTTCTTTTTCGCACCAAAACCAAGGAAAAAAATAGAAGCACAAGACAGAAATATGCTTCCAAAAATAAATTGGGGGGGGGACAGCGAGATGTAAGAAGGAACAGCAGCCCGAAGGCGAAGGAAAAAAGCAGGAGCTGCGGCCGCGCAGCAGATGACCCCATGGGGCGAGGCGGAGGTTCAAGCGAATCGAGAAGCGGAAAAGCTGGCGAACGGAGCAGGAACAGGCGCGGCGACCCCCCCCCCTTGCACGGGGAGGAATGGAGAAGCGTGCTGAAAATGGAAATAAACGCCACAAAGGAAGAAATAAAAACGGAGATAAATGCCATGAGGGAGGCACTCAGGACAGAGCTCCACACAATGATGAAGGAGATGCTGGCGGAGGCAACAGAAAAAATGCAGTGAACCATCAACGGTGTGGAAAGGAAGGTGGAGGTGCAGGAGAAAAGTATTCAGGAGTTGGAGAGGGCCGTCTCGGCCCAAAGCGACAGGATGGTAACTCGGGAAACTGAGGTGAAAAGGCTGGTAATGACCCAGGGGAGCCTAAGAGGGAAAGTGGAGGACCAGGAAACTAGGTCCAGACGGCAGAATGTTAAAATAGTGGGTCTGCCAGAGGGGATGGAGGGCAGAGATCCAACAGTCTACGTCACTCAAATGCTGGGCAAGCTAGTGGGAAGGGAGAAATTTCAAAACCCCCCAGAAATCGACAGGGCGCACAGGTCTCTCCGACCCAGGCCCAAAGCCGGGGAGCAGCCCAGAGCAATTATCGTGAAGCAGCACAGGTTCCAAGACGGGGAAAAAATCCGAAAGTGGGCCCGGCAGACGAAAGCGAGCACGTGGGAAGGGAAGACCATAAGGGTGTACCAGGACATTGGGGCGGACCTGGCCAAAAGAAGGGCTGAATTCAACAGGGACAAATCAGCACTCTACAAAAGTAATGTTAAATTTGGGATGCTATTCCCGGCCAAACTCTGGGTAACATTTGAGGGGAAGGAGCTGTTTTTTAACACCCCATCGGCAGCGGGGGAGCTCGTTAGAGCAAACAAACTGGGGGAGGGACAGCCACAACGGCCATCATGAAAGCGACGGGGATGGAAAAGAAAGGAAGAATCGGAACAAAGAGCAGCGGGCAGACCGCAAACCGAGACAATACAATCACGAACTGTATACACGTGTTTGGTGCACTGCGGACTGTGCTGACTTGTTCCCGGGCTCGTTCCACCCCTCAATGCAATGGGGGGGGGGAGCGAAGCAAGGTGAATGAGGGTGAAAAAGGCGGACAGGAGGGCGAGAGAAGGGCTAGCAAAAGGAAGGTAAAACAGGACCAGAGCAGGGCAAGTGCTGGGAGGGGGGCAACCGTGCTAGCGAGGAGGGCTAACACGGGAGGGCAGGAAGAAAGGAGAGCCTCGGCGTGCTTCTCAGGGGAGAGGGAGCGCCTGGCACAAAGAGAAGGGGGGGCAGGGCAGAAGGGGGACGACGACAAAGGAACAGGGACTGGGGGGGGGGGGGGGTGGGGGGGAGGATTCGGAGGGGGAGCGCAGAATAAAAGAGAAGCAAAGGGAAGGGTGAGGTAGATGAGCAGCACCAACACAGGCCTCGGCAAGCATGGAGCGGGGCGAGGAACCAAGATGGTGCCACAAACAGCCACTCGGGAGGGCTTCAGGACGAAGGGAGACCCTGGAGTGCAGGGGCGCAGCCACGTGGCGTACCCACAGCTGGCGGCCATGGTGGGTGCCCCCTGGACAAAAGGAAACCCCTGGGGCCCGACCTCATGGTGAGAGTGGTGACCGTGGCCATTTTGTACAGCCCCCTAATGAAGGGAAACCCCGGAGGGCAGGGGCGCATCCACCAGGTATGTATGGGTGACCCCGCAGGACCGGGGTGTAAAAAAAACCCCACCAGGTTTGTTACCTGGAACGTAAGGGGACTCAACGGCCCGGTCAAAAGATCCAGAGTCTTCACCCACCTAAGAAGCCTGCGAGCATACATAATCTACCTACAAGAGACGCACCTGAGGGACAAGGACCGACTACTGGTAAGGAAGGGCTGGGTGGGACAGACATACCACTCATGCTACGGGACGAGGGCTAGGGGAGTAGCAATATTAATTAGTAAGAGGACGAGGTTTGCGGAAATCAAGTCAGTTACGGACCCAGGGGGACGGTACGTCATGGTCAACGGAAGGGGCACCGGTCGTACTGGTAAATGTGTACGCTCCCAACTGGGACGACACAGAATTCATAAAGAAGACCATGGCAGAAATCCCCGACCTTGACACACACCGACTGATCATGGGGGACGACTTCAACTGTGTACAGGACCCACTGACCGACCGATCAAACCCCAGAGCAGGGAAAAAAACTGGCATAGCTAGGGAAGTAGGAGCATTTATGGAGCAGATGGGGGCGGTGGACCCATGGAGGTTCCTGCACCCGGGAGAGAAGGAATTTTCATAATTCTCAAGTACAGAAGGTATACACCTGTATCGACTTCTTTGCAGTGGGGAAATCGGTGCTTCCAGGGATCACGGGAACAGAGTACTCTGCGATTGTTATCTCTGACCACGCTCCACACTATATGGATGTGAGATTGGAGACAGGCCGTGCCCAGCGCCCCACATGGAGGCTGGACACGGACCTCCTGGCCAACAAGGCCTTCTGTCAGAAAACATCGCGGGCCATAGGCGACTACGTGAGTAACAACCAAAACGGGGAGGTCTCCCCCTCCACGTTCTGGGAGGCACTGAAGGCCGTGATGAGAGGAGAGATCATAGCCTACAAGGCAAGCAGAGATAGGGAAGAGAGGGTGGCCAGGCAAAAACTGGTGGACTCCATCCTGGAAGTCGTAAGAAAATACTCCGAGGCCCCGACCGTAGGGCTGCTGGCGGAGAGGAAAAAGCTGCAAATAAACTTTAACCTGCTATCCACGAGGAAAGCAGTGTACCAACTCCGTCAGACACGGGAGGACCTTCTACGAACACGGAGACAAGGCTGGCCGCCTATTGGCTCACCAGCTGAAAAAGCAGCAGCCACAAGGAAAATAGCGCAGGTAAAGGATAGCCGAGGCAGACTGGAAACAGAACCAAAGAAGGTCAATCGGGCATTTGAGACCTTCTACAGGGGACTGTACACCTGAGCCCCCCAACGGGGACGTGGGGATGAAACTGTTGCTAGACGGACTGGAACTACCAGTTGTGGGGGAAGATAGACGGGAGGAGCTGGAAACACCAATAGACCTGGGAGAAATCATGGAGAGCATCTACAAAAAATTTGCACCAGTCCTGGCCCCACACCTAAGGGACATGTTTGCGGACTCACTGGCAAGGGGCACCCTGCCCCAAACGCTAGCGCAGACCGCAATTTCACTGATACCCAAAAAAGATAAAGACCTGACGGAATGCGGATCATACAGACCCATTTCACTGCTGAACGTGAATGCGAAAATACTCGCAAAGGTCCTGGCCAAAGGGCTGGAGGGCTGTGTACCAGAGGTGGCCGCAGAGGACCAAACCGGCTTTGTCAAGGGTAGGCAGCTCACCGAGAACATCAGGCGGCTGCTGAACGTAATAATAACCCCCTCTGGGGAGAGAACACCAGAGGTGATCGTCTCCCTGGACGCAGAAAAGGCCTTCGACAGAGTCGAATGGCGTTACCTCCTCGAGGTACTGGAACGGTTTGGGCTAGGAGTGGGGTTCACCGCCTGGATGAGGCTCCTGTACAACACTCCCAAAGTGAGCGTCTGAACTAACACCACCAGCTCTAAATACTTCCAGCTGCAGAGAGGAATAAGACCGGGCTGCCCCCTGTCCCCACTCTTGTTCGACTAGCCATCGAACCCCTGGCGATAGCCCTGCGGGACGCGAAAAGCTGGAAGGGAATCCGGAGAGGAGACCGAGCACAGAGTCTCACTCTACGCAGATGACCTGCTCCTCTATGTCTCGAAGCCGCAGGAGGGACTGAAGGCAATACTGCAAATGCTGAAAGAGTTTGGAACCTTCTCGGGCTACAAACTTAATCTGGGCAAAAGCGAGGCATTCCCAGTGAACCCAAACGGGGGAGGGAGAGAGCTGGAGGGCTCCCGTTCAAAACAGCCCAGAACAGATTCCGCTACCTGGGGATGCAGATAGCCAGAGACTGGACACAGATCCACAAGTTGAACCTGACCAGCCTGGTGGAGGAAGTAAGAAGAGACCTTCAAAGGTGGAGCTCACTCCCACTCTCCCTGGCGGGGAGAGTGCAGACGATCAAGATGAATATACTGCCAAGGTTCCTCTTCCTGTTTAGATCCATTCCAATCTTCATCCCCAAGGCCTTTTTCCAAAACGTGCACCGTCTCATCATGGTGTGTGCGTGCCCGTCCCCGTCCCCCCCGGGACTCCCGAAACAGACACTGCACGGAAGGGAAATCATGGCCCCCATCTGCGGCACTCACAGATTCCCTCCAGCCATGCTAGATACCACCTTCAAAAGATGGAACCAGGACGGGGGCACATTGACAGTCAGGGACTTCTACGTTGGGCACAGACTGGCGACACTAGACGAACTGACAAGGAAGTGGAGGCTAGCAAAAGGACAGGAAATGAGACACCTCCAAAAAAAACACTTCCTCCGCAAAGAGACAGTGGGGTACCCCAGAGCCCCAGAAACACACAAATGGGATGAAGAACAGGGGACAGAGGTAGGATGGGGACTCTGGAGCGAAGCACTGAGCAGGGTGAACTCCACCTCCTCCTGCGCAAGGCTAAGCCTAATGCAGCTCAAAGTGGTGCACAGAGCGCACCTGACCAGAACCCGAATGAGCAGGTTCTTCCCGGAGGTGGAGGACAAATGTGAGCGGTGCCAGAGGGGCCCCGCCAACCACATCCACATGTTTTGGGCTTGCCCCAAGCTTGCTGGGTTCTGGACAGCCTTATCCGAGGCAATGTCCAAGGTTGTGGGGGGGGGGGGGGGGAGGGTGAAGCCATGCCCAATAGTGGCAATCTTCGGGGTATCGGAGCAGCCAGAGCTACACATGGGGAAGGGGGCCAACACCCTTGCTTTCGCTTACCTAATCGCACGCCGGAGAATCTTGCTTGGCTGACGATCGGCAGCACCACCCACAGCTGCAGACTGGCTCGCTGACCTTTCGGAATTTCTCCACCTGGAGAAGATTAAGTAAGCCACCCGAGGGTCCGAGGAAGGCTTCCTGGATACTTGGGGGCAATTTGTCGGTCTGTTCCAAAACCTGTTCGAGGCCAACAATGAGGAGTACAAAGAACAAAGAAATGTACAGCACAGGAACAGGCCCTTCGTCCCTCCAAGCCCGTGCCGACCATGCTGCCCGACTAAACTACA
Source organism: Scyliorhinus torazame (assembly GCF_047496885.1). Classification (NCBI taxonomy): domain Eukaryota; kingdom Metazoa; phylum Chordata; class Chondrichthyes; order Carcharhiniformes; family Scyliorhinidae; genus Scyliorhinus; species Scyliorhinus torazame. Next base: position 373,057,869 of record NC_092708.1, read on the forward strand.
ATCTTCTACACTTCCTGGGTCCGTATCCCTCTATTCTCATCCTATTCATGTATTTGTCAAGATGCCCCTTAAATGTCACTATCGTCCCTGCTTCCACCACCTCCTCCGGTAGCGAGTTCCAGGCACACACTACCCTCTGCGTAAAAAAACTTGCCTCGTACATCTACTCTAAACCTTGCCCCTCTCACCTTAAACCTATGCCCCCTAGTAATTGACCCCTCTACCCTGGGGAAAAGCCTCTGACTATCCACTCTGTCTATGCCCCTCATAATTTTGTAGACCTCTATCAGGTCTTCCCTCAACCTCCTTCGTTCCAGTGAGAACAAACCGAGTTTATTCAACCGCTCCTCATAGCTAATGCCCTCCATACCAGGCAGCATTCTGGTAAATCTCTTCTGCACCCTCTCTAACGCCTCCACATCCTTCTGGTAGTGTGGCGACCAGAATTGAACACTATACTCCAAGTGTGGCCTAACTAAGGTTCTATACAGCTGCAACATGACTTGCCAATTCTTATACTCAATGCCCCGGCCAATGAAGGCAAGCATGCCGTATGCCTTCTTGACGACCTTCTCCACCTGTGTTGCCCCTTTCAATGACCTGTGGACCTGTACAGCTAGATCTCTTTGACTTTCAATATTCTTGAGGGTTCTACCATTCACTGTATATTCCCTACCTGCATTAGACCTTCCAAAATGCAATACCTCACATTTGTCTGGATTAAACTCCATCTGCCATCTCTCCGCCCAAGTCTCCAAACAATCTAAATCCTGCTGTATCCTCTGACAGTCCTCATCGCTATCCGCAATTCCACCAACCTTTGTGTCGTCTGCAAACTTACTAATCAGACCAGTTACATTTTCCTCCAAATCATTTATATATACTACAAAGAGCAAAGGTCCCAGCACTGATCCCTGTGGAACACCACTGGTCACAGCCCTCCAATTAGAAAAGCATCCTTCCATTGCTACTCTCTGCCTTCTATGACCTAGCCAGTTCTGTATCCACCTTGCCAGCTCACCCCTGATCCCGTGTGACTTCACCTTTTGTACTAGTCTACCATGAGGGACCTTGTCAAAGGCCTTACTGAAGTCCATATAGACAACATCCACTGCCCTACCTACATCAATCATCTTAGTGACCTCCTCGAAAAACTCTATCAAGTTAGTGAGACACGACCTTCCCTTCACAAAACCGTGCTGCCTCTCACTAATACGTCCATTTGCTTCCAAATGGGAGTAGATCCTGTCTCGAAGAACTCTCTCCAGTAATTTCCCTACCACTGAAGTAAGGCTCACCGGCCTGTAGTTCCCGGGATTATCCTTGCTACCCTTCTTAAACAGAGGAACAACATTAGCTATTCTCCAGTCCTCCGGGGCATCCCCTGAAGACAGTGAGGATCCAAAGATTTCTGTCAAGGCCTCAGCAATTTCCTCTCCAGCCTCCTTCAGTATTCTGGGGTAGATCCCATCAGGCCCTGGGGACTTATCTACCTTAATATTTTTTAAGACACCCAACACCTCGTCTTTTTGGATCACAATGTGACCGAGGCTATCTACACCCCCTTCTCCAGACTCAACATCTACCAATTTCTTCTCTTTGGTGAATACTGATGCAAAGTATTCATTTAGTACCTCGCCCATTTCCTCTGGCTCCACACATAGATTCCCTTGCCTATCCTTCAGTGGGCCAACCCTTTCCCTGGCTACCCTCTTGCTTTTTATGTATGTGTAAAAAGCCTTGGGATTTTCCTTAACCCTATTTGCCAATGACTTTTCGTGACCCCTTCTAGCCCTCCTGACTCCTTGCTTAAGTTCCTTCCTACTTTCCTTATATTCCACGCAGGCTTCGTCTGTTCCCAGCCTTTTAGCCCTGACAAATGCCTCCTTTTTCTTTTTGACGAGGCCTACAATATCTCTCGCTATCCAAGGTTCCCGAAAATTGCCGTATTTATCCTTCTTCCTCACAGGAACATTTCGGTCCTGAATTCCTTTCAACTGCCACTTGAAAGCCTCCCACATGTCAGATGTTGATTTGCCCTCAAACATCCGCCCCCAATCTATGTTCTTCAGTTCCCGCCTAATATTGTTATAATTAGCCTTCCCCCAATTTAGCACATTCATCCTAGGACCACTCTTATCCTTGTCCACCAGTACTTTAAAACTTACTGAATTGTGGTCACTGTTACCGAAATGCTCCCCTACTGAAACATCTACCACCTGGCCGGGCTCATTCCCCAATACCAGGTCCAGTACCGCCCCTTCCCTAGTTGGACTGTCTACATATTGTTTTAAGAAGCCCTCCTGGATGCTCCTTACAAACTCCGCCCCGTCTAAGCCCCTGGCACTAAGTGAGTCCCAGTCAATATTGGGGAAGTTGAAGTCTCCCATCACCACAACCCTGTTGTTTTTACTCTTTTCCAAAATCTGTCTACCTATCTGCTCCTCTATCTCCCGCTGGCTGTTGGGAGGCCTGTAGTAAACCCCCAACATTGTGACTGCACCCTTATTCCTGATCTCTACCCATATAGCCTCACTGCCCTCTGAGGTGTCCTCCCGCAGTACAGCTGTGATATTCTCCCTAACCAGTAGCGCAACTCCGCCTCCCCTTTTACATCCCCCTCTATCCCGCCTGAAACATCTAAATCCTGGAACGTTTAGCTGCCAATCCTGCCCTTCCCTCAACCAGGTCTCTGTAATGGCAACAACATCATAGTTCCAAGTACTAATCCAAGCTCTAAGTTCATCTGCCTTACCCGTAATACTACTTGCATTAAAACATATGCACTTCAGGCCACCAGACCCGCTGTGTTCAGCAACTTCTCCCTGTCTGCTCTGCCTCAGAACCCCACTGTCGCTATTCCCTAGTTCTCCCTCAATGCTCTCACCTTCTGACCTATTGCTCCCGTGCCCACCCCCCCTGCCATACTAGTTTAAACCCTCCCGTGTGACACTAGCAAACCTCGCGGCCAGGATATTTATGCCTCTCCGGTTTAGATGCAACCCGTCCTTATATAGGTCACACCTGCCCCGGAAGAGCTCCCAGTGGTCCAGATAACGGAAACCCTCCCTCCTACACCAGCTGTTTAGCCACGTGTTTAGCTGCTCTATCTTCTTATTTCTAGCCTCACTGGCACGTGGCACAGGGAGTAATCCCGAGATTACAACCCTCGAGGTCCTGTCTTTTAACTTTCTGCCTAGCTCCCTGAACTCCTGCTGCAGGACCTCATGCCCCTTCCTGCCTATGTTGTTAGTACCAATATGTACAACGACCTCTGCCTGTTTGCCCTCTCCCTTCAGGATGCCCTCTACCCGTTCGGAGACATCCTGGACCCTGGCACCAGGGAGGCAACATACCATCCTGGAGTCTCTTTCACGTCCACAGAAGCGCCTATCTGTGCCCCTGACTATAGAGTCCCCTATTACTATTACTCTTCTGCGCTTTGACCCTCCCTTCTGAACATCAGAGCCAGCCGTGGTGCCACTGCTCTGGCTGCTGCTGTTTTCCCCTGATAGGCTATCCCCCCGACTATCCCAAGGGGTATACCTGTTCGAGAGGGGGACAACCACAGGGGATTCCTGCACTGACTGCCTGCCTTTTCTGGTGGTCACCCATTTCTCTGCCTGCACCTTGGGTGTGACCACATTTACATAACTGCGATCTATGACGCTTTCCGCCACCTGCATGCTCCTAAGTGCATCCAATTGCTGCTCCAACCGAACGATGCGGTCTGTGAGGAGCTCCAGTTGGGTGCACTTTCTGCAGATGAAGCCATCCGGGACGCTGGAAGCCTCCCGGACCTGCCACATCTCACAGTCAGAGCACTGCACCCCTCTAACTGACATTGCGTCAATTAATTAAAATTAAATTAAAATTAAAAAAAAATATATATATATATTTAAAAAATTTTTTCAAAGTTACTGTTAACTATCTGTTTCCTAGCACTAGATTTCTAATAGAAATGCGAAAGCTAAATATAGTACTCTCCGATCTCTGGCTTAGATATCCCTCTAAATTATAATTAAGTAATTATGTTTAATTAGTTACCAATGCTTAATTTTTTAACTTTCGTGTAGATTCCCAACCAGCCACTCAGGCCACAGCTTTTCTGTGATGTCACTTCAGTTTCCCCCCGACACACACAATTTGAAAAAGGTATAAAAGTAAAAATCACTTACCTTCTTACCTTCTGAGTGTCTTAGATGTTCTCAGGTTCTCTCCCTGACAAAGACTGCTCCTCCTCCTCCGAACCTATTAAGAATTTTATTTTATTTTTAAAACTCCAAACGAAGGGCAAACTAAACCTCTGTATAATAAAGGAAATTAGGGCAGGCAAGAAAAATGTGTTGTGTATATATGCAACTGTTTATAAATATGAGAAATGCCAATAAAAAGATTTAAAAAAAAAAAAAAAAAAAAATACTCATTCTTGTCTAGATTCAGCTTGTACCCCAAGAAAGACCCAAGCACTCTAAGCAGCTCCAATATTCCCCCTATCATAGAACATAGAACATAGAAAATACAGCACAGAACAGGCCCTTCGGCCCACGATGTTGTGCCGAACCTTTGTCCTAGATTAATCATAGATTATCATTGAATTTACAGTGCAGAAGGACGCCATTCGGCCCTTTGAGTCTGCACCGGCTCCTGGAAAGAGCACCCTACACAAACTCAACACCTCCACCCAACACCAAGGGCAATTTTGGACATTAAGGGCAATTTATCATTGGCCAATTCACCTAACCTGCACATCTTTGGACTGTGGGAGGAAACCGGAGCACCCGGAGGAAACCCACGCAGACACTGGGAGGACGTGCAGACTCCGCACAGACAGTGACCCAAGCCGGAATCTAACCTGGGACCCTGGAGCTGTGAAGCATTGTGCTATCCACAATGCTACCGTGCTGCCCTTAAGAACAAATAAATCTACACTATATAATTTTACCGTAATCCATGTACCTATCCAATAGCTGCTTGAAGGTCCCTAATGTTTCCGACTCAACTACTTCCACAGGCAGTGCATTCCATGCCCCCACTACTCTCTGGGTAAAGAACCTACCTCTGATATCCCTCCTATATCTTCCACCTTTCACCTTAAATTTATGTCCCCTTGTAATGGTTTGTTCCACCCGGGGAAAAAGTCTCTGACTGTCTACTCTATCTATTCCCCTGATCATCTTATAAACCTCTATCAAGTCACCCCTCATCCTTCTCCGTTCTAATGAGAAAAGGCCTAGCACCCTCAACCTTTCCTCGTAAGACCTACTCTCCATTCCAGGCAACATCCTGGTAAATCTTCTTTGCACCTTTTCCAAAGCTTCCACATCCTTCCTAAAATGAGGCGACCAGAACTGTACACAGTATTCCAAATGTGGCCTTACCAAAGTTTTGTACAGCTGCATCATCACCTCACGGCTCTTAAATTCAATCCCTCTGTTAATGAACGCGAGCACACCATAGGCCTTCTTCACAGCTCTATCCACTTGAGTGGCAACTTTCAAAGATGTATGAACATAGACCCCAAGATCTCTCTGTTCCTCCACATTGCCAAGAACTCTACCGTTAACCCTGTATTCCGCATTCATATTTGTCCTTCCAAAATGGACAACCTCACACTTTTCAGGGTTAAACTCCATCTGCCACTTCTCAGCCCAGCTCTGCATCCTATCTATGTCTCTTTGCAGCCGACAACAGCCCTCCTCACTATCCACAACTCCACCAATCTTCATATCGTCTGCAAATTTACTGACCCACCCTTCAACTCCCTCATCCAAGTCATTAATGAAAATCACAAACCGTAGAGGACCCAGAACTGATCCCTGCGGTACGCCACTGGTAACTGGGATCCAGGCTGAATATTTACCATCCACCACCACTCTCTGACTTCTATCGGTTAGCCAGTTCGTTATCCAACTGGCCAAATTTCCCACTATCCCATGCCTCCTTACTTTCTGCATAAGCCTACCATGGGGAACCTTCTCAAATGCCTTACTAAAATCCATGTACACTACATCCACTTCTTTACCTTCATCCACATGCTTGGTCACCTCCTCAAAGAATTCAATAAGACTTGTAAGGCAAGACCTACCCCTCACAAATCCGTGCTGACTATCTCTAATCAAGCAGTGTCTTTCCAGATGCTCAGAAATCCTATCCTTCAGTACCCTTTCCATTACTTTGCCTACCACCGAAGTAAGACTAACTGGCCTGTAATTCCCAGGGTTATCCCTAGTCCCTTTTTTGAACAGGGGCACGCCATTCGCCACTTTCCAATCCCTGGTACCATCCCTGTTGACAGTGAGGACGAAAAGATCATTGTCAACGGCTCTGCAATTTCATCTCTTGCTTCCCATAGAATCCTTGGATATATCCCGTCGGGCCCGGGGGACTTGTCTATCCTCAAGTTTTTCAAAATGCCCAACACATCTTCCTTCCTAACAAGTATTTCCTCGAACTTACCAATCTGTTTCACACTGTCCTCTCCAACAATATCGCCCCTCTCATTTGTAAATACAGAAGAAAAGTACTCGTTCAAGACCTCTCCTATCTCTTCAGACTCAATACACAATCTCCCGCTACTGTCCTTGATCTGACCTACCCTCGCTCTATTCATTCTCATATTTCTCACATGTGTAAAAGGCCTTGGGGTTTTCCTTGATCCTACGCGCCAAAGATTGTTCATGCCCTCTCTTAGCTCTCCTAATCCCTTTCTTCAGTTCCCTCCTGGCTATCTTGTATCCCTCCAATGCCCTGTCTGAACCTTGTTTCCTCAGCCTTATCGACACACTCCGTTCCGACCCATATAACAGCAAGTCATCGGCATATAAGGACACCCTATGCTCTATTTCCCCCCCCCCCTGCACTATTCCTTTCCATACCCCCGAACGTCTTAATGCAATGGCCAACGGCTCAATCGTGAGTGCAAACAGCAGGGGGGGACATAGGACATCCCTGCCTCGTCCCACGGTGGAGAGAAAAGTATCTCGAGCTGATGTTGTTTATGCGGACACTCACCCTCGGCTCCTTATATAGTAGCTTTACTCAATTCACAAATCTTGGTCCAATCCCAAACCGCTCCAGAACTGCCATCAAGTACCCCCATTCTGTTCGAAAGTAAAACATGTGTTCAAGTAAAAAGTGCCATGGCTTGAAACTTCCAATTGCGAAATTAGTGTCTATTTATATTTTTTAACATGGCGAAGAAGAATAAAGTTAGATTGGTTGTGGGGCAGTGGAACTTTTTAAATTTTCAAGTTTTCCTTTTGCTCCGTGTAGTGAGACGCTGTTAAATTTGTGTTTGCTGCATTCAGTGTTTACTGTTGCCAGTTGATGAGCCTTGCAGCCCAGTAGAGACAGGTTCATTTCACAATCGGTGCTTATTTAACTGACTTTAGTCGACTTATTGAGGTAGTTTACTCTCCGCGATGAAGATTCATGCTCCTGATCACCATCTGGAAGCCACCTGCTGCCGAGTGAGTGTATGCGAAAATTTGCTGAGGGCAGGATATTTCTAGAGCAGGAGTTACTCTACAGTCTCACACATGAAGAATGGCTTCTTGGTCATGGTACCAGAAGATTAGCAGAGAACTGTATCACAGTGAGAGTCAACGTTGTTGGAGGGGAGGAGGGCATATTTTCAAATAGAACACCACTCCCCTCAATAACATGGAAGTAACCACTTTAAGGAAAAACTCATGAGCTGCGAATGTTCTTAGCTTACTCCACTTGCTATTTTGGGCCTCACTGTTCCAGATAGTTGTTCAGCTATTGCCAGTTTTAATAAATGTCAAAGAATCAGTAGCTTCATTAATTTTGAATTATGGAAGCCTGTGCTTTGGCTGACAGCATTTTCACTGGTAAATCTGTTTTCTATAGCCCCACATAGACATGTAAGCACATGATTTATCAGCCTGTCTTCAACCTATTGAAAGCTGATTAACTGCATGGACATTGAACTCTGGATTGAGGAGCTGCCCAGTGTTGAATATTCTTTCCTCGGACATCAGCTGAACAACCCACTGCAGAGAGGGGATTGCAGTTAAGGATATCAGCAAAACATAATCAAATGTCCTACTAGAAAGGAAAAAAAGCCGTGTATTGATATAGCTCTCTTTCACAACCTCGGGACACCCTCAAGTGTCTAATAGCTAATGAAGAGAAGTCATTTTTGTAACATAGGAAATGCAGCAATTAATTTGCACACAGGAAAATCCCGGAAAAGTGTAGTTAAAATATGCATTACCTAATTTGTGGAGGAAGAGAAAACTACCATAATGATTTTGCATTGTGTGAGACCCACGCTAATGTGGACAGTTCTTATCGGAAATGTCTTTCCTAGCCAGTTGGAAGCCCCTGATACTAATGGTAAAACCCCTGCTTATTTGCTAGATTTGGCAGCCCAGCAGATCTACAGAACTGTCCTCAATCACCAGTGAAATCCTTAGTTTTCCTTAGTTTGGCTTGCTGCTGACTGTGTCGGATTCAAGATCTCATTAAAGAAATGCAAATATTTTTTTTAACAAGCACGTTGTATCGAAAAAAAGCTACCTAAATGTCCCATCTCCCTTTTGAAGTGTGGGGAGTGTTTTGGCCAAGGTCGAAACCGAGTTTACATGGAATGTTTGCTTCCATGCAGCTATCACTGAAAAAAATATGCTGCATCTTTTACCTGGAGCGTATGTGGAATTCTGGTCATTTTGATTTGATAGTTTAGGCCATTATATATACCCAATAAAACAACAAACCAGTTTATCTAATTTTGTGATCATGGCAATGTTTTCGCTGCTGGATTAGGCAATCAAAATAATGATTGCATCATCTGGACTTGAGGTTGAAGTAGTAGTCCAGAAGGATGTTTGCCCAGATTCAGAAATTGTGTTTAAAGTAAATTAATCTATTTTGTGCTTGTAGCTGAAGCAGGTGCCACGTCCTCAGACCAGTCAGTACTCTCCGAGGGGAAAAGGACTCAATTGGTAGCCAGAAAGCAATCTGGAGAAGAGCTGGAACAGCAAGTTAAGACCAAGGATGATGAACTGACTGTTGGTTTTCTCCAAGAGTGGGAGAATGCTTCAGCAGAGATCAACCAGCTGAAGAAGGAGTGCGAGAGACTGCAGGTGGAACACGTGAAGTCACAGAACTGTATGATGGAGCTGCAGAGTAAAGTGGAGAAACAGGAAAAACAACTGTCGGGGAAAGTGGCACTGGAGGAAGAAGTGCTCCGGCTAAGGCAGGCTGCGACAGGTACAATATCCTCTTCATTGTAGCTGCTGTGCTGCTTTATACCCAAGAAGACCATGCTACTGGCGAGGTACAACAGTTACTTTTTCCCTGCCGATCTCCCAGGTAGTCAAATGAAGCATGTTTATTTGTGAAAATACAGTGAAGTATTATGTTTTGAATTAAAAGGCGGAGGTCAGAGCAAGAGTAGGCCCTACAGCCCTGAAGACTAATTTGCCATTCAGAAAGAATGTTGATCTTCTACACAACTCCACCTTCCTGCTTAATCCTTAAACCTCTTCATTCCCGTGTCCAAATGTCTCTATCTCACCCAACAATTGAGCAAAAACAGTTTTCTATTTCAACGATTCACAATACCCCTTGGTAAAAAAATGTCTCCTCAACTGTCCTTATTGGCCCCCATCTTATCCTGAGGCTATGACCTTTACTTTTAGACTCTCCAGCCAAGGGAAACAGCCTCTCAGCATCTATTTTATCTGTTTAATGAGATCATCTCTCATTCTTGCAAATTCTGAACTTTGTAGCAAGGTTAAATGGTTGTCCAATGTGATCATCCAATCTGCATTTAGTCTCCCCAGTGTAGGGGAGGCTATGTTATGTCGATGAATACTGCATATTAAGTTGAAAGGAGTACAAGGAGATTAATGCTTCACTTGAAATACTGTAACATCAATAATTGGTGCAGAATGTGTATTTTCCACACAATGAAAGCAATCGATCATAATGGTATAGATGAGAGTAATCCTCAATTACCGTCTGTTTTCAGCAAAACATGTTTTGTGATGTATGTAATGGTCTCTCGCACCACCTCAAACTCTGCCTTTCACTCCAGTGGGATAGGTGAGAAGGATTCCAAAGGTTAGAGTGTCCACGTCTCGGGAGCGTAGTCTAAAAATTGGAGCCAAATCTTTCAAGGGGTGAAATTTCGAAATGTTTCTATGCTCAAAGAGAGGTAGCAGTTTGGAACTCTCAACTTGACTGGCTCCATTCTTCTTAGAATGAGAATCAACACCTAATTTTTATTCCGGGAGATGGTTGGGGCTCCCTTCGCAGATTGTAAGGCGATGCTATTTAACGGTTTCCTCTTCTGTCTCCCTATATTTTTGTTATAACAAATGTCTGTCATGTTATTTAAGTTGTCCAGTGTGTATAATGTTTTTTAAAAAAAAAAAAAAAAAGTTTGGAGCTCTTCCACAAATGGCAACTGACACTTCACCACTTGTGAATTTTGAATCAGAGATTGGTTAAGGTATTAAGGGATATCGGTTCAAGGCAGGTTAATGGAGTTAGGTCAGTGATCAGCAATGATCTCATTGAATGGCAGAACCCGCTCAAGAGGATAATGGTTGTCTTTTGTTCTTTTGTTTCTTCTATGAAGTTATGCATCCATATTTCACTCCTTGAGAGAAAACCTGTAAACTTGAGTGGGCCCATTGGACCATTTAATCTCCTTTTCTCAAGGTACTATTCATGACTGGCATCATGAGGCCTCTGGTACCTTGCTGTTCTTCATCTGTGGCTTGTTCGAGTCATGATTGGCCATTTAAGCTTGGGGGAAAATTGCAGTCATGCTTGAATTTGACCATGCCAGTATGCAGATATGTATTATTTCTGGAGGCGCATGATATAATAATCAGGAAAGGGAGCTCTGGTGATTTTTCACTTGCCTCTAAAGCTCAAGGAAGCCGAGGTCAATTATGCCATCTCCAACACCATTACCATGAACCAACTTGTCACAGAGTAATAGTCCAGCCAGCGCACTTGTGGTCAATAAATCTCGGTTCTGTGCGGCACAGCATGTTTATCAAAAGAGCAATGGATCGAATTCCGTGTCTCTCCCAACACAGGCGGTAATTTAAAATGCTGCACTGATGGAACGATGTGAAGTGGATGTTTTGTTTTGTTTCTTGTTGCCATCAAGTTGATGAATGTTGGAGAATAGAACCCAACCACTTGAAGAACCAGTGGCAGAATCTAGCAGTCCCATGGTTAGATACTGCATATTACAAATTGACTGGTAAATTAAGCTGTCAGTTTCACTTCAGTGATGTGTCTTCAGGTTTACCTCAAATGAAAAATATAATATTGTACTACACCACTGCAATTGCCTCTGATTCGCTGAATGGATGAAGTTTCAGCAGCACGTGAGCTGAGGTGGCAATGGAGTCTGGCGATGTGGAGGCAGAAATAGGCGGCCTTGGTAAGAAGTGGATATGAAGTTGGATGCTCATCTTGGGGTCAAACACAACACCATAGCATTGTGGATAGCACAAATGCTTCACAGCTCCAGGATCCGAGGTTCGATTCCGGCTTAGGTCACTGTCTGTGCGGAGTCTGCACGTCCTCCCCGTGTGTGCGTGGGTTTCCTCCGGGTGCTCCGGTTTCCTCCCACAGTCCAAAGATGTGCGGGTTAGGTGGATTGGCCATGCTAAATTGCCCATAGTGTCCAAAATTGCCCTTAGTGTAGGGTGGGGTTATGGGGATAGGGTGGAGGTGTTGACCTTGGGTAGGGTGCTCTTTCCAAGAGCCGGTGCAGACTCGATGGGCCGAATGGCCTCCTTCTGCACTGTAAATTCTATGATTCTAAGGCCTGACTGACTTCAAGCTGTAATAATAATATTTATAATAATCTATTATTATCACAAGTAGACACTGCAATGAAGTTACTGTGAAAATCCCCTAGCCGCCACACTCCGGCGCTTGTTCGGGTACACGGGAAGAATTCAGAATGTCCAATTCACCTAACAAGCACATCTTTCGGGACTTGTGGGAGGAAACCCACGCAGACATGGGGAGAACCTGCAGACTCCGCACAAAGAGTGACCCAAGCCGGGAATCGAACCTGGGACCCTGATGCTGTGAAGCAACAGTGCTAACCACTGTGCTACCTTGCTGCCCTGTTGCAGGGAAATTGATGGAAGTGGTCGTGTTTGGGGCAGTATTTAGTTGGTGGAAATTTATGATCATCCGGTACTAGATTTAGGACAAAGTGCAAAAATGCAAATCAGAGACAGTGGACCGGGGTGGATGAGAAGCAAGAGCAGGCGAAGAATAGATCCTTGGGAGACTCCAGAGGTAATAGTGCAGGACTGGAAAGAGAGTCGATTGCAGATGACTCTCTGGCTATGATTCTATAGGTAAGAGAGACCAGATAATAATGGCCATTTCACTCAGCTGGACAATGGAGGAAAAACATTGGAGGAGGACGGTGTGATCAAGTATGTTGGAGGCTGTAGATTGAACAAGTAAGTTGAGAAGAGAGTTTACCAAGGTCATTTATTGTAATTGCATTAAAGTGTATATTAGAATCTGGATCCAGGCAGCTCAATAATTCAACCTCTCAAGGACGTTAACTTCCATCCCATTACTCTGGACCAGCTTTAAACAGAGTTTCAGAACTGAAAGGAAAATATGCTAATCCAATTGACATCACATCCAACACTTCACACTGCCTGATTTAAATTCTTCATTTCTAGAATTCTAAAAGTTGTAGCTGGTAAATTGTTCTCTGTACCACAACACTATTTAATGCAAGGAGTGGATCCATGCAAAACTATCACTTTAGATGATACTTATGTGGCACTACTTCAACTGAACTGGAACACACTTTGCCAATCTGATTTCAGTACTTCTCGAATACATGAAGTCTTTCACGGTTCGGCACCACCAGACTCTTTCAAACTTTTTATAAATGAGATAACAAATTTTTGGTTAGATCCAAAGTTCTTAATCTATATTCCAATGACGGGCAAGATCAGCTTAGATTTTATTTTCAAGAACCTTCTGATTTGATGTATTTTTTGCTCAGATAATTTGGAGCATTCTATGAAGGTATGTACTTCTTCCAGGAAAGATGTAATGATCAATAAAGGTGGATTTTTTTGTCCTATATGTTAAGGTTTTAACATGTTTTCACATTTCCTTTGACTATTGCAGATGCAGAGAACGAATTGAACAGACTGTCTAACATGAATGAAGTATGTATTTGCAAGTGGCTTCCTGAGCTGCATGAATGTTGCTATCTTGAGTTTGTGTTCAATATTTCTGTTTGAGATAGAATTTGTATTTTATCAGGCTGTCTCGATAACACCTGAGTGATAGTGTTATCCATGAATGGGGTACAGTAGTGCACCATGAGTCTATGTAAATGTGTACCTTAAATAAAAATCAGCTGTAAGGAGTCAAAGCTGATTATGGACACTTTCAAGAAAAATGTTTTAATGGTTTATTCCTTTGTGATAAAATGAATCAAGCTAGACTCAGGGTTTAAAGTGATCATGCCGTGAGCATTCATTTGAAGAAATATTTCAATTGACATTCCAATAATTAAACTGTGCATCTATGTGAAACAATTATTAAGTAAACCTTAAGCTTCACATGTACGTGTGAGGAATAGTGTCCTCACCATTTTATTTGAAACAGTGTATTTCCTTCTAGTGAGGCGTAAATATAGAGCTACAGTCTTGATTGATAAGGTACCCAAAGAACTTCTATACGTGTTTCAAAATTGAGACAGTAATTAGAAAACAGTGGCTTGCTTCAGTGACAGGAGAACTGACTGGTTTCTGAAATATCTACTCTACCTAATAATGCACTCATTTTTTGTATTCTTTATTCACACTACCATCTCAGTTTGTGGTATATTTAATGTGGGTACAGGCAAATGATCAGCTATTCTGTCATTATGCTTTCATTAGTACATATTAGAAGTATGAATGCGTAAAAGTAATCTCCAAATTTAAGAGCATGTACTAAATTTATTTGAATAGTTCAGAATTAGGTTCGACAATTTCTGCGTGGTAGAAAATTTGGTCTTTCTGTTGATAGATAATGGATATATTTAGACAAATTATAATCCAGGACAAGGGTAACTATGCACATAGCACACCGTCTATCAAAATACAGATCAGAAAATAATGAAAACGTGGGGGGGGTGGAGAATCAAAAACTGTTTAAAATTACTTCTCGTGTAAAGTGCTCTCATGTCTAGTATAAAAATTGTCCAGGTTCATAATTGTTGCTTTGAATTTCCTTTTCAGGCTAAGTATAATGGAAAGGAAGATATTCAAGAGCTAAAAGCAAGTCTGAATTTGCTGATCCATGAAAAGGAGGAACTACAAAAAGAAAAGGTGGGCGTAGGATCTTGTTTTTCTTTCATTTGAAGGCTACAATTTGAGTGAGCTTAAGTAACTTCCTCACCTGCGCTCCGAAAGCTAGTGATTCGAAGCAAACCTGTTGGACTTCTTACAGCTTTCAATAGGTTCACGTCTCTTCATTTTGCTGAGCCGTAGTGTCCTGTGACCATTGTAAGGCTCTTCTCTCGGTTTTCAGAGAATACTTCATTGATGATTAGCAGTAACGTCCACTCGGGCGATTTCATTTCCAAGTCTCATCATGGAAAATTTTCCAGAATCATTAGATTGTCAGGGGATCTCTTCGACTAGAGACTGTCCTCCCTCCCGCATTCCGCCTGGTAGCTCGCAGAAGACCACCATATATCTCTGTCTTGTTTTCTCTCTCAGATCACATGATCCTCTTCATTGCACCACTGGCTAGACAGCATTTATTGGCCATCCTTAATTACCCTTGAGAAACTGGTGGTGAGCTGACTTCTTGAAGCTTGGCAGTCCATGGTATGGGTATGCCCGCAGTGCTGTTAGAGAGGGATTTCCAGAATTTTGACTGTGGCAATGAAGGAACAATGATATATTTCCAAGTCAGGATGGTGAGTGTCTTTGGGTGGGTGTTGGGGGAGGGGGGGGGAGGACACACCTGTCCTCGCCCCCAAAGAACCGGTTCATCCTTGTCCCGGTCATGTGTGCCCTGTGCAGCACCTTAAACTGTATGAGGCTGAGCCTCGCGCATGAGAAAGAGTTCACCCTCCCTCGGGCATCTGCCCATGTCCCCTCTTCGATCTCCTCTCCCAACTCCTCCTCCCACTTACCTTTCACCTCCACCACCGAGGCCGCCGCCTCCTGCATCACCTGGTAAGTTTCCGAGATCTTCCCCACTCCCACCCATCTCCCCCCCCCCCCCCCCCCCCCCCGAGAGCACCCTGTCCTGTACTGTGCGTGGCAGCAGCCGCGAGAATGCCACCACCTGCCGCCTAGCAAACGCCCTTACCTGTAAGTACCTGAAGGTGTTTCCCGGGGGGAGCCCATACTTCTCCTCCAGCGCCCCCAGACTCGTACCCACGGAAGACGCCATCTCCAGCCTCTTCCATGCAGCCCCCTCCCCCTCCATCACCCACTTGAGTACCATCGTCACATTGGCGACCCAGTAGTACCCACAGAGGTTGGGCAGCGCCAGCCCCTCCCCCCTATCTGTACTCCGCTCCAGGAACACCCTTCTCACCCTCGGAGTCCCTTGCGCCCACACAAAGCCCATTATGCTCCTGGTGACCCGCCTAAAAAAGGCCTTCGGGATAAACACGGGGAGGCACTGGAACAGGAACAAAAACCTTGGGAGCACCGTCATTTTGACTGACTGCACCCTACCCGCCAAGGACAGCGGCAACGCGTCCCACCTCTTGAACTCCTCCTCCATTTGCTCCACCAGCCTTGTGAAATTAAGCCTATGCAGGGCCCCCCAGCTCCTGACCACCTGGACCCCCAAATACCTGAAGCTCCTCTCCGCCCTTTTTAGTGGGAGCTTGCCAATCCCCCTCTCCTGGTCCCCTGGGTGAACCATGAACAGCTCGCTCTTCCCCATGTTGAGCTTGTACCCTGAGAAATCCCCGAATTCCCTGAGGATCCTCATTACCTCCGGCATTCCCCCCACCGGTTCCGCCACATATAGCAGCAAGTCGTCCGCATAGAGCGGCACCCTATGCTCCTCCCCACCCCGCACCAACCCCCTCCAGTTCCTCGACTCCCTCAGTGCCATAGCCAGGGGTTCAATCGCCAGTGCGAAGAGCAGGGGGGACAGGGGACACCCCTGCCTCGTCCCTCGGTGCAACCAAAAGTACTCCGACCTCCTCCTGTTTGTGGCCACACTCTCCATTGGGACCTCATACAACAGCCTAACTCACCTGACAAACCCCTCCCCAAACCCAAACCTCTTCAGCGCCTCCCACAGGTACCCCCACTCTACCCTATCAAAAGCTTTCTCAGCATCCATCGCCACCACTATCTCCGCCTCCCCCTCCCTCGCTGGCATCATGATAACGTTCAGAAGCCTCCGCACATTCGTGTTCTACTGCCTCCCCTTCACGAACCCCGTCTGGTCTTTGTGGATGACCTGCGGCTCACAATCCTCAATCCTCAGTGGCTAAGACCTTTGCCAGCAACTTGGCATCTACGTTTAGCACCAAAATCGGCCCATAAGACCCACACTGAAGGGGATCCTTGTCCCGCTTCAGGATCAAGGAGATCAGTGCCCGGGACATCGTCAGGGACAAAGCCATCCCCTCCCTTGCCTCATTGAAGGTCCTAACTAGCAACGGGCCCAATAGGTCCATATATTTTTTATAGAATTCGACCGGGAAACCGTTCGGCCGCGGTGCCTTCCCCGCCTGCATGCTCCCTGTCCCTTTGGTCAGCTCCTCCAGCCCAACCGGGGCCCCCAATCCCGCCACCAGTCCCTCCTCCACCTTCGGAAACCTCAATTGGTCCAGAAAGCGGCCCATCCCTCCCTCCTCCAGTGGGGGCTCGGACCGATACAATTCCTCATAAAAGTCCCTGAAGACCCCATTGATGCCAACCCCACTCTGCACCACACTCCCTCCCCTGTCCTTAACTCCCCCGATCTCCCTAGCTGCGTCCCGCTTCCGAAGCTGATGTGCCAGCATCCGGCTCGCCTTTTCCCCATACTCATAAATCGCCCCCTGGGCCTTCCTCGACTACACCTCCGCCTTCCTGGTGGTCACCAGGTCGAATTCGGCCTGGAGGCTGCGCCTCTTCCTCAACAGTCCTTCCTCCGGCACCTCCGCATACCTCCTGTCTACCGTCACCATCTCCCCCACCAGCCTCTCCCTCTGCTCCCTCCTCTCCTTGTGGGCCCTAATGGGGATCAGCTCTCCCCTAACCACCGCCTTCAGCGCCTCCCATACCATCCCACTCGGACCTCCCCGTTGTCGTTGGCCTCCAGGTACCTCTCTATGCTTCCTCGGACCCGCTCACTCACCTCCTCGTCTGCCAACAGCCCCACCTCCAAGCACCACAACGGGCGCTGGTCCCTCTCCTCCCCCAGCTCTAACTCCACCCAATGCAGGGCGTGATCCGAAATGGCTATTGCCGAGTACTCTGTATCCTCTACTCTCGCTATCAGCGCCCTGCTCAAAATAAAAAAAGCCGATCCGGGAATAAGCCTTATGGACATGTGAGAAGAATGAAAATTCCCTAGCCCCCGGCCTTGCAAATCTCCAAGAGTCCACCCCTCCCATCTGGTCCATAAACCCCCTCAGCACTCTAGCCGCCGCCAGCTTCCTACCCGTCCTAGACCTGGAGCGATCCAGTGCCGGATCCAACACCGTGTTAAAGTCTCCCCCCATTATCAGGCCCCCACTTCCAAGTCTGGGATCCGACCCAACATGCGCCGCATAAAATCCGCATCGTCCCAGTTCGGGGCATACACATTGACCAGTACCATCCTCTCTCGCTGCAGCTTACCACTAACCATTACGTACCTGCCGCCATTGTCTGCCACAATGTTCGACGCCTCGAACTACACCTTCTTTCCCACCAAGATCGCAACCCCTCGATTTTTGGCATCCGAATGAAACACCTGACCTACCCACCCTTTCCTCAATCTTACCTGGTCTGCCACCTTCAGGTGTGTCTCCTGGAGCATGACCACATCCGCCTTCAGGTGCGCGAACATGCGGGCCCGCTTGACCGGCCCGTTCAGTCTCCTTACATTCCAGGTTATCAGCCGGATCAGGGGGCTACCCGCCCCATACCCCGCCGACTAGCCATAACCCCTCCTCGGCCAGCCACGCGCCTGCACCCCACCCCCGGCCCGTTCCTCACGGCGGCAGACCCCCGTCACGACCCCCCCCCCCCTGCCATTCGCTCCAGCTCCCCCTTGACCATAGCAGCAGTAACTCTATTCCCCCCCCCCCCCCCCCCCCCCCCCCCCCCCCCCCCCCGGGGCTAGGACCCATCCTAGCTTTACTCCCCCCATTGCACTTCCGCAAGTCAGCTGACTCCTGCTGACCCCGGCCACTCCCGCCTCTCCTTCCCCCTCAAAAAGTAACATACAATTCGCTCGATTGTACCCGGCCCTCCTCTTCGCCACCTCCGCACTCCAGTCCTGGTATATTCGAACCTCCGCGTTCTCCCACCTGCTGCTCCTTTCCTTCTTGGCCCACCTGAGCGCACACTCCTGATCAGCGAACCGATGAAACCGCACCAGCACTGCCCGCAGAGGCTCGTTAGCCTTGGGCCTCCTCGCCAGCACTCTATGGGCCCCTTCCAGCTCCAGGGGCCCCTGGAAGGACCCCGCTCGCATCAGCGAGTTCAACATGGTGACCGCATAGGCCCACATGTCCGGCCCCTCCAGCCTCTCCGGGTGGCCCAGAATGCGCAGATTCTTCCGCCTCTACCGATTCTCCATCTCCTCGAACCGCTCCTGCCATTTCTTGTGGAGCGCCTCGTGCGCCTCCACCTTTACCGTCATGCCTAAGATATCGTCCTCATTGTCGGAGATCTTTTGTCGGGCCTCGCGGTTCGCCGCCGTCTGTGTCTTCAACAGCTTATCGATTGAAGCTTTCATCGGCTCAAGCAGGTCCGCTTTAATCTCCCTGAAGCAGTGCTGGATAACCTCCTGTTGCTCTTGCGCCCACTGCATCCACGCTGCCTGGTCCCCGCCCGCCGCCATTTTGTTGTTCTTCCCTCGCACCTTCGGGTCCACCACCACTCTTTTAGTCGCCCCGCTCCTGGTAAAAGCCATATACTGTCGGGAGACTATTGTACTCTCCTTCCCACAAGGGGAAACGTCGAAAAAATCCCGTTGGGGGCCCTGAAAAGAGCCCAAAAGTCAGTTTTTTGCGGGAGCTGCTGAATGTGTGACTTAGCTCCGCATAGCTGCAACCGGAAGTTCCTCACTACAGATATTTATATACACACCCATTTATAAACACCCATTTCTTCAAGGTACTCTCACATGACAGGGGAGCACAGTAGCATTGTGGATAGCGCAATTGCTTCACAGCTCCAGGGTCCCAGGTTCGATTCCGGCTTGGGTTACTGTCTGTGTGGAGTCTGCACATCCTCCTCGTGTGTGCGTGGGTTTCCTCCGGGTGCTCCGGTTTCCTCCCACAGTCCAAAGATGTGCAGGTTAGGTGGATTGGCCATGATCAATTGCCCTTAGTGTCCAAAATTGCCGTTAGTGTTGGGTGGGGTTATTGGGTTATGGGGATAGGGTGGAGGTGTTGACCTTGGGTAGGGTGCTCTTTCCAAGAGCCGGTGCAGACTCGATGGGCCAAATGGCCTCCTGCACTGTAAATTCTATGATAATCAATGACATTAATCATTAAGATCAGTGTCATGAATTTAGGGGGCTGGATTCTCTGTTTTCGGGACTACGTCCTCACGCCGTCGTGAAAACTGTGGGCTTTTACGCCAGGAAAACTGGCGTCAAAAGGCCACCGATTCGCAGCCTTGCAGGGGGCTAGCAGACAGCTGTCGTGGAGCTCGCAGCTGCAGTTGCCGATACGGGCCAGAGGCCGCGGATGTGCACGGCGGCGACCTCCAGTGGCCAGCGCTGTGCTCCATGGCGGACTCAGCCCGCGGACCTGGACCCCTGAAATGGTGCTCCCGCTTGCCCGACTCCGACCACCCACACAAAAGAACCCCTAGTCCCGAATGAGGCCCCCCCTGCCCTCTGATCGGCCCGCCCCCAACTGTGGCGGCCGCAGACCGAGCCTCGCGAGTTTCCTGAACGGCAGGACCACGTTAGAAATACGCTGTCGGGAATTCGGCTGATCAGTGACGGAGAATAGCAGGGCGGACCTCAGGCAATTGCCTCAGATGGTGGATACTCGACTTGACGTCTTCCCCGAGTACATTTGCAGAACCGGCGCCGGCCCCGATTTCGGTGTCGGGGTGCGGAGAATCCAGCCCAGGATCTTTCACTTGCATCTTATTGATTGATTGATGAAGATTAATCTCTGAATCCAAACTTTGTTGGAACTGATACTATGGTCAGATAGTTGTTTTTCTTTAAGTACAGCTGGTTAAAAGGTGATCTGCTCTCCAGTAATGAGTGCAAATTGACAGTTGTTTTTTTCACCCCAATGCCAGGAGGCTCTCCAAGAGAAACTTTCAAACCTGCAGACTATTCAAGGGAATGAAAATGCTCTCTTGGACCTGAGTAGTTTGACCATGGAAGTGAATGAACTAAAGCATAATTTGTCGACTAAAGAGAGTGACTTGACAGAGGTCTCTCGGCAGAAAGACACATTAATGTTTGAGTTGGAAGAACTGGACAAGCAGAATCAAGAAGCTACTGAGGTATGCATCGCATGAGTAGTAGTCCCCTTGTTTCGCCTTGTAGTTTCTGGTTCCTTTAAATAAGAATTTAATACATTACAGTTGTAACTATTTAATTTCTAATAGTTTCTGCAAATACTTGATAAGTAAAGATCCCTGCAAAATGATGTTGAAAGTAAAGTTGGTGTATATTTAATTGGTTGCATTTTCCCCTAATTCACCATTCTAGATTGAGAAGATGATCAGATAAGCCATTCCCAACCCCTTCTCAATGTTGCAAAAACGCAATCGGTGGAACAGTTGAATTTGTGTCTCAATTCAATTGTTTCAGGGCAGCACGGTGGCACAGTGGTTAGCACTGCTGCCTCACGGCACCGAGATCCCACGTTTGATCCCAGTCCCAGGTCACTGTCTGTGTGGAGTTTGCACATTCTCCCCGTGTCTGCATGGGTTTCGTCTCCACAACCCAAAGATGTGCAGGGTAGGTGGATTGGCCACGCTAAAATTGTCCCTTAATTGGAAAAAATGAATTGAGTACTCTAAATTTTCCAAAAAATTTTCAATTTTTTCTTTTTTTCCCCCAAGTCATTATAGCACAGAAGGTGGCTATTTAGCCCATCAAAGCCATCCGGCTGTCTTGGAGCAAACCAGTCAGTCTCATTTGTGTGCTCTAGCCCCTGCAAGTTTATTCCCCTCAAGTGCCCATCCAATTTCCTTTTTGAAGTCATACATCTTCTTCTCCTGTTTCTA
Organism: Scyliorhinus torazame; assembly: GCF_047496885.1. NCBI lineage: Eukaryota > Metazoa > Chordata > Chondrichthyes > Carcharhiniformes > Scyliorhinidae > Scyliorhinus > Scyliorhinus torazame. Next base: position 373,079,288 of record NC_092708.1, read on the forward strand.
CCAACCTTGTAGATGGTGTGTTTCAGGTCATTACCACTCACTGCATTAAAAAAAATCTTTTCCTCACGGATGACCCCTCTGAATCAGAAAACTGTATATCTGTATCCCCTGGTGCAGTACCATCAGCTTATGGGAGCAGCTTTTCTCAGGCTACCTTATCAAAACTTGGGGTGATGCGGTAGCACAGTGGTTAGCACTGCTGCCTCACAGCGCCAGGAGCCCGTATTCAATTCCGGCCTTGGGCCACTGTCTGTGTGTTTGAACTTTCTCCCTGTGTCGATGTGGGTTTCCTCCCACAGTCCAAAGGTGTGCAGGTTAGGTGGATTGGCCATGCTAAATTGCCCCTTAGTGTCCAAACGATGTGAAGGTTAGATTAAGGGGTTAATGGGATAGGGCGGGGGATTGAGCTTGGGTGAAGTACTCTTATAGAGGGTTGGTGCAAACCCGATGGGCCAAATGGCCGCCCTCTACACTGTAGGAATTCTATGAAAACCTGTGGCAATCTTGTACCCCTCTGTCAGATCTCCCCAGCTTTCTCTTGAAGAAGATGGCCTTGGCATTAGAATAACTGCTGAGACCTGGAATTAATTGTGTCCTCAATCATGGAATATATTTTATAACAATTGAAATATACATTTCTTCCTTTTTAAAAAAAAATGTGCACATTTTTATCGTTAAACATTTGTTAAAAAATTCACTTATTGAGAAAATATGAATGATCAAGTTTAAGATTTTAAATAAGACTCTTTATTTTGAAGTAATTTTCTCTGTTCCATTTTTCTGTCAGCATTTTGTATCTTGGAGATTAGCCACACAGGCTTCTGTTGGTCCTGCCCTTCATCCAAGTGCTGGCCTGGTGGAGCAGCTTGCGCCAATATTTGGTTTATTTTCTTTCCTCCATTCGTTCTATTCTTCCCTTCTTCCCCCATTCTGAAGAATTGTCTTCCTCCAGTTGACACTTAACTCCATTTAACATAACTAAACAAAAATTAGAAGCAATTTATACCATTGGCAAATGGGCTTTTAATAAATTATACAGTCAACAAATGCATTTGAAACATGCCTGTATAACATTGTACTTTCTTAACTTTTCCTGAAGCATCTGATCACATTGAAAGATCTGCTGGCGCAGCAGCGAAAAGATTCTGAAGGAAAGATCAAAGAATTGCAATTGGAACTGGAGACCTTTGCAGCTGATAAGGCATTAATGGTGCAAGAGGTGAAATCTCAAAGGGACAAGCTGCGTCAGAGTGCTTTTGCTCTTAATGAATTGCACATGAGCAAACAGCAGCTGGAAATGAAGATCAAAGACCAAATGGAGGAGCTAAACAAATTAAAATTGCAAAGCTCCGACTTGAAGACTGACAATTTAAGTCTGTTGAACAAGCTAAAGGGTGCAGAATCTCAACTGTCAGTAGCCAAGGTGGAATTAACACAAGCAGTTCAACAAGCTCCAAGCAATCGAGACCAGGAATTCCTCCAAGGTAAAGAGAACAAAATTTCAGAACTGAGGAAACAGCTCTCAGAAACAAAATGTCTAAGTGATGAGTTGCAAACTAAACTTTATGATCTCAAAATCCAAAATAAACAGCTGGATGCAGAAAAGAGGGAAGCCGATCTAAATCTAAATGAAGTTGAAGAACAACTTAAGGAAGCTGTAACCAGTAAAAGTGAGATTTCCCAGGAGAACACTGCTCTGCTGGAGGCATTGCGGACGGAGAAAGCCCAGCTGGAGTCCGAACTCAACCAGGCTGAACAACGGATAAGTGAAGAGGCAAGAAAATATGAGCACACCATCAATGAGCTAGCGAAGGCTCGAAATCTAGATGCTACAGCTTTGCAGAAAGAGCACAATAGACTGATCAAGTCGAATCAGGAGAAGGATTTTGAGATTGAAAAATTGAAACGCAATGTACAACAGTTGGTAACCGATCATGAAGAGACCAGAGAAATGCTGAAATCTAGCCTGGAGGGCCAGCAACAATTGACCGACCTTTTGAATGAAAAGGAGGTATTCGTTGAGACGCTTAGGGAAAGAAGTTCAGAGTTACAACAAGAAATCGAAAAGAATGCCAAGGTTTTCCGAGAGTATGAATCCTTGAAGCAAAATCTTGAAGCGAAAGACCGGCAATTAAGTACAATGAAGGAAGAAAATAACCATCTCAAGGAAGAAATGGATCGCTTCAGGGACCAACAAAACAAGCCTCAGGCTACTGCTGAGCCCAAGACCCTTGATATAATAATAGAACTTGAGACAGAGATAACTGAGCTGAACAACAAAATGAACAGCCTTGAAGAGGAAATAAGGCTTCAGAAAAAGACGGTTGAGGAGCAAAAGCAAAATGTTTTGCAGCTTCAGTGTTCCATACAGGTGCAAGGGAAAGAAGGGGATGAAGCAAAAACGCAGTGTGAAGAAGTTACTTCAACATATGAAAAATTAATTTCCGAGAAAGACAAAGAAATCCACGGCCTTCAGGAATCCATCGATCAAATGAGAATACAGTTTCAGAGAGAACTCCAGGTCGCTCCGACAGATGCTCCAGTCATTCTGCAAGAAACTAAAACGCTAACCGTGAATGGAGAAAATGGAAATGAAAAGCATGATTTGTCCAAAGTGGAGATTGACAGATTGGTTAATGGTTTGAAGGAAAAAGAAATGGAGATAAAAGTATTGAATGAAAAATATTTGTCTCTGAATATGCAGTTGGATCAGTTACCCATTTTTAAAGATGAAGTGGGTAGACTTACTCAAATCATTCAGCAGAAAAACTTGGAGATCCAGTCTCTTCATGCAAGGGTGACGCCGGGCTCATATATGCAGGTTGGTGCAGATGTGGCCTACTTACAGCAGCAATTGCAGGTGTACGTGAATGAGAGAGAGCAAATGCTAGCGGTATTAAATGAAAAGACGAGGGAGAACAGCCAACTGAAGACTGAATATCATAGAATTATGGACATTGTAGCTGCAAAGGAAGCTGCTCTTTTGAAACTGCAAGAAGAAAATCTGAAAATGGTCAATATGTATGAGAATGAAAGTCAAGACATGGTACGCGAAACTATCCAGAATTTGTCTCGGATTATCCGTGAGAAGGACATTGAAATAGATGCTCTTACCCAGAAGTGCCAAACTCTAGTGACCGTCCTACAGACATCTGGAATGGGGTCTGGTGGTGAGTCAGGCTTGGTGAGCAGTAACCAGTTTGAAGAGCTTTTGCAAGAACGTGACAAACTAAAACAACAGGTAAAGAAGATGGAGGAGTGGAAGCAACAAGTGATCACCACTGTTCAGAACATGCAGCATGAATCTGCTCAGCTCCAGGATGAGCTCCTTAAGCTTCAGGGCCGATTGTCGACTGATGGTGATTGCAACTCTCGGCTTCAAATAGACTACAACAGTTTAATTCATAGTTACGAGCAAAAAGAGAAGAGATTGCAAACCCTCAGTCAAGAACTAGCAGAGGTCCAGCAAAGCATTGGGCAGCTCAGCAGTACCAAGAACTTTATACTCGACAAGTTGGATGGAGTACCAGCAGAACCGCAGGCGGTTGCAACAGCCACAGGAGTGTTGCAATCCCCAGTTTCTTTTAGTGGATGTTCATCAGAAGGACAATTGGACCAAATTGTAAAACTGCAACAAGAGGTAGAACGTTTGACTAAAACATTGGAGGGCAAAGAGGCCACAATAGTAGAACTTCAAAATAGCACAAAATTATCTGGCTCTCTTGCTGAAATGGGCAAGAGGAAACAAGAGGAAGCGGCTCTGGAAATCAAGCAAATGAGAGAAAGAAATGATGAACTACAAAGATCGTTCAGGGAAAAAGATCTGTTCATCAAATCTAAAGGTGATCAGTTGTCATCAGTGACCGAAAGTTTGAGAAACAGGGACAGTGAAAATGGAGTTTTGAAGCAAGCTGTCACTAATCTGAAAGAGAGGATTTCATTCTTGGAAATAGATGTTCGTAAAGTCCAAGAGGAGAATGACCAAATTGAAGCTAAATCGAGGGAGAAGGAAACCGAATTTCGAGCCCTGCAGGAGACTAACATGCAGTTTTCTATGATGTTGAGAGAAAGGGAGTTTGAAAAGAACTCCATGAGAGAAAAGGCTTCTGCATTGGAAAAACTGCTAAAGGAGAAAGAAGAGGTGAGTTCAAAATCTTAATGAATGCTTGCAATATAGACTGAGCAGATATTAAGAATTAATTTTCGTTATGGTCAATGCTAAGTACAAATATATTGAGATACTTTATTAACAAAAAAATCTTTTTATTCTCCTCAGTTCCAACATTTTCATCAATAAACAACCAAAGAAAAAACAAACAAAATCAAATACAATAACAATCCCCCACACACAAACCCCACCCCGCTCAATATACAGACCAAAACATCCACCTGTACATTTCAGGTAAAAAGCACAAATTAACAATTAATCGGTCAACAGTATAACAAAAGACAACAAAACGGCGACAATATTCAATGGTGACCAATTCTCAGAAGTTCATAATAACCAGCCCCCATGAGTTGTGAAACCCTACCTTCATCCCCTTCAGCTGAGACTTCACCTTCCCAAGAGTCAAAGAAATTCAAGTAGCCCCCCCCCCCCCCCCTCCGAAAATGCCTTCTAGGGTCCATGATGCCAAGTTCACGAACACTACTCATTGTTACCATCGGGACCCCCCCACCCCCCAATCCGAATCCTCCCATCCACTTCCTCTCGAAAATACCTCACCCAGTATCGGTCCCCTCTCCAACTTTTCACACCTCCTAGGCCCATCAAAACCAGTTCTACCAAGCTCTGATGGCCGCAGACCCTCCCCCGACCACACTCCCGTTCACTGGCCAGCTTCCCAAAGAGTCATCACTGCAAAAGAAAATCCCAACTCCCATCTTGTCCAAATAGGCAACTTCAACTCATTTAGCATTTATAACGACATAGTGAAAAATGGAGCTATATATACACCTCTACCCCTCAGCCCAAGACCAATCCTCAGTCCCATTTCTCACTTCTGCCACAGTCCTTCTGCCTTCAGCAACATAGAACATACAGTGCAGAAGGAGGCCATTCGGTAATTCGAGTCTGCACCGACCAATTTAAGCCCTCACTTCCACCTTATTCCCATAACTCCATCTAACATTTTTGGACACTAAGGGCAATTTAGCATGGCTAATCCATCTAACGTGCATGTCTTTGGACTGTGGGAGGAAACCGGAGCACCTGGAGGAAACCCACGCAGACACAGGGAGAACGTGCAGACTCCGCACAGACAGTGACCCAGTGGGGAATCGAACCCGAGACCCTGGCGCTGTGAAGCCACAGTGCTAGCCACTTGTGCTACCGTGCTGCCTGCCTCCGACGCTTTCACCGTCTCAAAATAACAGTCTTTGGAGTTGTAGGTCACTCTCAACTTAGCTGGGTACAATATGCCGAACTGCACCCTGTTGTTATACAGTGCCATCTTCACTCGACCGAAAGCCGCCCGCCTCCTTACCAACTCCACAGTAAAGTCCTGGTATATATGTACACCAGCTCCAGCCCACTGCACCTCCCGCTTCTGCTTTGCCCAACACAGGACCTTCTCCTTCACACGGTACCTATGGGAACAAATAATCATTGCTCTTGGCAGCTCATTCGCCTTTGGTTTTGGCTTCCATGCCCTTTGAGCCCGATCCAGTTCATACCGGGAGGGATCTTTCCCCTCCCCCAACAGCTCCACCAACATCCTGGCAAAATACTCTGCCTCAAGCCCTCCACCCCTTCGGGCAGACCCCGATCCTCAGACTTTGCTGCCTATATCTGATTTCCAGATCCTCCACTTTGGCTCGTAGACCCTTGTTGGCCTCCACCACCCTCTGCAGCTCCTCACCCATCAAGGCGAGCTGATAAATGTGTTGCCACAAGGCCTCCACCACTCCCATCAGTTTCTCACCCTGCTCTCGCACCTCGGCCGATGTCCTCGACGCTGCCGCCTTCACCGGAGCAATCGCTTCCTTCACCAGTACCTTCGATGCTGCCATCATTGCCTTCCTCATCACCTCCATGTGCTTTGCGAGTTTTTCAAGTTCCAAAGCCATCAGCGTGGTCATCTTTTCTGCTGTGAACAGAGTGGCCCCACCTAGTGACCCAGCCTCCGCTATCCTTCCAGTTGCTGAGCCGACCCTTCCACTCAACAATGAATCTTCAGTCGTCCCCTTCTTCATTGCAGCTTTCCTTTGGATTTTGGACATCCTTCTTCCTTTTATCTTCCTGCACTTATTGAACCAAAAATTGGCCCTGGGACCGGGCATTAAATTCTAAAAAATCAAGCCTCGAGCATGAGCCATCCAACGTGCGATCTCCTCCTACATGCCACCACCGGAAATCCATATTGAGACATTTCTGAGAGTCTTAGCTTATTTTGGTTTTGGTGAGCATTGATGGATGGCATACAATTGTAAGATTGAATAGCAAAGTTTGTATTGTGACCAGTTTTTACTTTCAGCAAAGCAAATGCACTCCACATATATATCAATTATAGACCGATGAGTCACACGGCACAGGCTTAAAGACTCACTGGATAACTTGATTTTCAATCTTAAATTATTGCATTAATAGTAATAGCTGTTTCTATCTGGTCTTCAGGTTGCTGGGGAGGGTATATGAGAATTGTATAGAAAATCTAACACATTTGAGATTCTTTGCCCGCAGTATGTATAAAATTGCTTTCTTATTGCATTATATCTACTTGACTTAACTCGCCCAATTCATAAATCTGAGAGGATCTCTCCTTTGTGTGTTGGATGTCTCTCTAATTTTGTTACTCCTTCCAATTACTCTTCAGTTTCTGGCAAACGCATGAGATATACAGAAGAATTCCTTTTTTTTAATATAAAGAGTACCCAATTATTTTTCTTTCCAATTAAGGGGCAATTTAGTGTGGCCAATCCACCTAACCTGCACATCTTTGGGTTGTGGGGGTGAAACCCACGTGGACACAGGGAACAGAAGAATGTCTTTATGTACACCTCCAACATTGATCTAATTCTTGGACTCATGTAGCTGACAGCAAGTTGGGAAGGTTAGTTTCAAGTATTATAAAATAAATAAATAATCTTTATTGTCACAAGTAGGCTTACATTAACTGCAATGAAGTTACTGTGAAAAGCCGCTAGTCTAAGATTTGGAAAAACTTCGAAATTGTACCAAGCATAGGCTGAGCCAGAGCCAATGTTACTGTGCCGTTGCTAGTCCAGATCTGTGAATTGTATTTCTGGACCAAATTAACTAAGTCTTCTGCCGAAAAGTCGCAGACTGAAAACATTAAGTTAATTTTTCTCTGTGCAAATGCTGCCTGACTTGCTGAGTTTTTCCTGTATTTTTGCTTTTATAATTCAGTGTTCTACCCCATGACTCTCATATAAACACACAGCCTTCTCCAGAGAAGTGTATTTTGTTCCTTATGTCCAAGTAACCTATGAAGCGTAAGAAAAGTTTGGAATACTTTTTGTGAAAAAAAACGGCAAATATTTCTTTGCCATTTGAAAGAATTTTCAAATTGCTCACCTGGCTTTCAATCCTGGAATTGTCTCTGCTTCCCTGCTAGGTGGCTTCTGTGATGTTAACTAAAGGGATTGTCCATGTTTCCTAACATGGCACCATTTTTCATTGGTCTGAAACTTGATCCAGGAACCATGTTATTATTTGAGAAATCTGTATACCCATCCAGTAGAATGCTTTCCCGAGAGTGGAATTTCCAGCTTGATCCTTGAAGTGGTTTTTCTACCTCTCCATCGTGCCACTGTTTCCATTGAAGCTGTTCGGGGTTTCTTTCAGTGAATGTAGCCCCAAAATATCAAATGCTGGGGAAGAAAAAACCTTTATTGCACCAATAAAATGGGCAATTAAAACATTGAAGAAATGTGAGGTATTATCTCCTGTTAGATAGTAAATGGTTTAGCTCAGTGGGCTAGACAGCTGGTTTGTGATGCAGAACAAGGCCAGCAGCACGGGTTCAATTCCCGTACCAGCTGAGAATTCTGAATTCTCCCTCGGTGTACCCAAACAGGTGCCAGAATGTGGCGACTAGGGGCTTTTCACAGTAACTTCATTGCAGTGTTAATGTAAGCCTACTTGTGACGATAAGGATTATTTATTTATTTTATAATACTTGAAACTAACCTTTACCATGTTAGGCTCTGCCTTCCTCCAATTTACTGTTACACAAAAAAGGACAATGTTAAATGTCCAAAATTACCAAATAGTTAGTTAAATGGTTTTTAAAGGGATTTGCTGACTTCTATCTTGCTAGACTCGAGCTTCATTGTAGAATTGATCGGTTCTATTTCATAATTTGAAGGGGAAGACCGGTGAGTTAAATCAGCTGCTGAATGAAGTGAAATCAATGCAAGAGCAAGCTGGGATGTTTCAGCATGAGCGAGACCAAGTAATGCTGGCCCTCAAACAGAAACAGATGGAAAACTCTGCATTAGTGAATGAGGTAAAATATTATTCAAATAGTGATTACATTCAATTATTGTAGATGTAGTAAAACATATTGAGCACAGCTGAAAGGGATGTGATGATTGCAACTCAGGAACTTGAGTTTAAATCTTGTGCAGATTGGCGGTTTGAAGCTTTGCCAGCCTAACACTAGATAAACACAAGTCCACAGTGTTAATTAATCTTTGAATTTGGCACTAATCTGCCAGTGGTACGAACAGGCTGTAAAACTGCACCGAATTAGCAAAGTCTTATTTAAGCAGAAGCAACACATGACCTCCCATGAGCATGCTCTGTGCTTGCGTTCCTTTCACATTTGAGAGTGTTTTGCTCATTGGAAGCCAGATTGTGAACTATCTACATTTCAACTCAACAAAGAAGCACAAACTCTTCATGTCTGAGAAAGATTCTTCCAGTAAAACAGAACATCATAGTCATCAAAGTAACATGTTGCAAGCGCCTACGCCAGGGGCCCCATCATGCCTGGGGAGAAAGAATTACACTCCTGTCAAGCCAATTTGCTTTGTTCCAGTTCTGCTGTACACCTGTGAGTTGTGGTACCGCGTTGTGCATGAAACTAAATGCCTTCTGGGCAAGAGCACTGACATTACCCTGGGCTCCTAATGGAGTTGAGCATTTAGATCATTAGAATTTCCACACATCAGTCTTCTAGCAGCGCATGTACAGAAGATGCCAGAATTGCTAAGACTAATGCTATGGAAGAAGTGTCCAAGAATGGGTCCTTCAGAGACTTAGAAAGTGACAGTACAGCAGAAGGACGAGAAGCAAGCCATTGCTGAATGTGTTCTGGCTGCGATTGACTGGGTAAGAGTACAATGAAGTAAAGGCAGTCCAACTAAACTAGACCACTGAGGAAATGTTTTGCAGTAAATTGAAGTGGAGGACCATGTCAATGCTGCTGAAAGAATAAGTAGGATAGTGTTCCACAATGGTGTTTACTGAGGGTGTTATTAATGTCTCAGCTTAGGACTGTTTTCATAATGTGGAGTAAGCAGAAACCCCATGGGGGAGATGATCATGGGTCTTTGAATGAAAACATTTTTCAGGCATTTTGGAGATGACTGGGAGGTTGGCTGTGGGACAATAATTGCAAGATTAAAAATCTTGAGCAGTGAACTTATGATTGAAAAGGAAGGGAGCAATGCCTGACTAAAGGGAACCAATTACAACGGTACAAAAGAAGGAAAATTGGGAGTTCGACAATTTGAAGTGAAGAAAATAAGAGATGAGTCTTGAAGATTAAATGCACTCAAGAAAGGGGATGGGTAGGGGTTAGTGGGGAGAAGATGGGAGATCAAGGTGGAGGTTCAGGGCTGGAATGGATGGACATGAGGGAGATGTGGCTTTATCAGAAAGAGGAAGGGGAACAGTCGCAACATCTGGTTGGATTGCCCCTGTCTGGTGACATAGAAATGTGTGAGCTCCCAGCACTTGTTAGAGGTTCAAGTAGATGGAGCTGGGGAGCAAGCTTTAACAAGGCAGGAATAGTAAGGCGAAAAAGTCACTGATAGGAGTAATCTATAGGCCACCAAATAGTAACATTATGGTGGGGCAGGCAATAAACAAAGAAATAACAGATGCATGTAGAAATGGTACAGCAGTTATAATGGGGGATTTTAATCTACATGTTGATTGGTTTAACCAGGTCGGTCAAGGCAGCCCTGTGGAGGAGTTTATAGAATGTATCCGTGATAGTTACCTAGAACAGTATGTAATGGAACCTACGAGGGAACAAGCGGTCCTAGATCTGGTCCTGTGTAATGAGACAGGATTGATTCAGGATCTCATAGTTAGGGATCCTCTCGGAAGGAGCGATCACAATATGGTGGAATTTAAAATACAGATGGAGGGTGAGAAGGTAAAATCAAGCACGAGTGTTTTGTGCTTAAACAAAGGAGATTACAATGGGATGAGAGAAGAACTAGCTAAGGTAGACTGGGAGCAAAGACTTTATGGTGAAACAGTCGAGGAACAGTGGAGAACCTTCCAAGTGATTTTTCACAGTGCTCAGCAAAGGTTTATACCAACAAAAAGGAAGGACGGTAAAAAGAGGGAAAATCGACCGTGGATATCTAAGGAAATAAGGGAGAGTATCAAATTGAAGGAAAAAACATACAAAGTAGCAAAGATTAGTGGGAGGCTAGAGGATTGGGAAATCTATAGGGGGCAACAGAAAGCTACTAAAAAAGCTATAAAGAAGAGTAAGATAGATTGAGAGTAAACTTGCTCAGAATATAAAAACAGATAGTAAAGGTTTCTACAAATACATAAAACAAAAAAGAGAGGCTAAGGTAAATATTGGTCCTTTAGAGGATGAGAAGGGAGATTTAATAATGGAAGATGAAGAAATGGCTGAGGAACTGAACAGGTTTTTTGGGTCGGTCTTTACAGTGGAAGACACAAATAACATGCCAGTGACTGATGGAAATGAGGCTATGACAGGTGAGGACCTTGAGAGGATTGTTATCACTAAGGAGGTAGTGATGGGCAAGCTAATGGGGCTAAATGTAGACAAGTCTCCTGGCCCTGATAGAATTTATCCCAGAGTGCTAAAAGAGATGGCTCGGGAAATTGCAAATGCACTACTGTTAATTTACCAAAATTCACTAGACTCTGGGGTGGTCCCGGCGGATTGGAAATTAGCAAACGTGACCCCACTGTTTAAAAAAGGAGGTAGGCAGAAAGCGGGTAATTATTGGCCAGTTAGCTTAACTTCGGTAGTCGGGAAGATGCTGGAATCTATCATCGAGGAAGAAATAGCGAGGCATCTGGATGGAAATTGTCCCATTGGGCAGACGCAGCATGTGTTCATAAAGGGCAGGTCGTTCCTAACTAATTTAGTGGAATTCTTTGAGGACATTACCAGTGCGGTAGGTAACCGGGAGCCAATGGATGTGGTGTATCTGGATTTCCAAAGCCTTTGACAAGGTGCCACACAAAAGGTTGCTGCATAAGATAAAGATGCATGGCATTAAGGGGAAAGTAGTAGCATGGATAGAGGATTGATTAATTAATAGAAAGCAAAGAGTGGGGATTAATGGGTGTTTCTCTGGTTGGCAATCAGTAGCTAGTGGTGTCCCACAGGGATCAGTGTTGGGCCCACAACTGTTCACAATTTACATAGATGATTTGGAGTTGGGGACCAAGGGCAATGTGTCCAAGTTTGCAGACGACACTAAGATAAGTGGTAAAGCAAAAAGTGTAGAGGGTACTGGAAGTCTGCAGAGGGATTTGGATAGGCTACGTGAATGGGCTAGGGTCTGGCAGATGGAATACAATGTTGACAAATGTGAGGTTATCCATTTTGGTAGGAATAACAACAAAAGGGATTATTATTTAAATGATAAAATATTAAAACATGCTGCTGTGTAGAGAGACCTGGGTGTGCTAGTGCATGAGTCGCAAAAAGTTGGTTTACAGGTGCAACAGGTGATTAAGAAGGCAAATGGAATTTTGTCCTTCATTGCTAGAGGGATGGAGTTTAAGACTAGGGAGGTTCTGCTGCAATTGTATAAGGTGTTAGTGAGGCCACACCTGGAGTATTGTGTTCAGTTTTGGTCTCCTTACTTGAGAAAGGACGTACTGGCACTGGAGGGTGTGCAGAGGAGATTCACTAGGTTAATCCCAGAGCTGAAGGGGTTGGATTACGAGGAGAGGTTGAGTAGACTGGGACTGTACTCGTTGGAATTTAGAAGGATGAGGGGGGATCTTATAGAAACATATAAGATTATGAAGGGAATAGATAGGATAGATGCGGGCAGGTTGTTTCCACTGGCGGGTGAAAGCAGAACTAGGGGGCATAGCCTCAAAATAAGGGGAAGTAGATTTAGGACTGAGTTTAGGAGGAACTTCTTCACCCAAAGGGTTGTGAATCTATGGAATTCCTTGCCCAGTGAAGCAGTAGAGGCTCCTTCATTAAATGTTTTTAAGATAAAGGTAGATCGTTTTTTGAAGAATAAAGGGATTAAGGGTTATGGTGTTCGGGCCGGAAAGTGGAGCTGAGTCCACAAAAGATCAGCCATGATCTCATTGAATGGTGGAGCAGGCTCGAGGGGCCAGATGGCCTACTCCTCCTAGTTCTTATGTTCTTATGTCAAGAAAGGAAACCGTTTGTTACCTTGTTCAAGTTCATTAAGATGACTCACTGATGTGAGGAGGTGCCATGGGTTCTTTATTATTGTTATGCACAGGTACGTTTTACAGATTGAAATTAGTGAATCTGATCATAACCGTTCCATCTCTTCACTTGCTGTGAAATAAAGTAGCTGACGGACTCCTCGCCTAGTCCATCTTTACAAGATTGAAGAAGTGTATGTGCGAAACACATAAATATCCATTTTTGGTCATGAGGTGATATAAATGTAACCAAAGGTGTGTTATCACCCAAGTCATGATTGGACAGTGAGTCAACACCATTTAAAGCCTAAATTGTCTGATGCTATTGACATTGAGATGGTATCTACTGCAGCTCAAAGATATAACATCTAGCCATAGTGAACCTAGTAATCATAAGTTGAAGTCCTATTTATTCTCCCTATTTTGGTTTTCTCTGATGTTCTAAGCACAGCTGAAGTGTGGGAAATTTCTTACACAGAGATCAAAAAACTTTGCAATGGGAATGGTGCATTCAAGGCAACACTACCTGCATAGCCAATGCACTGGTAAAATGTATCCACTGGGAAGCGGTTCAGATTTAGTTTCACATCACATTGGCAGAAGTCCTGATGAGAAATAGCGCATTCATTGATGGACAGTATTCTGCAAGCTGCAAAGCCTGCTTTGATAGTTTGCTAATATTCTAAAAGTGTCAATTTTCTTGCAACTGGGTGGATTTACATATGTTGGGATCTTTCTGAGCCTGCCTAAACAAACCATTTAGGGTTTATTTGAGGACAACGTTTATGAATGATACAAAAAGTTCTGTTTAATTATTTGTCATCAGCATGAGCCACCCCAAAGCACAGCAAACTGGGTATTTGTGTATCTCATTTATTTAAACGTTTCACATGTCCCCATCCCTAAGCTATTTGAACTTTTGGGATGTTTAAATGTATGAGTATAGTTTCAGAACTTTTCCATTGATTCAATATTTAATTTTGGGAAGATGTTCTCCACATACTGTCTTTCCTTATTTATATTTGCAGCCTGCCACAACTCACCATGGCTTAAATAATATTAGGCTTTGTAGGGAGCAGACTGAAAATAGCACACCCTGATACAGTTGTGCACTATTCCGCTGACGACTGTGGAAGATATTTTTTTTTAAAATCATCAATCAACTCTGCATGAGGCCAATGAGTGTGAGAACTAATAGCACAGAAAAAGAAGCATGGTCTGTTACTTGCAGGGGCATTTTTGTGCCATAAGCCATAAACAACTTTTGAAGTTGCGCATTGTACTGTAACTGAAAATGTTTAATGGTACCCTGCAATTGGCTCAATTGATTTCGTGAAGCAAGAGGTAGATTGTTAGGTTGAAAATAATCTGGGTACTTGCTAACGTCAGGACCAAGGAGTAAAAATAGAAAATGCTTGAAGTATTCAGGCAGCAACTGTGGAATGAAACAGTCATCGACCTGAAATGTTAACTCGGTTTCCCTCTACAGATGCTGCCAGACCTGCCGAGTATTTCCAGTATTTTCTGTTTTTATTTCAGATTTCCAGGAGCTGCAGCATTTTGCTTTTGTATCAGGACAATGGGGATTGACCAGTTAAATTTGGTTATTGCAGGCTTAAGGCTGGATTGGAGAACTAACTCCATGCTTGCTTTCACCTGCACTTTGGTACAATAGAAACTTACTGTATTTAGTCTCACTCTCCTCTAGTCCTGACATTCTATTAAGTTAGCTATTTGTCTCTGATTTCTATGTAGTTTGTTATCTTGGAGAAAGACAATTAGCAATCTTAATCTAACGCAGTGGAATGGTGATAGTGACGTCCGTTCTTGATTCAGTTGCAGCACACGCGTGATAAGGAGCAGCGCTTGAACCAGGATTTGCAGCGGTTGCGACATCATTTAATTGAGATGGAGGAGTCATACACCAAAGAGGCCTTGGCAGCTGAGGACCGAGAGGCTGAGCTAAGGAAGAGGGCTAATTTCCTGGGGGAAAAATTGGCATCATCGTCTTGTGCTGTGGAAAATGCCAGGTAGAAGCAACGCCTTTTAAAATAAATAATAGATTTTAATTGTGATTATTAAAGATGCTGTAGTACTTAACATGTCCTGTATGCACCATATGACATAAATTTGGACTATGACTGGCTCCACGGTTTTTTTCATTTGTTCATGGCTGGACAGGCTGGTTGGCCAGCATTTATTGCCCATCCCTAATTGTCCTTTAACAGAATGGCTTCTTACACCATTTCAGAGGGCATTTAAGAGTAATTTAAGAGTAAAGAAAACAATTGGAATGTTGGCATTTATAGCTAAAGCAATAGAGTGTAAAGTGTTGTTGCAACTGTACAAGGCATTGGTGAGACCACACCTGGAGTATTGTGCACAGTTTTGGTCCCCTTATTTGAGGAAAGATGTAATGCATTGGAGGCAGTTCAGAGGAGGTTCACTCAGTTGATTCTAGAGATGATGGGTTTGTCATGTGAAAATAGATTGACCAGTTTATGCCTATACTGTCTAGAGTTTAGAAGAATGAGGGGAGATCAAATTGAGGTTTGCAAGATGAAAAATGGTATGGACAAAGTAGACGTGGAGCAGATGCTTCCTTTGTTAGGCATTCTGGAAAGAGAGGTCATAATCTTGGGATAAGAGGTAGCAAATGTCTGAGTTGAGGGGAAACTACAACCCAAAGGATTGTGAATCTGTGGAATTTGCTACCCCAGAATGCGGTGGATGCTGGGACAGCGAGTAAATTTAAGGAGGCATTAGACATATTTTAAATTGGTAATGGGTTAAGGAGTTATGGAGAACGGGTAGGACGGTGGAGTTGAGGCCAGGACGAGATCAACCCTGATCGAATGGTAGAGCAGACTCGATGAGCCAAATGGCCTAATTCTGCTCCTATTTCTTATGAACTTATGAACAACCACATTGCTGTGGATCTGGACTCGCACGTAAGCCAGACCAGATAAGGATGGCAGATTCCCTTCCCTAAAGGACATTAGTGAACCAGATGGGCTTCTATAACAATTGACAATGGTTTCATGGTCATCATTAGACTTTTAATTCCAGATTTTAATTCAAATTCACCATCTGCCATGGTGGGATTCGAACCTGGGTCCCCAGAACATTACCCAGGTTCTCTGGATTGCTAGACCAGTGACGATGCCATTGCCTCCCCATATCTCTTTTTAAAAAAAAAAATATATATTTTATTCAAGATTTTTTGGCCAAATATTACGTAGTTTTTCTTTTAAACAACAATAAAGCAATATAAATAACAGTGGCCAGTTTTAAACAAGTAAATAAATAATATATAAACAGAAACAAAACTAAATGGCAACTGCCTTGTCAAAAATAGTTACTCTCCAAAGATACAATCCAACAGTCCAATATACATTACCTATAACAAATGTCTATACATATACAATGACATCCCTAAGAGCCCGCCCGGATCTCCCCCTCCCCCTCCCCCCTGGGTTGCTGCTGTTGTTTTCCTTCTTTTTCATTCCCTCTATCGTTCATTGAGGTAGTTGACGAACGGTTGCCACCGCCTGGTGAACCCTTGAGCCGAACCCCTTAATATGAACTTGATCCGTTCTAACTTTATAAACCCTGCCATGTCGTTTATCCAGGTTTCCACGCCCGGGGGTTTGGCTTCCTTCCACATAAGCAATATCCTGCGCCGGGGTGCGCCGGGCTACTAGGGACGCAAAGGCCAAAACATCAGCCTCTCTCGCCTCCTGCACTCCCGGCTCTTCTGCAACCCCGAATATAGCCAACCCCGAATATAGCCAACCCCCAGCTTGGCTCGACCCGGACCCCCACCACCTTCGAAAGCACCTTCGCCACCCCCACCCAGAACCCCTGTAATGCCAGACGTGACCAGAACATGTGGGTGTGATTCGCTGGGCTTCTCGAGCATCTCCCACACCTATCCTCTACCCCGAAAAATGTACTGAGCCGTGCTCCAGTCATATGCGCCCTGTGTAGAACCTTGAATTGTATCAGGCTTAGCCTGGCACACGAGGACGACGGGTTTACCCTACATAGGGCATGACCCCCAGCCCCTCCTCAATCTCCTCCCCCAGCTCTTCTTCCCATTTCCCTTTCAGCTCATCTACCATGATCTCCCCCTCGTCCCTCATTTCCCTGTATATGTCCGACACCCTACCATCCCCCACCCATGTCTCTGAGATCACTCTATCCTGCACCTCCTGCGTCGGGAGCTGCGGGAATTCCCTCACCTGTTGCCTCGCAAAAGCCCTCAGTTGCATATACCGAAATGCATTCCCTTGGGGCAACCCATATTTTTCCGTCAGCGCTCCCAGACTCGCAAACGTCCCATCTACAAACAGATCTCTCAATTGTACTACCCCAGCTCTTTGCCATGCTCCAAATCCCCCATCCATTCTCCCCGGAACAAACCTTTGGTTATTTCTTATTGGGGACCGCACCGAGGCTCCCGTCCTTCCCCCATGCCGTCTCTACTGCCCCCAAATTTTTCATGTTGCCACCACCACCGGGCTTATAGTATATTTCTTCGGTGAGAACGGCAACGGTGCCGTCACCATTGCTTGTAAGCTGGTCCCCTTACAGGACGCCCTCTCCAATCTCTTCCACGCCGCTCCCTCCCCTTCTCCCATCCACTTACACACCATTGAAATATTGGCGGCCCAGTAATAATCATTTAGGCTCGGTAGTGCCAACCCCCCCCTATCCCTACTACGCTGCAAGAACCCCCTCCTCACTCTCGGGGTCTTCCCGGCCCACACGAAACTCATAATGCTTTTCTCGATTCTCTTAAAAAAAGCCTTCGTGACCATCACCGGGAGGCACTGAAACACAAAGAGGAATCTCGGGAGAACCACCATTTTAACCGCCTGCACCCTACCTGCCAGCGACAGGGACACCATGTCCCATCTCTTGAAGTCCTCCTCCATCTGTTCCACCAGTCGTGTTAAATTAAGCCGGTGCAAGGTTCCCCAATTCTTGGCTATCTGAATCCCCAAGTATCGGAAGTCTCTTGTTACCTTCCTCAGCGGTAGATCCTCTATTTCCCTACTCTGCTCCCCCGGATGCACCACAAACAACTCACTTTCCCCCATGTCCAATTTATACCCCGAAAAATCCCCAAACTCCCCAAGTATCCGCATTATCTCTGGCATCCCCTCCACCGGGTCCGCCACATACAACAACAAATCATCCGCATACAAAGATACCCGGTGTTCTTCTCCTCCCCTAAACACTCCCCTCCACTTCCTGGAACCCCTCAGTGCCATGGCCAGGGGCTCAATCGCCAGTGCAAACAATCACGGAGACAGGGGACACCCCTGCCTCGTCCCTCTGTAAAGCCGGAAATAATCAGACCCCCGTCCATTCGTAACCACACTTGCCATTGGTGCCCTATACAGCAACTGTACCCATCCGATATACCCATCTCCAAAGCCAAATCTCCTCCGCACCTCCCACAGATAATCCCACTCCACTCTAACAAATGCTTTCTCGGCATCCATCGCCACCACTATCTCTGCTTCCCCCTCTGGCGGGGGCATCATCATTACCCCTAGCAACCTCCATATGTTCGTGTTCAGCTGTCTCCCCTTCACAAACCCAGTTTGGTCCTCATGAACCACCCCCGGGACACAGTCCTCTATCCTCGTCGCCATTATCTTAGTCATTATCCTCGTCGCCATTATCTTGGCCAGAATCTTAGTATCCACATTTAAAAGAGAAATGGGCCCATAGGACCCACATTGCAGCGGGTCTTTTTCCTTCTTTAGGAGGAGCGATATCTTTGCCTCTGACATAGTCGGGGGCAACTGCCCCCTTTCCCTAGCCTCATTAAAGGTTCTCGTCAGAAGCGGGGCCAGCAAGTCCATATGCTTCCTATAAAATTCCACCGGGAATCCGTCTGGTCCCGGGGCCTTCCCCGCCTGCATGCTCCCAATCCCTTTCACTACCTCCTCTATCTCAATCTGTGCTCCCAGTCCCGCCCTCTCCTGCTCCTCCATCTTGGGGAATTCCAGCTGATCCAGAAAGCACATCATTCTCTCCTTCCCTTCCGGGGGCTGAGCTTTATATAATCTTTTGTAGAATACCGCTCCCCGCTCCATCTCTCCCTCTTCGTCTCTCACCCCCCTCGCTGCTCCCCTCTTCCTCAGTTGGTGGGCCAGCAACCGGCTCGCCTTCTCCCCATATTCATACTGTACACCCTGTGCCTTCCTCCATTGTGCCTCTGCATTACCCGTAGTCAACAAGTCAAATTCTACATGTAGCCTTTGCCTGTCCCTGTACAGTCCCTCCTCCGGTGCCTCCGCATATTGTCTGTCCACCCTCAAAAGTTCTTTCAGCAACCGCTCCCTTTCCCTACCCTCCTGCTTTCCTTTATGTGCCCTAATAGATATCAGCTCCCCTCTAACCACTGCCTTCAACGCCTCTCAGACCACTCCCACCTGAACCTCCCCATTGTCATTAAGCTCCAAGTACCTTTCAATACACCCCCTCACCCTTAAACATACCCCCTCATCTGCCAATAGTCCCATGTCCATTCTCCAGGGCGGGTGCTGTTCTTTTTCCTCCCCTATCTCCAGGTCCACCCAATATGGAGCGTGGTCCGAGATAGCTATAGCCGTGTACTCCGTCCCTGTCACCTTCGGGATCAGCGCCCTTCCCAAAACAAAAAAGTCTATCCGTGAATATACTTTATGGACATAGGAGAAAAACGAGAACTCCTTACTCCTAGGCCTGCTAAATCTCCAGGGGTCTACTCCTCCCATCTGCTCCATAAAGTCCTTGAGCACCCTAGCTGCAGCCGGCCTCCTCCCGGTCCTGGACCTCGATCTGTCCAGCCCTGGGTCCAGCACCGTATTGAAGTCTCCCCCCATTACCAACTTTCCTGCCTCTAGGTCCGGGATACGTCCCAACATACGCCTCATAAAATTGGCATCATCCCAGTTCGGGGCATATACATTCACTAGAACCACCGCCTCCCCTTGCAATCTGCCACTCACCGTCACATATCTACCCCCACTATCCGCCACTATGGTCTTTGCCTCAAACAGTACCCGTTTCCCCACTAATATAGCCACCCCCCTGTTCTTTGCGTCTAACCCCGAATGAAACACCTGCCCCACCCATCCTTTGCGTAGTCTGACCTGGTCTATCAGTTTCAAATGCGTCTCCTGCAACAAAACCACATCTGCCTTTAGTTTCTTTAGGTGTGCGAGTACCCGTGCCCTTTTAATCGGCCCGTTCAGCCCTCTCACATTCCACGTGATCAGCCGGGTTGGGGGGCTCTTTACCCCCCCCCCCCCCTTGTTGAGTAGCCATCCCCTTTTTTAATCCAGCTCCTCACCCGGTTCCCACGCAGCCGTATCTCCCCCCGACGGCGCCCTCCCGCCTCGACCACCCCACCCCGTACCCGCTCCCCCTTCTCCCCAGCAGCAGCAACCCAGTTAACCCCCCCCCCCGCTAGATCCTTTTCTAGCGTAATTGCACCCCCCATGTTGCTCCCAGAAGTCAGCAAACTCTGGCTGACCTCGGCTTCCCCCCGTGACCTCGGCCCCCACTGTGCGAGACCCCCTCCTTCCTGCTTCCCTGTTCCCGCCATGATTACCATAGTGCGGGAACAAAGCCCGCCTTTCCCACTTGGCCCCACCCCTAATGGCCGGCGCCCACAATTCCTCATCCTCCCCCCCCCCCCCCCCCCCCCCCACGACATGGGGAAGAGAGAAAAGTTACAGGGTCGCAAGATTAACAACTTGAGAGATCATCCCTTCCCCCTTTTCCCCCCCCTTCACCCCACGTAATCACCCCACCACTTTGTCCCAAATGTTCTTTTTCTGGCCCGCCTATTCCAGCTGCTCCTCCACAATAAATGTCCACGCCTCTTCTGCCGTTTCAAAGTAGTGGTGTTTCCCTTGATGTGTGACCCACAGTCTTGCCGGCTGCAGCATTCCAAATTTAACCTTCCTTTTGTGCAGCACTGCCTTGGCCCGATTAAAGCTTGCCCTCCTTCTCGCCACCTCCGCACTCCAATCTTGATATACGCGGATCACCGCGTTCACCCACCTACTGCTCCGAGTTTTCTTTGCCCATCTGAGGACCATCTCTCTGTCCTTATATCGGAGAAATCTCGCCACTATGGCTCGAGGAATTTCTCCAGCCCTCGGTCTTCGCGCTATAACTCGATAGGCTCCCTCCACCTCCAATGGGCCCGTCGGGGCCTCCGATCCCATTAACGAGTGCAGCATCGTGCTCACATATGCCCCGACGTCCGCCCCTTCTGCACCTTCTGGAAGACCAAGAATCCTTAAATTCTTCCTCCTCGCATTATTCTCCAGCACCTCCAGCCTTTCCACACACCTTTTGTGTTATGCCTCGTGCATCTCTGTCTTCACCACCAGGCCCTGTATGTCGTCCTCATTCTCAGCAGCCTTTGCCTTCACGACCCGAAGCTCCTGCTCCTGGGTCTTTTGCTCCTCCTTTAGCCCTTCAATCGCCTGTAATATTGGGGCCAGCAGCTCCTTCTTCATCTCCTTTTTAAGTTCTTCCACACAGCGCCGCAGGAACTCTTGTTGGTCAGGGCCCCATACGAGACGGCCACCTTCCAACGCCATCTTGCTTTGTGCTTGCTTTCCTTGCCGCTGCTCTAAAGGATCCTCCGCAATCCGGCCACCTTCCTCTCCTTTTTCCATCTGTGTCCAGGGGGAATTCCCTTCTGGTTTACCGCAGTGTTTTTAGCCGTTAAAATTGCCGTTGGGGCTCCTATCAAGAGCCCAAAAGTCCTTTCCACCGGGAGCTGCCGAAACATGCGACTTAGCTGGTCATCGCCGCACCCAGAGGTCTCCTCCCTATATCTCTAATTTCAGTTATGGCATCATGTGAAAGACTGGGCTAACTGCAGCGATAAAGGTGATATACCTGATTGCCCATCAGTCAACAATTACCCAGTGGTCAGGATAGGGGGATAATTAATGTAATAAGTTTGTAAAAATAGGCGAATGATGTTGTGCCACACAGCATCCAGAGTCAGTTCTTGCTGTACACTGAGTTAGCTTATTTTAGTGCACCCATGAGTTCATTGCAGTCAGCTCAATGGTCCCAGCTAGGAAGAGGAGAAAGATAAACTACAGTTGATAGCCCTGATCTTTAAGCACACAACACCTGGCAAATACACATGTCCAGACAATATTGGGATAGGAAGAAATAAAAAGTTTCATTCATGATAATCGCTAATCATGTGTTACAGAAATGCCCCAAAGTGTTTTTCACATGAGATTTTAAACCACCCAGTCACTGTCAATCCTCTGAGGGGGGTGTACAAGATCCCAGGACATGATTTCAAAGAAGAGTAGAGGAACAGGCCAATATTTATCCTTCAATCAACATCACTTAAACAAATTATCTAATCATCATCACATTGCACAAAAATCTGTCATGCTTCCTGCATCACAACAGTTCAAAAGTAGTTCAGTGGGTGTAAAGGCACTTGGGGAACATCCAGTGGTTGTGAATAACAACATATAAATGTTTGTCTTTCATTTAAAATTTGCCATGGAGGCCTTGCGTTCACCAACAATATTGGTGGTGTTGTTGATCGAGGGAAGAATAACAACAAAACGTATTTAGATAGCATCTTTAATATCAAACATTTACAGGAATATTACAAAGCAAAATTGGACATGGAAGGTGCTAGATGACCAAAAGCTTTGTCAAAGAGGGAGGCTGAGCTTAGATCAAGACCTTCCTTCTCTTCTTTCAATAGTACCATTGATCTTTAACATCTGCCTGCACTCTCTGAATAAGCAACATAATTCAGCTTTTATCCAAAAGTTGCCGTTTCTGATAATGCCACACTCCCATTGTAGTTCCGCCTAGATTTATGTGCTCAAATCCATTAGTTGAGCTTGAACAAGCTCCTGGTTTGGGTCGATTGGTAACAAAGTCATGAGGTGATGTAATGCAAGAATTGGATTCACCCAAGTAGAAAAAAGATCAAGATAACTTTACAGTGTGTATAAAATGGCAACAGCTGTGTGCCTTTATTTTATATATCTGTAGGGACCTGAATGAAATATATTGAAACACTATAAATTGAGTGATTAAACATTCTCCGTGCAAATGATGCCCTAAAGAGTACACATCAGTCAGAGTCTGGAGGAATCTGCACCATTAAGACTGTCATGAGCCTCGCTAATGCACAGTGACCAACTTTGCTATACAAGTGCTGGTGAAGCCATGAGAGTGAGGGGTATGAGGGTAGTGGACTGATGAACATGAGGGGTGGTGGGGTGGGAGTTGGGGGTAAAACAGGGATCCTGTCACCTGTGAGTGTGTGGCGGATTTGGGGGAGGGGAGTGGGTGCAATGCTGGTGGCATGGGGAAAGGGGGTGGCATGCTGGCAAACGTGGGATGGAGGAAATGGGGTTGGTGGTGAAACCTGGAGTGGAGGTGGTCCACAAGCATGCAACCTGCCTTGATTCTGATGCTATCGCCTGCCGGATCCACCCCTTGGGCACCTGCAGACCAACCCTGACTGCAAGCTACTTTTAAAAAAAAATATGCTTAGAGTACCCAATAATTTTTTTTAAATTAAGGGGCAATTTAGCGTGGTCAATCTACCTACCCTGCACATCCTTGGGTTGAGGGGATGAGACCCGTGCAGACACGGGAAGAATGTGCGAATTCCACACGGTCAGTGACCTGGGGCCGGGATCGAACCTGGGTCCTTGGCGCCATGAGACAGCAGTGCTAGCCACTGTGCCACCCCACAAGCTACTAACCTGCCATGTTCAATGCCTTTGCGAAGAGAAGGACTGCTGGACACCAGAAATTCAAGAGATCCGACTCAGGATGTGGATCGAAAGATCAATTTACGGGACGTGCTGGAAAGCCTGGGACACTTGGTCACCCTTAGCTAAGGAGTATGCGGTTTGGGGGACGACTATCTTCCTGGAATTGAGAAGGCACAGAACTACTGTTGCAGGTGATACGTGGCCAAATCCATTGAGGGCGAAAAGTGAGAGATCCAACATACTGGAGATGGGCAGACTTTGAAATTGCACGTGGGCCACGTTTGTGCGAGGAATGATGTGAATGCATGTAATCTCGTGAGATAGTCCTTGTTGCATCTGCTATTCCATGTGTAATTTATAGCTCACACTATAAATATTGGCTGTAATTTATTTGCCTGTTAATTCATGTTTAGTTTGGGCAGCACGGTGGTGCAGTGGTAGCACTGCAGCCTCACTTCACTGAGGTCCCAGGTTCGATCCCGGCTCTGGGTCACTGTCCGTGTGGAGTTTGCACATTCTCCCCGTGTTTGCGTGGGTTTCGCCCCCACAACCCAAAGATGTGCAGGCTAGGTGGATTGGCCATGCTAAATTGTCCCTTAATTGGAAAAAATTAATTGGGTACACTAAATTTATATTTTAAAAAAAAGTCATGTTTAGTTTGTGTTAATTCTGATTCCTGTTGAAAGTAAAATCTGCAAAAAGTGAAATATTCTTGTCACTTTCTTCACTTGGGGGTCATTTGGTAATTTTTAATTATGTTGGTTTAGGGTTCCTCGCATAGATCATGACACCATAACACCATAAGACATAGGAGCGGAAGTAAGGCCATTCAGCCCATCAAGTCCACTATCCCATTCAATCATGGCTGATTTCAACTCCATTTACCCACTCTCTCTCCATAGCCCTTAAATTCTTTTTTTCTCGAGGAATTATCAACTTCTGTCTTAAAGACACTCAACCTCCCAGCCTCCATCACCCTCTGTGGCAATGAATTCCACAGACCCACCACTCTCTGGCTGAAGACATTTCTCCTCATCTCTGTTCTAAAGTGACTCCCTTTTATTCTAAGGCTGTGCCCCCGGGTCCTAGTCTCCCCTGCTAATGGAAACAACTTCCCTACATCCACCCTATCTAAGCCATTCATTATCTTGTAAGTTTCTATTCGATCTCTATTCTATTAGAACACGTGTGACTGTGCAGTGTTGCCATACTATAGATGTAAATTCAGCTTCACATGTCCGTGCTTCTAAACCAATTAAAAACATTTCTGCATGTAGTGGGTCTTTGGCACTTCCTCCAAAAGGCAGTGGAAGCAGAGTCTTTGAATATTTTCAAGGCAGAGGTAGATAGATTCTTGGTAAACAAGGGGATGAAGGGTTATCGGGTGCTGATGATCAGCGGGAGTTTACAACCAAATCAGACGTTATCTTATTAAATGGAGAAGCAGGCTTGAAGGGCCTTCCTGCTCCTAGTTAAATAGGCTCTTAATGCACAAGTTATACTTGGGGGTGTCTTAGAAAATCCAAATGATCCAAGCTGCATGATTTTTCTTCCTACCAGCCACCAAGCCAGCCTTCAAGTGGAGTCCTTGCAGGAGCAACTTCAAACCATTGCAAAACAGCGCGATGAAGCGGTGATGCAATTGAATACGTCTCAAGAACAAGTGAAGCAGTATGCAATGTCACTGACAAACCTGCAGATGGTGATAGAGCAATTTCAACAGGGTAAGCCATTATTTAAACTGTGCTTATATCGGAAGTGGCTATATTTGGGGATGGATCTAGTCCGATAGAAGGTTAACTAAGAAGTTTTACTTGATTACTTTAATTTTGCCAGCTTTCTGTTCCCCCCCTTTAATTATTTTAAGATCATCTTATGCATCAGACACTTTTCTGTCCAAACTAGTAAGGCTGAAGAGCAAGTTGCCTGTTGTACTCTTAAATCTGACAGTAGGGGGCAGAGGTGGTATGTGTGGAGCGTTTCTCCAGTTTTAAAATTTTTCTTCCACATCCTCAAATTAAATAATCCTGACTCAGCATCTTCCATAGTGGCCTCACCATAATGTGGAATTGCTATGTAAGAGATGCACGTGATCCTGTTTAGTGTCACTTCATGACAGTGTCTTTGACGATATTGGAACACTCTTTTAAACCGAAGGTGTCTTACCAGTATATGTGGAATAATCTGTAAACCATGTTTGTATATGCCTTATTAATCCCCGCCGTGATGTAACCAATGTTCAAAGTCCACTGACAGTATTGAATTCATGTACTGTCTTTTGGATAACTGGCATCATGAATGCTAAAATGATAAGACTAATTGTGGAATCAGAGCTGAAAAGCATTTGTTCTTGGCCATCTGGAGTGCAAAGGGTTTTCCAGGAAGAAATACATTTCCAATAATATTTCAGAATGAAGCCCATACAGCCAAGAATCCAGCTTAGTCGTTGGAATGGGTTACTTAGAAGAGCAGCCGAAGCTAGAACACACGGGTTTTTTAAGCCACAGCTGATGTGGTAACAGAAAAAAACAGATTTGGCACTTGTAAGTTGCAAGGTCCCTCTGATCCTCGATGCTTCCCAGGGTCCTGCTGTTCATCCAGTGTTCCCTTGTTTGTCTTGCCCAAGTGCATTACCTCTTACTTATCCTCTGTCACTAATTTATGGGATGTTGAGTGTAGCACCATCGATCACACACTAGGCGAGACGTAGAGAACTTCAATCGAGGCTTTATTGAGCAGACTTGTTCCCCAGCAGCTCAGTCACAGAATGCAGCTGCCGGGAGTAAACCGGGTTCTTATACCCCGCCTATCTGGGTGGAGCCCAGTAGGCGGAAGATCCAATCGGGACCCAGCATCTGTCCTCCAATAGCTCCTCGGCATTCATGGTGTACCGTATTACCCCTAATACATGCCACCACATTGAGGAAAAATGTAGCAGCTCCACTAACACTCTTAATTGTGATCAATTAACTCAAAAGTAAATTAAAGGTTAAATCTTTGATCTTTGTTCATGTCTTTGTTCAATGCAATATTAGTATGCATACTCTCATCATACAAGACCCCGTGATGAGCAATGCTCACAGTTGAGCAGGGAGGAAAGATGTAGTGCTACACTTCATGCTGCAATTTTTGTGTTTTAGCTTTGCAGCTCATTTCGCTTATCTATTTATATAAGGCCGTAGGCGATGTTCCTCCACAATATGTGATTCACTGCATAATTGCTTTTTATTTGTCCGCTGCACCCTGTGTTACTGATTACTAAATCCTTTAAATCTATAATTGTCTATTTTATTAGTAGTCATTAAATGCAAACTGGAACCGTTTGGTACCCAAACCCATCTCTGCTGCTGAATTTGTGTTCAGTTCCCCAATATGTATTTCCATCGTCGTCATCTTTTCAAATGCACAAACCCCAACTTCGACTATCTAAAATCCTTGTTTCTTCGCAGTGTTGATAAAACACTTTATTTAAATAGTCTGTTTGCCCCTAAAGGTTATTGTAAAATGGTCCTTCGTTATTTAATGGGTTTCTATTGTGATTTATTTTTCTTGCCTGCTATAACAACTTGCTGTGAATCTTTAATTTTCTTTTAATGGGAAACACGGGACCTCGATTCAGATGCAGAAGCATGGTAGTTATGTTGCTTGTTACTAATAATCCAGAAATGAGAGTTCAAATCCCACCACAGGTGTTGGGAAATTAAGTGTAGTTAATTAAATAAATCTGTAATAACCTCAGTAATAAAAAGCTGGTGTCATTAATGGAGACCTTCAAGCCGCTTGGTTGTCATAAAAACCCACCTGATTCACTGATATCCATTTAAGGGGGTGTAAACCCATCATCCTTACCTGGTCTGGCTGACTCCAGACCCCACAATAACCTGGTTTATTCTTAACTCTCTTCTAACTATGATCTAACATTATTGTCTTGAAAAGCTGAAACAAAAAGCTTTAAGTGAACTTTTCCACCTCCTGCTTCCCACTGGCTGGTTTGAATGGCCAATTAGTGTTGGCCTTGCCAGTGATGTCCACTTTGTGTGAATGAATTTTGAAAAGCCTAAATGAAGGCAGTAAATTCCAGGTTGCTTTTGGAAACAAACATTGTTCACTTTATTTAATTTAATCAGCACTTGTATATTTTGTGACAATTCATATGCCTGTGTAGAGGAGAAAGCGATGTATGCAACTGAATTGGAGAAATATCAGAAGGACATTGCAGAGTGGAAGAAGAAAGTATCAAGTCTTGAGAAAACAGTCACAGAATTAGAGGTAAGGAAAAAATTACCTTTTTATTTTCTAGCCAGGTTTGAGTATAAGAATTCATCAGTGGATAGTGAATCTTTCTATAATTTGCTATTTTTAAAAAAAACTACTACTATTCTGTGAGGTTTTACACCTGTTCTGTCCTGTAGGGTCCTCTATTGTATCAGTTATTTTTCTTCACTTCAATAACTTGAGTGTTTGACAGTAATTAGTTTAGTCCAGTTCGTGAACATGCACAATGTCATCCGAACTCGTTGCTGAAACTGCCCTCTGACCATGTCATCTACACATGGCTTCTTTAGTGTCATTGATTTTTTTTAAAATGCAAGTTTTGTTTAGATTGCTGAAATTCTGTTGAGAGTACGTTCAGTTCAATACTGCCAAAAGTAGTTTCTGCCAGCTATCGCTAATCTTAACATGGTGATTACATATTCCTGTGAAAACAAGAGTCGATCATTCCAAGGGTGCATTCAGCATTTCTGTTGTTCCTTTTTGGATGGCCTAGCCAATAAGAAGCTACATTGAATCATTGTTTCTGAAGACAGGCTTTTTTTAAATTTTGGAAGGTAGGGAGAGGAAAGCAAATATGGGAGCAAAATTATATCATGCATAGAATGATATCAAAACAATACAGCAAAGAAAACTAGTCTATAGTAGTGTTTCTGCGCCACGCACCGTGATAAAAAATAAGACCACGCAAATGGGATGTAGAGAATAACAGTTCCCAATATACGGTGATGTTAACACTGGTTTAGTCACTAAGTCTTTCACTTCTGTTTTTATTCGGCAATTTACATGTTTTGTGGTGTATGGGGAGGGACAGGATATCATAAAATCTTAAAACAATGATTCTTGCCCTTGCTGCTAAAATGGGTTGGTGCAGTCATACTATACAAATCATTTTACTGTAGTTTGCTGTCAAAAGACAGCACGACAACAGGCCATTTGTACTAATTTGCCAAAGAGGAGTGGGGATGGAGCATCGTATTTTAGCACTTTGCATTACTGATGCGTCACTGCATGACTTTGGTCTCTAGCTGTTAAAGTGTACAGGAGCTTCCCAACAGCCAGTTAGGATTTTGGATCTTGAGGTTATTGTTTGGTGTTTGTGAAATAATGGTCCCCAGCATTTGTAGTTGGGTCAGTAATCCCAAGAAGTGGGAGAATTAGTTTCTGTATTCAAGGATGGTAGTAGATTCAATTCGGAGAGGCTGTATTTAAGAGCAATTGTTTCTAAGACAGGATTTTCGAAAAAAGAATATGTTTTGCTCTAATCTGCGACAAGAGTTTACTGTACTGTAAAATAGCTTTAGCGATTTCAGGGGCAGTTGCGTTTAGTCCTCTGAAATCTCTCTATTTAATAGACTTCAGCAGCTTGGTTCTGCTGATTGCAGTTTTGCTCTTAAACTAGTTTAATATTTTCCTGACTGCTGCACTGATGCTGCTTCTGAAAAGTGTCCGCACTAAAAGCCATGAATGTTGCATTCAGAAATGTTTTAAATTAGTTTTAGATCTCTGGGTTAAATCCATCTGTTTAAACATGGTGAGAAGTATTGTCCAGCTGACATCTGCTAAAAGCCTGGATTGACTCAATTAAGCTGACAGTAACAAGAAAAAGCAGCGTGCTTAGCATCAATTATTTCAAGGCATAAAGTGCCAACATGGAATTTGGGCCAACTATTAAAGTAATTCGTGTAGCTTAGAAAGTATACAAACTCCATTAGAAAATGTTGCAGCCAAAAGGAACAAAAATGAGCCTGCATTTTATTTGTTTTTAACCACTCCCAATATATTTTGGGGTTTTATGTACAGTAAGCCCTCATTTAAAGTTGTTCCTGAAAATCATGACTTCAAGTGAAATATGGATTCCCTTGGGAGTCAGCGATTAAAGGAGGCTTAGGTTCTAACGGCCCTTCTTTATCAAAAAGAAACACACTAAAACACCCTGCATGTAAGTTGAAATAATAGTAATAGTAATCTTTATAAGTGTCACAAGTAGGCTTACATTAACACTACAATGAAGTTATTGTAAAAATCCCCTAATCCCCTACTCTGGTGCCTGTTTGGGTACACTGCGGAAGAATTCAGAATGTCCAATTCACCTAACAAGCACATCTCTCGGGACTTGTGGGAGGAAACGGGAGCACCCGGAGGAAACCCACGCAGACACGGAGAATGTGCAGACTCCGCACAGACCGTAACCCAAGCCAGGAATTGAACCTGGGACCCTGGTACTGTAAGATGTGAGACAATCTTGGACAGACTTCAGAAGATTAGCCAATTTTATAACTTCTATTTCTACAAATTCAATAATTTTCAAGAATCATTTTATCTTCCATAATATTTTAGCTAATATTTTAAAGGACCCCCCTCTATAATTGTTGAACCCAACACTGACTCACCCTATTTTCGCCAACCCGTCTGAACCTGGGCATCCATTCAAGATCATGATCTGATCTGATGCCGGAGCTTGGGCTGTGAAAGTGCAAGTCCCGATGATGCAGAAGTGCCAAGCTCAAGCTCGGGTTGTTGTAATCCATGTTTTTTTTTACTGCTCCTGCTCACCTTTTCCCTTTCCTGAACTCTTGCCGGAGTAGCAAGAGACAGTAAAATCATCTTAACAGTTATTTGTAATTTTTAAAAAAACATGGATTATGACAGGGTGGTATGGTGGCACAGCGGTTAGCACTGCTGCCTCACAGTGCCATGGACCAGTTCAATTCTGGCCTGGGTCACTGGCTGTATGGGGTTGGTACATTCTCCCCGTGTCTGCGTAGGTTTCCTCCGTGTGTTCCAGTTCCTCAAACAGTCCAAAGATGAACAGGTTAGGTGGATTGGTGAAGATACTTTGCCCCTTAGTGTCTAGGGATGTGCAGGTTAGGTTATGGGGATAGGGTGAGTTGGACATGGGTAGAGTGCTAATTCGATGGGCTGAATGACCTCCTCTGCACTGTAGGGATTCTCTGTCCTATAACAGACCCTGTTTGGCACTTCTGCACCATCGAGACTTTCAACTTCAAAACCACAGAGCTCCAAATTCAAATCGGAGCTGGATTTTGAACTGAAATGCAGGTTCAGGAGAGGAAAGAGACTAGTTGGGGAGCAGGAGGTTTGGAGAGAGGGTGGGTGGGGCTCGAGAAGTCCACGTTAGAGATCCGGGAGGAGGATAGGTCACACGTTCGAGGACCGGGTATGGGGAATGGCTGCAAGGTAAAGGGCCGGATGTGGGGAGAGACCACAATTTGAAGGGTCTGCCGTGGGGAGTGGCCACAAATCTGAGGATATGGCACTGGGGAGAGTACTTAGGAATTTTGTTTGCATTTTGATTCCATAGTGAATTTAATTTGGGAGTAGACAGCTTTTCCTATCCAAAATTCAGCATCAGCACCAATTCTCAGCGCTAATTAGAAACTATTATTTTTCCACATGCATTTTACAATTGATTGTTAACTGTTTTCCTCCTGTTTCAGCAACATTTAAAGGAAGCAAATGATGCTCTAGATTCTGCATCAAGACTAGCTGAACAGTTGGATCTTAAAGAGGAGCAGCTGGAAGATCTTAAGAAGCAAGGTAACACTTGGTTTTGATGGTGTAAACTGGTTTATTAGAAAGGTAATAAATTTTGGTTCCATCCGAACTCAAACGCAAACGCAATTGTAACTTTGGCCATTTTGGTGCTGGAGGAATTCAAAGTTGGAATTCTGGGAATTGTCTGCATGGAGACAACAATGCATTCAAGGATTTTGGAGGGAATGGAGAGGTTGGAGGTGGGGTTAGTTGCATGTACAGAGGGGTCAAGGATCGAGTTTTGAGGAGCTGGGTGATGATTTGAAAGAGAACGGGACAAAATCAGAAAGAATGTAATAACCTTCAAGGGATAATGGGGACTGCCCCATGGTCTCGTGAGCGTTATTACAGAGAACTGTTAACAATATCAGCTTAAATGAGAGCCATTAATTTCATGCAGTACAGAAATAGCTGTAACCTTATTAAGGGCAGAAGATCTATGGAGAAGGAGTTCAAGTTCGTCTGCAGCCATACAGAGCCATTAACTTTAAGTTTAACAAGGGGCTGCACGATGGTGCAGTGGGATAGCCCTGTTGCTTCACAGCGCCGAGGTCCCAGGCTCGATCCCGGCTCTGGGTCACTGTCCGTGTGGAGTTTGCACATTCTCCCCGTGTTTGTGTGGGTTTCACCCCACAACCCAAAGATGTACAGGGTAGGTGGATTGGCCATGCTAAATTGCCCCTTAATTGGAAAAAATGAATTGGGTAATCTAAATTTAATTAAAAAAAAAAATAAAAAAAAATATGTTTAACAAACATTTGAGTTAAGTGGATTGTATTTAAAGATGCAGTTAACTGTGTGCGTTTATATCTCATATCACTTTCTGGCTTGGTAAACGTAATAAAGAAAGATTTGCTAGTTGAGGAAAACACCTAGTATGATTTTTTTTTTGTTATCTGAACTCTGATGAAAAACCTTCATACAGGTTCTTATGCAGACTTGCATGACATTCATTTCAATTCCTTTTTTTAGAGGGTATGTTTCTGTATACGTTCCAACTTTTGAACCAAATCTACATATGGGTCTTTTAAAGTTGTCCGGGTAGTAAAACAAGCATATTACTTTGATTAAAATCAGGAGTCGATAAATGTTTCTCGTTCTTGACATTGATGATATCAATCTGGGACATGTAATAAAAAACGTGATGCAAAGGATGCAAGTTTATACATACATGGAAAATAGAAGCAGGAGGAGGTCATTTTGCCCTTCGAGCCTGCTCCGCCATTAATCATGATCATGGCTGATCATCAAATTCAATGCCCTGATCCTGCCTCCACCCGCCCCGCCCCGCCCCAAAATACCCCTTTAGCCCCAAGAGCTATATCTAATGCCTTCTTGAAATTATACAGCGTTTTGGCCTCAACTACTTTCTGTGGTAGTGAATTCCACAGATTTATCACTCTCTGGGTGAAGAAATTTCTCCTCACCTCAGTCCTAAAAAAAGTACCCCTTATCCTCAAACTATGACCCCTAGCTCTGGACTCTTTTCTCTCTTCCCCCCCCCCCCCCCCCCCCCCTCTCTCTCTCTCTCTCTCTCTCTCTCGCTCTCTCTCTCTCGCTCTCTCTCTCTCTCTCTCTCTCTCTCTCTCTCTCTCTCTCTCTCTCTCTCTCTCTCTCTCCCTCTCTTCCCCCCCCCCCCCCCCCCGGAACATTCTTTCTGAATCTGCCATGTCTATTCCTGTTAGAATTTTGTAAGTTTCTATGAGAACCCCTCTCGCTCTTCTAAACTCCAATGAAGATAATCCTAACCGAATTGGTCTCTTCTCAGATGACCGTGCCGCCATCCCAGGAATCAGCCTGGTGCACCTTTGCTGCACTCCCTCCATAGCAAGAACATCCTTGCTCAGATAAGGACACCAAAACTGCACACAATACTCCGGGTGTGGCTTTACCAATGCCCTATACAATTGAAGTAGAACATCCCTATTCCTATACTCAAATCCTCTCGCCATGAAGGCCAACATACCATTTGCCTTCTTTACTGCCTGCTGTACCTGTGTGCTTGCTTCCAGTGACTGATGCACGAGTGCACCAAGGTCTTGCTGAGTATCCACCTCTCTCAATTTACACCCATTAAAATAATAATCTGCCTCCCTATTTTTGCTACCAAAGTGAATAACCTCACATTTATCCATGTTATACCGCATCTGCCATGCATATGCCCACTCACTCAGCCTGTCCAAATCCTGTTGAAGAATCTCTGCATCGTCCTCACAGTTCAACCTCCCACCCAACTTTGTGTCACCTGCAAATTTGGAAATACTGCATTTAGTTCCCTTGTCCAAATCATTAATATATAATGTGAACAGTTGGAGTTCTAGCACAAATTCCTGTGGTATCCCGCCAGGTACTGCCTGCCAATCAGAAAAAGACCCATTTATTCCAACTTTTTGCTTTCTGTTTGCTAACCAGCTTTCTATCCATCTCAAGACACTACCTTTAATCCCACATGCTTTAACTTTGTAGTTATCTGTTATGTGAGACCTTGTCGAAAGCCTTCTGAAAGTCTAAATAAACCATATCCACCGGTTCTCCCTGCTCAACTCTACTAATTACATCTTCAAAGAAGTCTAATGGATTTGTCAAGCACGAGTTCCCTTTCGTAAATCCATGCTGACTTTGTCTGATTACACCACTACTTTACAAATGCTGTGCTATGAAATCCTTGTTAATGGGCTCTAGCAACTTTCCCACTACCGACATTAGGCTCACTGGTCTATAGTTCCTGTTTTCTCTCTACCTCCTGTTTTGAATAGCGGGGTTATATTATCTACCTGCGAATCTATTGGAACCACTCCAGACTCCAAACAATTTTGGAAAATGACTACCAATTAATCTACAATTTATAGGGCCACTTCCTTTCTCTGGGAGAAAGATTCAGGCCCTGGAGATTTATCTGCCTTCAAACACATTAATTTCCCCAAAACCATTTCTTTACCAATGCTAATTTCCTCACTGAAACTAGTGTTTCTCAGAATTTCTGGTACATCAATCATTTTTAAATGTTTTTTTCGAGTAACCAATTAATTTTTTTCCAATTAAGGGGCAATTTAGCGTGGCCAATTCACCTACCTTGCACATCTTTGGGTTGTGGGGACGAAACTCACGCAAACACGGGGAGAATGTGAAAACTCCACACGGGCAGTGGCCCAGAGCCGGGATTGAACCTTGGATGTCGGTGCCGTGAGGCAGCAGTGCTCCCACTGTGCCACCGTGCTGCCACCCGGTACATTAATCACAACTTCCTTTGTGAAGAGACAAGCAAAGTACAAATTTGGTTCTTCAGCCATTTCTTTATTCCCTGTTATGAATTCCCCCATTTCTGACTGTAAGGAGCCTACATTTTATTTTCCTTTTTTTCCCGATAAATTTAGAGTACCCAATTCTTTATTTTTCCAATCAAGGAGCAATCCAGTACCAATTCACCCACACTGTACATCTTTTTGGGTTGTGGGGGTGAGACCCACGCAGACACTGGGGGAATGTGCAAACTCCACACGGACAGTGACCTGGTGCCGGGATCGAACAGGGTCCACATGGCCATGAGGCAGCAGGGCTAGCCACTGGGAACCTACATTAGATATTAGTTTTTATCGATGTTTTTCTGTTCACATACCTATAGAAATTTTTACCGTCAGTACCTGTGTTTCCTGCTAGCTTACTTTCAAATTGTATTTTCCCCTTCTTAATCAATCACTTTGTCTGCCTTTGCTGAATTGTAAACTGTTCCCAATCCTCAGGTCTATTGCTTTTTCTTGCTAATTTGTATGCCTCTTTGAATCTAACACTATCTCAAATTTCCCTTGTAAGCCATGGTTTGGCCACAGTTCCCTTTCTATCTTGAGCCAAATAGGAATAAACAACTTTTGGAGTTCATCGATTTGTTCCTTGAACGCCTGTCCACTATCCTTCCTTTCAATAATGTTTCCCAGTCTGTCAGAGTCAGCTAATTCCTCATACCATCAGAGTTACCTTTATTGAGGTTCAGGACCCTGGTCTCAGAATCATCTACCTCACTATTCACCTTGATAAAGAATTCTACCATATTATGGTCACTCATCCCCAAGGGTTCTCTCACAACTAGATTGCCAACTAATTATTTCTCATTGCACAACACCCAGTCCAAGATGGCCTGTTCCCTTGTTGGTTCATTCATATATTTGTCCAGAAAACCATCCAGAACACTCCTCTATTGTACTGTGACTAATTTGACTCACCCAATCTATATGCAGATTAAAGCCACTCATAATCACAGATGTTCATTTATCACATGCAACTCTGATTTTCTGTATATGGCTATTCCCAACATTACCATTACAGTCTGGTGTTCTGTATACCACAACTACGAATGTTCTTGCCCCTTGATGTTTCTGAACTCTATTCCACATCATCTGTACTGATATCTTTCCTCAATATTTTATCAATATCCTCTTTTTAATCATGATGTGGAGATGCCGGCGTTGGACTGGGGTGAGCACAGTACAAAGTCTTACAACACCAGGTTAAAGTCCAACAGGTTTGTTTCGATGTCACTAGCTTTCGGAGCGCTGCTCCTTCCTCAGGTGAATGAAGAGGTCTGTTCCAGAAACACATATATAGACAAATTCAAAGATGCCAAACAATGCTAGGAATGCGACCATTAGCAGGTGATTAAATCTTTACAGATCCAGAGATGGGGTAACCCCAGGTTAAAGAGGTGTGAATTGTATCAAGCCAGGACAGTTGGTAGGATTTCGCAGGCCAGATGGTGGGGGATGAATGTAATGCGACATGAATCCCAGGTCCCGGTTGAGGCCGCACTCATGTGTGCGGAACTTGGCTCTAAGTTTCTGCTCGGCGATTCTGCGTTGTCGCGGGTTCTGAAAGCCGCCTTGGAGAACGCTTACCCGGAGATCAGAGGCTGAATGCCCTTGACTGCTGAAGTGTTCCCCGACTGGAAGGGAACATTCCTGCCTGGTGATTGTTGCGCGATGTCCGTTCATTCGTTGTCGTAGCGTCTGCATGGTCTCGCCAATATACCACGCTTCGGGACATCCTTTCCTGCAGCGTATGAGGTAGACAACGTTGGCCGAGTCGCACGAGTATGTACCGCGTACCTGGTGGGTGGTGTTCTCACGTGTAATAGTGGTATCCATGTCGATGATCTGGCACGTCTTGCAGAGATTGCCATGACAGGGTTGTGTGGTGTCGTGGTCACTGTTCTGAAGACTGGGTAGCCACGCTCCCGCGCATGCGCCGCACGGCAAAGTCATTTCCGCGCCAGCTGGCGGGGCGGAAATCGTCCGGCGCGGGCCTAGCCCCTCAAGGTGAGGGCTCGGCCCCTCAAGATGCGGAGAATTCCGCACCTTTGGGGAGGCGCATGCCGGACTGATTTGCGCCGTTTTTGGCGCCGGTCGGCGGACATCGCGCCGATTGCGGAGAATCCCGCCCGAGGACTCGGTTCTCCGTTGAAGTGGTTCATGCTGTTTCAATTAACATTAAAAACAAAAATCTGGACACGTATCTGATTAAGAACAAGATTTAAGATAAGGAAAACTGCAGATGCTGTCAGTTAAATGCTGTGCGGGACATGATATCCAGGCTGCAGGGACTATGAGAATCCCATGTTAAGAAAGAATTGGTGTAAGATATATAACACAATATAAAACTAGATAGATATTCAAGATGCTTCTTCACTCTTCATTTTGCTGACTGGTTGACGCTTTGTAAAACATTTCTTCAGGTGAATGTGCTGGATAAAGCCTGTGCTGCAGCAAATTATTGCACGGTCACTGAAAAATATGGGGCGGGATTCTCTGTCCCGCTGCTCCCATTTTCTTTTTTTTTTAATTTAGAGTACCCAATTCATTTTTTCCAATTAAGGGGCAATTTAGCGTGTTCAATCCACCTACCCTGCACATCTTTGGGTTGCGGGGCCGAAACCCACGCAGACACGGGGAGAATGTGCAAACTTCACACGGACAGTGACCAGAGCCGGGATCGAACCTGGGACCTCGGCGCCTTGAGGCAGCAGTGCTACCACTGTGCCACCATGCTGCCCTCTGCTCCCGTTTTCTGGTGTGGCGCACCCTCGCCAGCAATGAGATCCTCCGTCCCGTCAGCCGGCCAATGGGTTTTCCCATTGTGGGCACCCCCACACAGTTAGGAAATTCACAGGCATCAGTGCGCTGCCTGCGAAGTGGAGAATCCCGCGACTCCATGTAACAGTTCATGGGTGCTAGTGTGAAAAACCTTCAACCACATGTGGCTGGCATTGCAAAGCTGAATTGGTGTTTCAAGTGATGTTTAAAATGATGTGGAGTTGATTTTGGATTGCTGAAAACAATCTGCCATGCTGTAAGTTATCTAGACTGTTTTCAAATATTTTTAGGAGAGTTTTAATTGGAAGGATGTCTTTTTTGGTTCAGTCCATAATTTTGAATGAAGTTAAGGGTCCATCATGGAAATTCGTGTCTTTTAGTCTTTTGGGTTACCTCTCCACACCAAGATTTGGGCATTTCTTACCTGTGATCCACAATGTACTTTGGTTCTATTGCATTAAGAGTTGTGCTTTAGTGAAGTGGGTGATGCAACAAGCAATACTGAAGTGGGTGATGCAACAAGCAGTATGACGGTTCGAATCCATGCTGCAGTATTGGCAAAAACTTTCCATATACATGTGTACAGGTCACTTTCTGATACAAGAATGAGGATAGAGGTAAGCACCAATAAAGTTTGAGGCGGGGGAGGGGGAAAGTGGAACAAAACATGGTGAAATACATTTACGATTGAGAAGTTTTTCACGTGTTTCTAAGATGGGATGAACTCATTTTGACCAGCGCCAGTTGATTTACTAATAAACATTTTGTACAAAAGTAGGCGAACCAGCAAAGCTGACTTCAAGATTGCAGCAAATTCCCCATGCTGAAATGATCCAAGGCGAAGTTAAAATGGATGGATACTTCAAGGGAATAATACAGCCCAACTAGTTCTGTAATTTGATAGAAACCAGCGATGTCCTGATAGCATTCATGTCAATTGGATCAATGGCATTTGTTCGCTTCTTTGTTTGACTGAAC
This sequence comes from Scyliorhinus torazame, assembly GCF_047496885.1. Taxonomy (NCBI): domain Eukaryota; kingdom Metazoa; phylum Chordata; class Chondrichthyes; order Carcharhiniformes; family Scyliorhinidae; genus Scyliorhinus; species Scyliorhinus torazame. The sequence goes on from NC_092708.1 coordinate 373,117,582, forward strand.
ATGATTGAATATATATAACTCCATTTAATCTGTGATAAATATAGATGTTTCATGTGTTGAGGAACTGTGTTTGCTAGTGATGTTTCCTGTATAACTTCATTCCTTCTTTCTGCTTCATTTATTGGCTTATGATCTGACCTTGATTACTCAGTGGTAAAATATTCATTGAAACACAAACAGTTGACGAGCCAAAGAAAAGCTGAGGGGGGCAGGAGAGAGAGGAAAATATCGATTGACAGTCAAAGCCAAGCTAAATATGGAGCTCAGAATGGAGCTGCTTGTCTTATTTAATTTGTATTGAACTAATCCAGTCTAGTAAACCTTATCAAATATACTCCAAATACAATGTCAGTTCTCCCTGTTTCCTTGCTGTTTACGGTTGACATGCATTTTGGTTTTTAGCACAAGTGGGAGCTTTTCTATGTTTTTCTCAGTTTTCCTACCTAACATTTATTCATTAATGCTGCTGAAGCTTTGCATGCATTGTGTTTTTCTGGTTGCCCAGGCTAGCAAGTTCCTATGGTTTATTTTTCTATTCTGAGGCAACAATTTTTTTATTCAGTTCTGGGTTGTGGGCATTGCTGGTGAGGGCCAGCATTTGTTACCAATGCCCTAAATGCCCTCGAAGATGGTGGTGGCCTGCCTTCTTGAATCACTGTAGTCCAATTGGTGCAGATGTGCTCTCAGTCCTTTAGAGAGGGAATTTCAAGATTTTGACCTGGTGACAGTGAAGGAATGATGATTTTGTTCTAATTTGGGATTGCCAGTGATGTGGAGGGGAGGTTGCAGGTGGTGGTGTTCCCAAAGGCCTCCTGTCTTCGTCCTAGCCGGTATAGAGATCACAGGTTTGGAAGTTGTTATCAAAGGAAGCTTGGTAAGTTGCTGCAGTGCACCTTGAAGACGGCATGGCATGGCTGTGTGCCGTGTGGAGAGTATGAATGTTTAAAATGATGGTTGGGTTGTTGATCAAGTGGGATGCTTTTTCCTAGATGGTGTTGGGCACCGCCAGGCAATTAGGGAGGTGAAGGCTTGGACATTGACCCCTCTTCCGAGAAAGAGCTCTGGATGCTCCAATACTCCAAAGACCACCACTAAAGGACTTGGCTCCACCTTCATCCCCACCACTCTAGACATGGCCTCGAAGAAGGCGGTCCAGAACCCGCTGAGTTTGGGGCAGGACCAGAATCATGCGTGTGGTTGGCCAGACCCCCCTCCCCCCACGCCCCCAAGAACAGTTTCCCATTCCCCCCTGGATTGTTAAAGTCCACATTGAGCTCATTGTCCCTCACTGCTTCATCCCAAGCTCATTCTTTTGGAATTCTTCTGGCGAGTCAAAATATTGTTCTTTGCCCTGGTATGTGACCCATAGTCTGGCCGGGTACAGCATACTGAACTGCACTTTGCTCTTAAACAGCATGGTTTTGGCACGGTTAAATTCTGCCCGGCACTTGGCCCGGTCCACTCCAATGTCCTGGTTCAAGTGGATGGTGTGTCCGTCCCACTTGCACGTCCACGTGTTCTTCGCCCACCTCGGGATCCGCTCTTTATCCTGGAATCTGTGGAATCTCACTCTCATTGCCTATGGTGGTTTCCCTGACCTGGGTGTGTCAGAGCGACCAGTGTGCCCGGTCTACCTCCAGGGGCTTGACAAAGCACTCCTCCCCAACTAACTTTCTGAGCATCGATGCCACAAACTATGTTGTGTTCCTCCCCACCATGCCCTCTAGTTGCCCAATGATCCTCAGGTTCTGTCGGGTCATGTTTTCTTGGTCATCAACCTTCCTTGTTAAAGTCTTCTGGATCGTGACCAACCTTGCCATCATGGCTTCTTGCGAAGCGGTCCGCTACCCCTGGTCTGCGGCTGCTTGATTTACGTCCTGCACCATTACCTCTTATGCCCCCAGTTTCCGCTCCGCTCGGTCCATTGCCTCCCTTATGGAGCCAACATAGCCTCTGTTGCTGACCCCACCACCTCCATGAGGTCCTCTTTCATCGCTTCGGTGTTTCTGGAGTTCCGTTGTGATGATCTCCATCATAGCCTGGGTCGGCTTTGGTGATCCCGTTGGGTCTGCCATGTTCGGTTCTGGGCTGCCATGCGGGTCTCCCTGTTCAATGGTTGAGGTTTTCTTCTCCCTGCTCTTACTGTTTTTGCAGCCCGATTGCTGGCTTGTTGGCATCCTGGTTGATTAAGCAGTGGATGGGGGGTTAAACTGGGGAACGTTTTGCACTTTTGGTCACCATTGGCAGGATTAGAAGGTCTAACCAGAAGTTCCTACGAGGGAGTCACCTTTCATATGACTGCTCAACTCATGGCCACCACCAGAAGTCATCAAAATGTGTTTATTTTGACGATAGAAGCAAATTAAAACTAACCCCTACTGCCCATCTCCATGGTAACATGGCATACTTGGAATGCTCCCAACAGAAATGTAAAATAACTGTCTTATGCCTTCAAAACAACTCTTATTCTGCGATGCATATCTTTAATGAGTTAATGGCCCCCCTCTCCAGACTGGCTGGTTCCACCAAGAAACCACATGGGTGCTTTTAACTCTTTGGTCTGGGAGCGACACGAAACCCGGGAAAAATAGCCCATTGTTTAGTGTTTTAACACTTCCATCTCTGACCTCTTAATGTAAACATAGGCTATCCTTTGAATGGTAATTATCTTGGGGCTGCTTACCAATTTCTCAAACTCAACATTTAACACTTCAACTAAATGTTATACATCTAAAACACTTGAGTTCTGTAGATAAGTGAGAGACACATAGATGTCAGCACACTTGAAATTCCAGAAGGCAAGCAAGAAAGTGCCACAGAATAGGCAATACACAAGATGAGAGTTACTGGAGGTTTGAGGGCAAATGGATGGAGGGTTGGTTAACAGGCAGGAAGCGGTGATTAGTAATCAAATGTGGCTTTTCCAAATTTGCAGGCTGTAAATGGTGGAGTGCAGCAAGGATCAGTGCCGGAGCCTCCAGTATCTATAATCTATATTTAATAACTTGGACGAAGAGACCGAGAGTAGTGAATCCAACCTTGCTGGTGACGCAAGGTTAAGTGGGAATGTAAGCCAAAAGAAGGACATACGAGGCTGCTGAGATTTGACAGTTTGAGTGGGCAACGAGGTGGCAGATAGAATATAATGTGGGAACGTGTGAGGTTAGTTGCTTTAATATAAGGACAGAAAAGTGCAATTTTTTAAAAAGGCATGTAACCTCTAAATGTAGATGTTTAGAGAGATTTTTGGCGAACTTGGGCAGAGTAGAAGTTGCGTACAGGTACAGCAAGCAAGTAGACAATAGAATTTTGGCATTTATAGCGAGGCACTTGGAGCACCAAATAAATAAGTTTTACTACAATTGCATACGGCTTAGGTAAGACCTCACCTAAAGTACTGTGCACAGTTTTTGACTATCTAAGGGAGGTGTTATGAATATCTGATTTTATAATTTATTTTAGAGGGATAACGTTTAGCGTGAGGGTTAAACTGTTAAACGCAAGATAAGTGGGAAAATCTGAGTTTGAGAAATTGGTAAACATCCCTAAGATCATTGCCATTCAAAGGGTGGTCCATCTTTACGTAAAGAGATCAGAAGTCGAAGTAAGAAAACGCTAAACAGTGGGCTATTTTTCCTGGGTTTCTTGTAGATCCCAGAGCTACAAGCACCTTTATGAACAAAAGGGTTTCTTGATGGAACTGGCAGGTCTGGAGAGAGGGCAGTTAATTGAGATATAAGTTATTTGTGTGCGTCCCGGAAAGAATCCGAGTTGTTTTGAAGTGAGAAGGTAATTAGTTTAGATTTCTGTTGGGAGTTTCCCAAGTGTGCCATGAGGGGCTGATTTAGCACACTGGGCTAAATCGCTGGCTTTTAAAGCAGGCCAGCAGCAAGGTTCAATTCCCGTACCAGCCTCCCCGAACAGGCGCCGGAATGTGGCGACTAGGGGCTTTTCACAGTAAATTCATTGAAGCCTACTTGTGACACTAAGCAATTTTCATTTCATGTTACCATGGAAATCGGCTGTATGGGTTAGTTTTAATTTGCTGTTTAATTTATCTGTGCGTGTTTGCTCACAGAAATAAGTAGATCAGCTCTGGTCTTCTGTAGTTTGCAGCTCACAAGTGTTGAGGGAGCAAAATAGATAGATGCTAATCAGGCCTGCATCTTGAGCAGAGAAAATACTAACTTTAGAAAAAACAAATTGATCACATTGAGTCTTTGACAATGGTGTCAAGCATCCAGATGGGGATGCACCTGTAGCATTGGATTTCAGATACATATGCACATTAGTCTTTTGTAACCTAATTGAAACCTAACTGGGGTGGGGGAGGGGGACTTCACAAAGAAAATTCCCTTCACCCATCACTCGGGTGTTTGAACTTTTTCCTCCCACTGTTAAAACCCCAGAGATCATGCATTCCTTTAATTCTGGCTTGTGCATATTAGTCCTTTGCCCATCATTGACAACCCTGTCTTCATTTCTGGAATTCCCTTCCTAAATCTCGCCACCTTGCTGTCCTCCTTTAAGACCCTTGTTTAAACCCAATTCCGATGACACTATGTCATGCCTTCCAATATTTCCTCCCTGAGCTCGGTGTCCTTTTATTTCTAATTATATTTCTGTGAAGAACCTCCGGTTTGTTTTCTATGTCAAAGGTACTATATGTGTGCAAATTAATGTTGTTAAAATGACTCTCAAAGAAGCGTTCCACTTGGTACAAAGCCAATAACTACTAGGAGAGTTAGTGCGTGCATAAGATGCAGATGAGCTTGATAAAGGTGCTATTAACAATGTTAAAAGAACATTGGAGAAAAAGGATGGTAGAGCTGACAGTTATTGGAGGATCCCAGCATAACTTTAATCAACAACAGATTTGCCTCATTAATCTGATTGAATTCTGTCAAAAAGAGGCCAAATGTTTATGTTTTGAAATTCTCATTCCCATCTTCAAATCAATGGCCCAATCCTTGGAATATTTCACCAGCATCGACTGCATTTCTGGAACTGTTGAAACTCAACAAAGCAGAGCAGAGGCGATGTGGGTAACGTGCAGGACTGAAACACTTGAGTTCTTCTGGGGTGCTTTTGATTAAATGGCATTTCCTCTACTGGCAAATGACCCAAAGGAAACCTCCCTCCATGAATCTTTTGTATTTCTTTTATAGTTGTGGCCCAACACGACATGTTGGAAGATGCTCAGAAAAAACTACTGAACCTGGTCAACAACAGTGAAGGTAGAATTGACAAGTAAGCACTGATCGATTTTCTCCCCCAGGAATGTCTGGCTGTTTACTTATTGAATAGATTGTTTGCAGTCATAATGTGGCCATGCTCCAGCAAACAACGCACCTCGAATGGCTGATAGTTATATCATCCAATAATGGGTGGCACGGTAGCACAGTGGTTAGCACTGTTGCTTCACAGCGCCAGGGTCCTAGGTTCGATTCCCGGCTTGGTTCACTGTCTGTGTGGAGTCTGCACGTTCTCCGTGTCTGCATGAGTTTCCTCCGGGTGCTCCAGTTTCCTCCCACAAGTTCCAAAAGATGTGCTGTTAGGTAATTTGGACATTCTGAATTCTCTCTCTGTGTACCCAAACAGGCGCAGGAATGTGGCGACTAGGGACTTTTCACAGTAACTTCATTGCTGTGTTAATGTAAGCCTACTTGTGATAAAGATTATTATAATAAAAGAAGATTTATGATAATTCAGGATTGAAGTAATTCAATTTGAAATGTAACAGTAGTTTTGGTCCTACTATCAGAAAGAAAAATGTTAGGAAACATTTGACTTTCAGGTAATCACTGGACCGGGGTATTCGGTCTTTACGAAGGGCAGACAAAAAGGAAAAGGTGACGAGGTTACATTGCTGGTTGAAGAGGAAATTAACACAATAGTGAGAAAGGATATTAGCTCCAACAATGTGTAATCAGTATGGGTAGAACTGAGAAACAGCAAGGGGAAAAAGATGTTAGTGGGGGTGGCATATAGACCCCCAAGCTGTGGTGGTGATGTTGGGAATGGCATTAAACATGAAATTAGATACACATGCGATTATGGATACTTTAATCTGCATATAGATTGGGCAAATCAAATTAGTAACAATACTGAACAAGAGGAATTCCTGGAGTGTGTATGGACTAGATTTCTGGACCAATACTTTGAGGAATCAACTGGAGAATAGGCCATCCTCGACTGGATATTGTGTAATGAGAAAGGAATTATTAGCAGTGTCGATGTGCGAGGCCTCTTGGGGATAAACAATCATAATATGATAGAATTCTTCATCAAGATGGAGAGTGACATAGTTGATTCTGAGACTAGAGTCCTGAATCTAATTAAAGGAAACTACAACGGTATGACCGCGAGTTGGCCATGATTGATTGGGAAACGTTACTTAAAGGGATAACGGTGAATAGGCAATGGCAAACATTCAAAGAGTACATGGGTGAACTGCAACAATTGTTCATTCCTTTCTTGCTCAAAAATAAAATGAGAAAGGTAACAAAGCCATGGCATACAAGGGAAATTACAGATAGTATTAAATCCAAGGACGAGGCATGCAAATTGGCCAGAAAAAACAGCAGACCTGAGGATTTGGAGCAGTTTAGAAATCAGCAAAGGAGGACAGGTATGCTGGGCAACACTGGGTTTAGTGAGAGGGAGGAACTGAAAGAAATCAGTATTAGTAGGGAAATGGTGTTGGGGAAATTGATGGGATTGAAGGCCGAAAAATCCCCAGGGCCTAATGATCTACATCCCAGAGTATTTAAGGAAGTGGCCATAGAAATAGTGGATGCATTGGTGGCTATCTTCCAAGGTTCAGTAGACTCTGCAACAATTCCTGCAGATTGGATGGTAGCTAATGTAAGCCCACTATTTCAAAAGAGAGGTAGAGAAAAAATGGAATTCTAGACCAGTCAGCCTGACATCGGTAGTGGGAAAAATTCTAATAATGCTTATTATTATCACAAGTAGGCTGACATTAACATTGCAATTAAGTTACTGTGAAATGCCCCTGGTCACCAAATTCCGGTGCCTATTCTCACTGAGTGAGAATTCAGAATGTCCAAATTATGGAAAATCTGTGCTAGTTGGCAACTCTGCTTTCTGCTTCATGATGTTATAGTTAACTGCACTCTGCATTACCTAATTAAAGCAGCCAGCCTCTATTTGTGAGCCTACACACACAGACTGCCAATTACTATTGATCTATGGAGTTCAATACATTCAAGCTATATCCCGATGTCACACAATGTTCACGCATTCCTACTTTAAAGCAGGGGTTAAAGGATAGTCATTGAGTGAGAATTCCAGCTGATTTCTTGCTTCCCACCATTGCACCCTCTCTGTTTTACACCAGTGATTGCTAGGCCAGTAGTTGGATCTCTCTATTGTTGTCTCATTTGAGATCAGCAGCTTTGAGGTTGAATCTGGGAGCCTATTATCTGTGGGTCAATAGCAGACCATTGGATTTATTAAACCATAAGCGACTGAGGAATTTGCAGGGATGTTAAAATGGTCAGCAGTAGCCTCATTTCACACAGCAGGTGAATATCTACTAAAAGTTGATTATATATTTATTGAAATGTCCTGAAGCAAATATTGAACAGTGAATAAAGCAGGTGACCATTGAACACAATTTTGATCACTTAAATAAAAACTTTGAACCCCTAAATTCAAGAGCTGAATTTGCAATGTTTGGAATGTGTATTTTTAAGAAGTGTCATTGAAGGTTTTGCTATCGCGCATGCCAACCAACCCAAGTATGGGCCTGTCATTTATTGTGTTCATGTTTCTAAGCCATTCCCATTTCTATTGAAGGGTCCTGATGAGAAATTTGTTTGTGGGCTACTTCCATACTCCAAAGAGCAAACGTAATGAAGCAATGCGGCTTTTGGGATGTGTTCTGGAATTAAAGAAAGAAGAGATCAGTCAGGTATGATGAAATGATCACCACTCTTTCCAATGCAGTTAGTAAAATTGAAAGATATTTGAGCGACTTGTTTTCTTGAAACCAAAATTCCAACCTGGATACTGCTCTTTTTGTTTTTATGCTGTAATATATTACCTACTAAAATAATGCAAACTGTGACCTCTTAGTTTAACCTTCGTTTTTTGGTATTCCAAATCTTCAGTGATGCTGTATTTTCTAGTTTTCTCCTCTTCCAAATGTAACATTCCTATGAAAGTCAAGTTCATGTGAAAATTCTGCTTGATTTCTGTGTTTTGGAAATGCTATCACCAACACCATAACTGCATTACAAGTTGCCAGACAGGAACTCTGGTTTCAGTCTGCTGAGAATCAGGAGACAGTTCCTGAGCAGTATATGCCTGCATTGTATATCCCCCCCCTCCCCAAAAGACTCACTACTTGGCCAGACCCACAAGTAAGCACCATCCAGGTAATAATCCCGTATAGATGTTTAATTGTATGAATGCAGTAATATTGCCAAGCCAAACTGCAGTAGCTTTAATAATATTTACCACACAACCTTTCAGATGAACTTCCATTCTGCAGTGGAAATCCAAGAAACCTTAAGAAACAAGACTAATTTTTGCAGGCCAGAACTTCTCTGGCTTCACTGGATGGCTGATTAGAACTTCTCATCTTCTCCCAACCCAGAGCTGTTTCCAGCAGGCCTTGCTCACACAGACAACCCAAATACTCTCAACACCTCTGAATATCATTTTCCCCATTCATATTCAATTCCATTGTCCTCAGCACTTCTTTGAATTCAACTTTTCCAAGATCTAAAAATGGTCTTTTCTATTGTCCCCACTTTTGGGATCAAGTAAAATTTAATAACCTTCCCTTGTTTACTTCTGAAAAATGCAAGGCTGATAAATTTCAAAGGGAAGTAAAATGCTTTATCACCTGAAAACAACAGAATGCCTTTTATCTCCTCATGCAAATTTTGAAACCTAGCCTATTTACTTCTAAACCACTTGACCAGGAAATTCTAATGACAAATGCATGCTTCTAGCACTTTTACTCCTTTTCCCTTAACTCTTCCAGACAAATGGTTTCCATTAATCTTTTTTCCAGCTTAATTAAATAATTTACACCAACACACAGCCTTCTTTACAGAATAGCACAATATTCCCCTCAAAGGATTAAAAAAAAATAACATCCATTCTCCAATCAGCCCTTGGGTCCACATTTTTCAATCATCCATATTTGATATTTTCCCACTTATTCATGTAGCAACTGGTTAACTTATAATTTAGCCCTATGCACATTGCTAGATACTTGTTATTTACTTTAGAGAAGAGAACCTATTCCATGCTCTTAAAGTTGGCAGACACCGAAATCAGGTAAAGTTGATGGTTGCATTTTCGGTCGCTCAGTTGTAATAGTTTTACATTTAAATGTATACCTTGTGTGCTATGTTTTTACAAGCTCTTGGATGGCGAGAATCGTGGTGTTACTGGATGGGTAACCAGTTGGCTTGGCGTTAACCGAGTTAGTGGAACCCAAAGTTTCCCTAGTACTCCCCAGAGGCCAAATCAGCGCACAATCTTCAACAGTGTAAGTTCTGCTCGCTTTTCATATATCTTCATTCATTGCTGACTTTAAAAATGTGCAGTATAGGGGCCAAAGCATATGCAAAGTTAATTCAGCCTCATCTGGAGAATTACATCTGGACACTGGACTTTGGGAAGGATGTGAAGTTGTTAAGAGAAGGTGCAGAAAAGATTCATGAGAATGGTTATCAGGAACTTCAGTTACATAAAAAGATTTGAGAAATTGGGACCGTTTGTTTTCTTGAACTCTTGGAGTAAGGTTTCATGTTACATGGTGATCATTATAAGGGACTGCACTCAGCCGATGCATGGGAACAATTTTAATAATTGTCACATGTATATACAGTATTATTTTCTGATAGCAGCAGTGAAATTATAATGTCAACGTTGACTTGCTGACCAGGTCCAAGTCCAATTCCAGACACTTGAACAGAAAATCCGGGCTGATATTTCAGTGTGTAGTGCCGAAGAAGCTTGGTGTTGTCGAAGCTACAATAATCAGATAAGAATTTAAGTCAAAGACCTGCTAGCCCTCACAGGCGGATTGCAAAAGATCTCGCCTCATTTTCTAAATTGGAGGCGTTATACAGTTGCAGTTCATTGTGGTAATGCATTCCATATTGTAAGAAATCTTAATTTTCTTAGCACTTTTTAAAGAACAGAAGGACCATTTTCCCCAGTTTCCTTGCCAACATTTATCCCTCAATGGATATCGCTGAAAATAGATTCATTATTTTGTGACTACCTTCCTTATTGGGAGTGCATATTTGTGCCTATTTTTCTGCAGTGACTGCACTTCAAAAGTATTTAGCTATGCAAGCACTTTTGAATAGCTAAGTTGATGAAACACTCCATATAAATGCAAGTCCTTTCATTTTTATAATATTGTGTAACATTAGTCTTGTCCACCCACAAACTTTCTGTTGAATTTTCCATCATTGTAATTTGGTTGTACCTATCTGTGACACTCCAATTCACTCATTTATTTCTCTGGACTCTGATTGCATTTTCCAAGATTGGTAATTTCCCCGCAGCTGGTAAAGCAGTTAGGCATTTACCTCAGACCTCACAGCTGCATCTTCAAGATAGGTGGCAGTGTTCCCCCTTGAAAGCCCAGCTTTGGTCTACTGGAATTTCTTTCTTAGCGTGTGTAGCAATCACCAAGCCAGGCAGTGGCTAAATGGAGCTCTCCGGGCCCTCCACTGAATTTGTCAGGGGGCAGTCTTCAATGGTGCGAGTCATGGATTGTGGTGCGCTACAACCGCCATCCGGGTTCCCTGCAAGGCCGGCCCCACTTGTGCCAATACTGGAAATGAACCATAAACCTGATGCCGATCCCTTTTTTCTGTTGCCATCTCTTTTCTTTATTTTCTTAAAATAAATTTAGAGAACCTAATTCTTTTTTTCCCCGAGGGGTCAATTAAGCGTGGTCAGTTCACCTACCCTGCACATCCTTTTGGAGGTTTGTGGGAGCGCGATCCACACACACGGGGAGATTGTGCAAACAACACACAGACCGTGACCCGAGGCCGGGATTGCACCCTCATCCTCGGCACCGTGAGGCAGCAGTGCTAACCACTGTGCCACCGTGCCGCCCGTTTTCTCTGTTTCCATCTCTTGTTTCATCCTTTCACTCACCCCCAGCTCTTCTCCCCACCACCATAGATCTACTGCTCAGAAAACACCCGAGGAAATGTTGTGTGCAACTCGCTGAATTTTTAAAAACTAAGACTTTTTTACAATATGGAATGTGCTACCTTAATGAATTAGAATTGTATCAAGATCCCAATGAATGACGCTGAGCCATAGTCGCGCGAAGTATGAGAGCTGATTATCAATCCGATTGAAAGGATGGATCTTGAAAGTTTTTCAAGGGAGAGAGAGCTGTGCAGGAGTATCGGGTGCGAATTCAAGAAAGTAAGACAAAGGCAACATTTCTCAATTTGCAAGTATGGAAAGAGCTTTTATTTATGTGGTACCTCTTTTAGCATCACTGTGACCCAAGATTCTTTGCTACCGATGGAACACTTATATAATTCACCCTCATTATTATGTGGGTGTCTGAGTTAATCATGAGGTTTAGGAAGGGATTAATTTAATGCATGAGGAAACATATTAAGCAGCACAAGGGCAGAATGAAAATGGGATTAAAGTAGATAACTGAGATAGGAAGTAAATGAACAAACATGATGGGGCAAATGGCCTCCCCAAAATCTCTGGTTATTGAGATTCCGATGCATGGCCCTCTGTTACGAATCAAAGTAAATCTTCAGGTGTGCAAGCCAGTTAAAAATGGATTCATTGAGACCAGCATGGTTTGTGTAATGGAGGCTTCCGCATTGGTAAAGTACATTATCACATCAGGTATCTCTCTGCATTTTTCCTGACAGTCTTTCTCTGAAATGTTTGTGAAGTTCCTGGAAGTAGAATCTCGACCTTCACTTCCTCCTCTAAAGCTTCCAGTTTACGATATGCACTCAGTTGGAGCCCCCTCTGGAAGCAGCCAGCCATCCAATAGCATTCCTGGCCATTCTGCAGGTACAGGCATTCATATTGTTACATTCTATGTTTCTTCTGTTAATATTAAAACGTAGAGGGGTACAGATCTTCAAAGAATTGCAAGTATCAATGTTGGGGATAAAGGTGTTTTCTCTAGAAAGGGAAAAACTGAAGTGTGATATTGATGAGGTAGATGTTGAGATGTTCCCACTTGTGTGGGGAAGACCAGAAGCAGGGGTCATGAATATAAAATAATCAACCATCAATCCAGTAGAGAATTCAGGAGATACTTAACTTAAAAGAGTGATACGAATTTGGGACTTACTATCACATGGAGTAGCTGAAGCGAATGGTAGAGATGCATCTAAGGGGAAGCCAGGCAATTACGAGAGTAAAAAGAATAGAATAGGCAGGATTTGGTGAAGAGAGGTGGAAGGAGGCTCCCCTGGGCTGGCGGTCTCTTTCTTTGCTGTGTATCCAATGCAATGTGGTCACACTCTGAAACAAGCCCTTGAAATTCACCAGTGTTCTTCAGAGCATGCATGTATATTTGAGACGGAAGGTTTCCAGGTATATGGGAAAAGAGCCAGGGAGTGAAACTAATAAGATAACTCCTCCCAAAGAACTGGCACAGGCAGTGGGTTTGAAAGGCCTTCTGTGCCATTTCATTCTGTGCTTTATTTCAAATGATTTGAATGCTTCCTTTATTCACTTGCCGATCTGTTATAAGAAAATGATATGCCATGTAAATCTAAAGCAAAAGACAATGTTATTGTGCCCTTTCAGTGAACACAGAGAACTTTGTTTTTAAATTGTGTGTTTGGATGATGACAGCTAATACAACAAAGCCATTTGTCCGAATGTTTGGTTACCAAGCAGAAAGTTTTAAGGCAAGCCCCGGGAGTTTCCATTTTTGACTTTTTCCAATGCCGAGTGCCATCTGGTTTGTTATACTGGCCAGTCTGCAGTTTGCATTAACTGGATTTGCGGCACTTTGGAGCCCAGAGCTCAGTGGCACTATCCAGTTACTTAAGTGTTTGAAAATATGTGTAGAGTAATAATGTTCATATTACTGCAGTCCCAGCATCAGCAGCTAGGTGTGCAGTACAAATTATTTATTGGTTCAGTATCTTGTTTAATTGGCAAAGTAATCATGAGTAATGCTGTTGAATTTTATTTGCAGGTCCATCAGAAGGTTCAGTGAAAAAATCTGACTCCAATCCTTTCTTGGCTCCGCGATCTGCCGCCATCCCTCTCATCACATCAGCCTCTAGTGGTGCTGGGGCCCCCCATCTCCTCATGAAACCAATCTCCAATGCCCTTCCCACCTTCACGCCCCTTCCAGTGTCTCCAGATTCCAGTGCGGGGGCTGTACTTAAAGACCTCCTCAAACAGTGAAAAAACTGGAGCAACCCACTACAGCACTTTAAAGTGAAATGACACTATTGACCAGCACAGAGAGGCCTTCTGCAGGGTGTGCAAAGTCTCCCAAGCGTTATTTATACCCGGTAAATGCGCTGCTTTCAGTTAGGCAAGCTAAACATGCGGTGCAAGGATGCCAGCCCACAACCCACTTGGGGAAGGATTGGCTCAAGGTGTAGAACGTTTTCCACCTCTCAAAAAAACATAATTCCGAATACTTGTACTGAGCACGCGAGGTAAGCTTAGGATATCTGGCACTTAACTGAGATCTGTATTGGATAATTACAGTTCAAAATAAATTTATAGATGCTGCTGAGTTTCAGTATCTCTTCATAATCCTACTGGGATTTCTATAATCGCAAGCTGTACACAGTAATGGACTTTCATACAATCTTCTCTTGGGGGTGGGGGGGTAATAAAATCTCTTCAATAGAATTCCAAAGAAATACAATTGCAGTGTTGCATACTTGAAGCCTACTATAACTGGACTGCCTCTTGTAAAGTTATTGTACTATTATTGTATGTGGTACCTGCCATGGTGGTAAATGGTTTATTTTACTCTTTGTTGCTGCATTTAATTATTTGACCAAGGTAGCACCAGTGGTGGCCAAGCTTCACAATGGTTCATTTTTCCTTTGTTTTGAGAGAAGAATGAAGTGATTACCTCTGCCATCCCCACTCCTCACCTACTCCAGGAGGTTCGAGAGATTTGGAGATAAAGCCCCTTAATTAAAAAATAGGTCTGCTAAGCAATTGTGAATCTAAACAGAAACAAAAACATTGGTTAAACAAGGAAGTTTTTACTCTTCCTGTTGCGAATGGATGAATTCCATATAAAATCCTTAGAAATTAACCATGATTATAAAGACAAAGGCCTTGTAGCCCATGAGGATTTTTGTTATAGTTTTGAACTGTCAGGAATTTGGCTGCAAGGCACTTGGGTGAATCTTGAAATTAATGTTCTTATTTGATGATGAAGTCATCTCAGCCCAAGATGTGCCTCTGAGGTTGTTTTTTTCATTTCCTGAGTGGATATGGTTTGCGCTTTTAGTGGCCTGGTGTTCAGAAGCACAAGATTTTTCAGTTGAATCCCAAAGGTACAACAGATTTCACTGAGCACAAAAATGGGAATAAATAACTTGGGCAGATAGTTCAGCTGCATGGATAAAGAGTAGCAATCTTCTTCAATCATGCCTGGAGAATATAATCTTAATGTGTTTGATGCAGGTTAGTGCCATGGGATCTGTAATTTGTGTGCAGACGATGTTGGTCTGATGATTTGTCACGTTTTGTATTTTGTTTCTGTTGAAATAATTTGTACAATTCTGGACCTCAGACTGTGGAGTCACTCCAGGCCTTTCTGTTGTACATTATTCTAGTTAAATCTCACTGTATCAGTGAGAGAGCCAGCAATCGGCAGCTTACAACAGAACTCTTTGTATAAATTGTTTGCTGTTTCCACAACTTGTGTTCTATTTGACCTACATCTGCAGATTTTTAGCAGTTGTTTAAGTTCTCAGTTATCCATCCCGGATTTAATGTGTAATATTGTGGTTAGCCTAAGCAGCGCCATATCTTGGATATATTAAAGTTCATTACAGCAAACTCTAATTTTGCCAAAAATGTTCAGGTTCTTTATTAACATGACTTGGGAGTTTCTGTGTCTGCGTCAAAATGTGAGAACGTGGTCAGAACTGAAGAGAAGTTAATCCTCAGCTTTGGGGTTGGGTATTTTTCCCGGTATTGTGCAATTGAGTTATTTAACATCAAAAGAGAATCTGAGCAGCGTGGTAGCACAGTGGTTAGCACTGTTGCTTCACAGCTCAGGGTCCCAGGTTCGATTCCCGGCTTGGGTCACTCTCTGTGCGGAGTCTACACGTTCTTCCCGTGTCTGCATCGGTTTCCTCCGGTTGCTCCGGTTTCCTCCCACAAGTCCCGAAAGACGTGTTGTTAGGTAATTTGGACATTCTGAATTCTCCCTCTGTGTACCCAAACAGGCGGCAGAATGTGGCGACGAGGGGCTTTTCACAGTAACTTAATTTGCAGTGTAAACCTTCTTGTGACAAAGATTATTATTATTATTATTTGAGGATAGACGCAATAAACTCCTCGGGCCTCTGAAGATCAATGAAGCTAAAGTAGTGATTTTCAAACTCATTTGCAACTCTAATAATGCAAACTAATTTTATTTTCCTGTTTGAGGTTCTGAGTTCATTTTTCTCCATTTCTCCTGAGAGTGGTGACTTGTTTTCTGGTTGTCATTCCATGACCGCGGGAGGCTTTCTCTTATCTCGGTCGAGTGTCTATTGCTTTACTGTAAGTGAATATGGTGACTGTCGTGGGCTGCCAACAGTGCCACAGCTTTCCCAGTGCTGTCCATACGTTCTGCCTGGGGTTAGAATCCTGTTTGGGTTTGTAGACTAGAATTTTAAATCAAACCTGTGCAGGTGAAGAGCATCATCGGCCTCATAAAATTTACGCTGCTTTCCTTATATTAGATCATTGAAGATAAGATGAAATGAAATAAATGATTGTTAAAGTTATTGTTTTAGAAATGTAATATAGTTGCACATTCTCCCTCTGTTTGTGTGGGTTTTGCCCCCACAACCCAAAGATGTGCCTGGTAGGTAGATTAGCCACGCTAAATTGCCCCTTAATTGGAAAAAAGAATAGTTGGGTACTCTAAATTTATATTTAAAAAAAAAAAGAAATGTTATATAGTAGTTAAAGTTGAATGCTACCCAGAAGGGTGATGTGATGCCTGATTTTGTGTATGAGCCCAAGTTTCTTTGAGGTGGTGTCAGCTTTGGATTGCACCTTTAGTCAGAAGAAAGACTTGCATTTGTATAGCACCTTGGGTGGTCCTGTGACGTTTTACACCGCGGCCAGTTTGTGCACAGAGCTTCCACAAACAACAATATGATAATGACTAGATAGTCTTTTTTTGGGTTGTTGATCAAAGGATATATGGTGGCTAGGACAAGAGGGGATAACTTCTTTATCTTTGAAACAATGTCATGGGGAAATTTTATGTTCACCATAGAAAGCAGATCGGGCCTTGGTTTGATGTTTCATCTGAAAGGCAGCAACCGTGACGGTGCAGCGCTCCCTCAGTACTGCACTGGAGAGTCACCCCAGATTCTTGTACTCAGCATTTGGAGTGGAACTTGAATCCACAACCTTCAGATGAAAGAGCTACTGACTAGAGTTCGCTAACACTTTGAAGGTTTAAATTCCACTCCAGCATATAATCTAGGTTAACTCTTAAGAGCATTGCTGAAGGAGTAGTGTACTGTTGGAGATTACATCCTTCAGATGAGATGATAAAATTATATTCTCTCATTAGACATAACAGATTCCACAGTTAAGAGTCAGGGGAGTTTTCGAGGTATTCTGGCCAATTTGTATCCCTCAACCAAAGTAACAAAGGATTTGGGTGAACAACTGTTTTATCTCATTGCTGCTTTTTGTGCCCTGCTCTTCACACATTGGCTATTGGATTTTCAGTGAATACAATTCAGAAAAGCATCTCATTGACTTAACACTTGAGATGTCGATAGATCATGAAAGGTGTTCTTTCATTTCTCGGCTGTCAATATTGGGTTCAACATACCCATCGCTGAGCCTGTAAATTTGAACTCTGAAACTTATAAAGGTGAAACACAATCAGTTGACCCACCCGGGAACTCCTTTGTAATTTTTGTCGAAGGTACGATGGTAAGCATGCAGGACATTACAATACTATTCTATGTTTGTACTTAAAAGTTCTCATCCGATGCTTCTAATTCCAGTGTAGCATGGGTCATGCTCAGAATAAAACTGTCTCTCAACAATGGAACTTCATATTAATTTCAGAAGACCAGTTATATTACTTGACCTATTTCTGCCGCCAACCATTCTTGTAGCTTCTCTGGGAGACTTCCAATAGAGCACCATTGCTTTTACTACACCTTCCCATTGGAACGCATTGTAACTCTGGGTAGAGTGCTTTTTCGAAGGCCAGTGCAGACTCAATGGGCCAAATGGCCGCCTGCACAGTAGGGATTCTGTGGATCTTATCTTGGCAGCTCACAGTTCAACACACTGAAATTTGGAGAGTATATTCATGTTTATCTGTGAGGCTGGAGAATTTAGATGAAGGATGACTTGTCAAGAATGTGTATGACACAAAGAATATAATTTTACCAGCTGGATCTATGTTCAAAACCAGTGCTAAACCCTTGAGACTGAAGTTGCCTGTCTATTGACTAAGTGACTTCAGATTCATGTACGTGTACATAGAACATACAGTGCAGAAGGAGGCCATTCGGCCCATCGAGTCTGCACCGACCCACATTAATCCCTCACTTCCACCCAATAACCCCTCCCAACCCTTATGGACACTGCGGGTAATTTAGCATGGCCAATCCACCTAACCTGCACGTCTTTGGACTGTGGGAGGAAACCGGAGCACCCGGAGGAAACCCACGCGGACACGGGGAGAACGTGCAAACTCCGCACAGACAGTGACCCAGCGGGGAATCGAACCTGGGACCCTGGCGCTGTGAAGCCACAGTGCTAATCACTTGTGCTACCGTGCTGCCCTCTTTCTTACTCTCAAATACCCATAATTTAGTATTAGCTTCTCTCTTAATGACCAACAAGAATAGTTGAGAGTTTAGAGAAACTAAAGCATCCATTGTGAGGTACTGGATGATTTGCTGAAGTTGGGATTGAGACACTTTATTGGGCTGATTTGGTATAGCTTTAGAAATGTGTAACTAAACGCTTTGCAATATAGTGAAGTGATTGGAGCTGGACCAGTGTTCAAATAACAGGTTGGATGCTTCTGAATGAATTGAGTATTTACACATACTGAGTCCAGTGCTGTTGTCAAGCCTTCCAGATGAGCATTTTTCTTAATGGATCAGTGGATAAATGCACTAAATAATGTAATGCCGAGCCACCTTGACCAGAAGGGCCCAGATTAGATTAGCGCTGGGCAGTAGTGGATAGCTACAATTGGCCTCAATATTTTTGGCCCTCAGTTAAAGTGTGCACATTGGTCAGGTCATGATTGGGTTTAGCTTGAAATTCCACCCTAGCCCCACGTAATCTACTCATCTCCTGACATTGCTACCAGTTCTGACACAAGAGCAATGCCCACTTGGATGAGATATTGGAAGGGCACCAACCAGATCAAGGTTGAGACACCATCAAGATAAGGGGAGGGTCAGTCAGAGTGAACATTTTAATGTATAATTTAATTGTTTGTCAATCCATTTATCAGGACAGTGAATGTGTCACAATTTTATTTCTTCTTTGCGCCTTTACATGCCTCTTTATTCTGATTTTTCAGTTTCCCTATTTAAATATAAGTATGGCTTTATACTTTGAAGTTCCTTTGTGCACATGTTTGCAGTACTTGCCATTGTCAGTAGCAAGCTGTTCTTATTGTCCCCGGTGATTATACCTTACAGCTGAATTGTGCTTCCAGCAAATTGGAAAAAAATGTTCATTTTGCTCTATCGACAAAAAGGAATTTGTGGGACAACTACTTTGTGAATTGTTTATAAAGGATATATTTACTCTTCAACTGTTGAAGTATGTTTAATATTGTTACAGTGTGTTTTTGTTGGAACTAAGTGTTAAAAATGTTTGATAGCTTCACTCCAGTCAACCTGTCTCTTTCTCTCAATTCTATTGAGCTTCATACTGTCAGATTGTAGATCCATGGAAAGTGCATGTCAAACTAGCTAGTGTGAACAATCCAAAGAAATGTGTGCAATACCATTAATACAGTGTTGCAATTGCGCCGGGTATTGACTGGGGGCATATGCTAAGCCAAATATTGTAAAAACAATAAGGGCAGCACGGTGGCGCAGTGGGTTAGCCCTGCTGCCTCACGGCGCCGAGGTCCCAGGTTTGATCCCTGCTCTGGGTCACTGTCCGTGTGGAGTTTGCACATTCTCCCCGTGTTTGTGTGGGTTTCACCCCCACAACCCAAAGATGTGCAGCGTGGGTGGATTGGCCACGCTAAATTGCCCCTTAATTGGAAAAAATGAATTGGGTACTCTAAATTTATTTTAAAAACAATTTATAAAAAAAAAACATATTGCAAATCGAGGGTCAAATGAATGAATGCCATTGGGTAAAATTAAGGCAGGGCCTGAATGGTAGAGTCGGATGGAACACCCCTTTCACAATTGGCAACAACTTGTATTTACATTGCATCTTTACTGCAGTGAAACATCCCAAGACACTTCATAGGAGTGTCACTAAACGCAATTTACTACCAAGCTACGTAGGGAAACATTAGGACAGGTGAGAAAAACCTTGGTCAAAGAGTTTTATGGAGCATCTTAAAGGAGTGAGCAGCGTAGAGTGGGAATTCCAGAGCTTAAGGTGTAAGCAGCTGAGGACATACTGGTGGAGTGATTAGGAACGCAGATCTCAGGGCTGTTGGGCAGAATACAGTTTTGAGAGTTGCCAATCTCAGACTTGTTGGGCAGTCTGTGTTTAATTTCTATCAGCTACATGTTTGCAACACAGAGTTAATTTGAAAATGAGCGGCCTTTCAGTGATTAACTGGTATGGGAAATGGAAATATCACTGGCGTAGTAGAAGAAATTGTTTCCTGAACTTTGTATTTAAAAGGCAAGGAAACTAGGGAATGGTTTACAATGCAAAATAATTACCATGTGCACTTTAATCATAAAGCTCAAATATTAGCACTATGGTGTATCATCACAGCAGAGGGTTAATGGTTTTAATCAAATGCAATTTTAATTGCTCAACAGATGGATGTGCAGATTCATTAGGGGCCTGGGTGTTAATCTGAAGCAACCAGACATTTAAAAAAATATCCACTACCTGAGTAACATGTTACTAATCCTCATGAATGATTGCTTGCATTAATATGACTCAGACCAGTTGGGCAGCTGTTAATAGGTCTTGCTTTTAACGCTAATAAGACATCAATCACCTTGATTTCTCCTTAAATTTTACCTTGCATCCACATCCACAGAAAAATTAGAAAAGGAAGGGGCAGTTTATAGGACAGCGAAACTTTGCATTATTTACAAAATCTTTATCATTCGCCGTACAGGTCGGGGTATCCTTTATTCGAAACCCTGGGGGCCGATTGCATTTCGGATTTCAGATAATTCCGTATTTTGGATTCTGCACAAGAACTTAACATTGCCATAGCCTAAACCTAGGCTAGCTGTAGTCTAAAAGTAAATAAAATGGCTAGAATAGTAGGATGTCATACTGAATAATAAATACAGGATACCTGAAATACATTTTTCTTTTTGACGCGTTCACCATGAAAATCGTAGGGTAAACCGTGCAGACAAACAACCGGAGTTCAGTGCTGAAGGCCGATGAGTTCAAAAAATGTGTTTTGGGGATGCATTCAGTTTGTGGATTACAGATAAAGCTTTACTCAACTTGTATTTAATATTCAATCTGCTATTGTACCTGTCATCTGGATTGCGTTTCCAGCAAAATGTTCAATGTTGACCCATATAAATGAAATTGTGGGACGACTCCCTTTTAAATTGTTTATGTAAGTGCATTTACTGCCACATCAAAGGTCGTTTTGCACTCAGCCATTACTTGTAAGAACTGTTTTTGTTAAAAATTATTAAATAATATGTTGATTCCTGTTGAACTCTCTCTCTCTCACCGAACAACCTCTGCTTGTCTACAAGTTAAATTAAGCCAGTATACCAACTACTGTACCTGTCTACTGTCTCCACAGTAGAAAAGTCGCGCAACAACCTTAATTCAAAATGATAGGTTCCATTATGTTTGGGCATGGGACCAGGAATGAACACTTCAGACACCTGTTAAATTGTTAATAAATTAATTAAAAAATTAAATTAAAAGTTAATTAAATTGTCAAATGATTGAAATTCATGAGTGGGTTGTACTTCCTCATTGCGTACACTTTCTGTTTCAGTGCATGTTGTTGGGGCTTGAGGTGAAAGGGGGGACACTTGTAGACGCTGATGTTCAGGTTGACCTGGAGGACTCGGATGCCCACAGTTACTGTAAAGTCAGAACTCTTCCATTTCCCCTAAACAAATGTCTTTCCTCAACAAGCACAAAGAATTATTTTGTTAATTTGTGCTTCTGCAATACTAACCATTTTAACATATGCAAGCTCTCGTGTATATGCCCACAGTATTAAATCTTAAAGTTTAATGCTTTAAAAGGGATTAGACTCTATACTTTTTTGATCTGGGGGCAAGGAATGCATTACCTTTGTAGATACAACATTGTGCAATGATAGCATAATGTAATGAAACAAATTGGCTTGAGTGTCGGTGCTTTTACTGCAAAATTGAATTGGATGGAAATTTAGTGATATTGTTTAATGCTAACATGTATTGGGTATTGCAGGATATGGGCATAGTCATTTTACATAAAATGATGTTTTTACAAAACTGCCATTTTTGTTTTGCCCACTGTTTGACAAGTTCTGCGCATGTGGTGCCATGGGCTATTTCTGATCATTGTGTTTGTTGAATGATGCATAATCTGTTTTAAGAGGTACCTGAAGCAACTGCTGTTGCCATTTTATGAAGAATGTACATAGTATATTAAATATTAATTTGCATAGTATTGCCTGTATCTGCCTCTGATTTCTGAATATTTTGATGCTGACACTGTTTTTGTTTCGAGCTGGAAGATTGCTGTAGGTACAGAATAAATGTAAATCCTGACTGGGAGCTCTAATGGGACCTTAGTGATATTTTAATATGCACATATAACAGTGGGAATTTCTGCTTTCTATCTTTTTATAAATCTCTCACTGAATTAGAATAAAGAATATAATATTGTCTGTCCATCATTAAGTAGTTATTTTGAATGCCTCTGATGGTGGGATACCCTTTTATGGGATAACTTTTATTTGATTTAGGAATTGGCAAAGAACGGCTGTGATTTAATTAGTCAGTCTGCAATTCTTTTGGAAAAAAGACTATATTTAGAGACGAGGAATGTGCAAGAACGGGAAGACCACTACAGTCCATCTAGTCAGTTGTTGAAAAGTCTAGTCTATGTAAATGTGTAGGAATGTCTGGAAGTGATTGCGGATGTCACTAAACTCCCCCACCAAAGAACTGATGGGTAACTGATGGTGATAACAAGCAATGTCAGATTTGCTCTTATGAACTACAACATTAAAAAAAAAATTTAGAGTGCCCAATTGTTTTTATTTTCCGAATTAAGGGGCAATTTAGCGTGGCCAATCCACCTATCCTGCACATCTTTGGGTTGTGGGGGTGAAACCCACGCAGACACGGGGAGAATGTGCAAACTCTACACGGACAGTGACCCAGGGTCTGGATTCGAACACGGGTCCTCTGCGCCGTAGGTGTCAAGTGCTAACCACAGTGCCATATGCCGCCCATGAGTACAAAATTAAATGCTTTTTACATTTTCAAATAGACTTGTCTTACAAAGTAGTAGAATGCAAGACACCAGATGTGTTTTGATTAATTGACCTGAGGAAGCATGTTTTTGTTTCAAATGTATCTTCACACCCACACTGTTTTTCACTCTTTAGGAAATAATGGAGGGGAAGTGATGGTAGGATTCCCGAGCTGAATATCAGCCCGTTGAACCTTCCTTGCCTGGCCAACAAGTCCTGGCATTGAATTGTGACCTGGAGTTTCTGGGCCAGCAGTAAGGAACAGTAGATTACTGCGTAAGATAAGAGTTCATAATTTTGGAGTGATATATTAACACTAGTAGAGATTTAGCTAACTAACAGACTGGAGTTTAGAAGTATGAGCGGTGACTTGATTGAAGAATGCAAGATCTTGAATGGTCTTGACAAGGTGGACGTGGAAAGGATGTTTCCTCTTGTGGGTGAGTCCAGAACTTAGGGGCATTGTAAAATTAGGAGTCGCCCTTTTAGGGCAGAGATGAGGAGAATGTTTTGCAAATTTTGAACACTCTGCCTCAGCAGGCAACGGAGGCGGAGATCATTGAATATTTGTAAGGTGGAGGTAGATAGTTTCTTGTTGGGCAAGGGATTCTTGGTGGGCAAGGGATTCTTGGTGGGCAATGAAATTGGAGGTTATCGGTGTGTTTGATGTCTAGCAAGGAATCCACAGAACTGCTTGTGACTTGACAAACCAGGATATTTATTTATTTTTAAAAAAAAATAATTTTAATTCAGATTTTCACAAAATATCAACAGAAAAATACAGAAAGAAAAGAACCCTCCTCCCCTAGACATAAATAATAAATTAACAGCCTTCATCAACACAAAGGCAAATATACGCGCCCACTCAAGAAAAACGAACTAACTCCCCACCCGCCGGGTTGCTGCTGCTGACCATCTTCTAACCTTCTGCCACGAAGTCTAGGAACGGTTGCCACCGCCTGAAGAACCCTTGCACCGATCCCCTTAAGGCAAATTTTACCCTCTCCAATTTAATGAACCCTGCCATATCGTTGATCCAGGATTCCACGCTGGGGGGCCTCTCATCCTTCCACTGAAGAAGAATCCTTCGCCGGGCTACCAGGGACGCTAAGGCCAGAATACCGGCCTCTTTCGCCTCCTGCATCCCGGCTCCCCTGCCACTCCAAATATTGCGAGCCCCCAGCCCGGCTTGACCCTGGAACCTACCACCCTCAACACCTTCCTCGCTACACCCTTCCAAAAATCCTCCAGCGCTGGGCACGCCCAGAACATGTGGGTGTGGTTTGCTGGTCTCCCTGAGCACCTAACACACCTGTCCTCACACCCAAAGAACCGGCTTATCCTTACCCCAGTCATGTGAGCCTTATGCAGCACCTTAAATTGTATGAGGCTGAGCCTCGCGCGAGAGGAGGAAGAGTTCACTCTCCCCAGGGCATCCTCCCACGTCCCCTTGTCAATCTCCTCACCCAACCCCTCCCACTTACCCTTTAGCTCCTCCACCGAGGCCTCCTCCTTCTCCTGCATCACCTGATAGGTTGCAGAGATCCTCCCCTCTCCAACCCACACCCCCGACAGCACCCTGTTCTGGACCCTGCGTGGCGGCAACAGTGGGAACTCCACCACCTGCCGCCAAACAAACTCCCTTACCTGCATATATCTGAAGGTGTTCCCCGGGGGGAGCCCGAACTTCTCCTCCAGCTCACCCAGGCTCGCGAACTTCCCATCCACAAACCGGTCCCCCATCCTTCTAATACCTGCCCTATGTCAACTCAGGAACCCTCCGTCCATCCTCCCCGGGACAAACCGGTGGTTTCCCCGAATCGGGGACCATACAAAGGCCCCCACCTCCCCCTGTGACGTCACCATTGCCCCCATATTTTGAGGGTAGCCGCCACCACCGGGCTTGTGGTATACCTCATTGGAGGAAGCGGCAGCGGCGCTGTCACCAGCGCCTCCAGGCTCGTGCCCACACAGGACACCATCTCCAGCCTCTTCCATGCCGCCTCATCCCCCTCCATCACCCACTTATGCACCATCGCCACGTTGGCGGCCCAATAATACCCAGAGATGTTAGGCAGTGCCAACCCCCCCCCCTCCCTATCCCTGCACCGCTCCAGGAACACCCTTCTCACCCTCGGGGTCTTCTGCGCCCACACAAACCCCATAACACTCCTGTTAACCTGCCTGAAGAAGGCCTTGGGGATCAGGATGGGGAGGCATTGGAACAGGAACAAAAACCTCAGGAGCACCGTCATTTTAACTGACTGCACCCTACCCGCCAGGGAGAGTGGCAGCACGTCCCACCTCTTAAACTCCTCCTCCATCTGCTCCTCCAGCCTAGTGAAGTTAAGTTTATGGAGGGCCCCCCAGCTCCTAGCCACCTGGACCCCCGGGTACCTGAAACTCCTCTCCGCCCTTTTTAACGGGAGCTCACCAATCCCCCTCTCCTGGTCCCCTGGGTGCACCACGAACAACTCACTCTTCCCCATATTAAGCTTGTACCCGGAGAAATCTCCAAACTCCCTAAGGATCCTCATCACCTCCGGCATTCCCCCCACCGGGTCCGCCACATATAGCAGCAAATCATCCGCATAGAGCGACACCCGATGCTCCTCCCCATCCCGCACCAGCCCCCTCCAGTTCCTCAACGCCATGGCCAGGGGTTCAGTCGCCAGCGCAAAGAGCAAGTGGGACAGGGGACACCCCTGCCTCGTCCCCCGGTGTAGCTGGAAATACTCTGGCCTCCTTCTGTTCATGGCTACACTCGCCACCGGGGCCTCATATAGCAGCCTGACGAACCCCTCCCCGAACCCAAACCTTTTCAACACCTCCCACAGGTACCCCCATTCCACCCGATCAAAGGCCTTCTCCGCATCCGTCGCCGCCACTATCTCCGCCTCCCCTTCCATCGCCGGCATCATTATAACATTCATGAGCCTCCGCACATTAGTATTCAACTGCCTCCCATTCACGAACCCCGTCTGATCCTCGTGTATCACCTGCGGCACACAGTCCTCTATCCTCATGGCCAAAATCTTTGCCAGCAACTTTGCATCTACATTTAGGAGTGAGATCTGCCTATATGACCCACACTGTAGGGGATCCTTGTCCCGTTTCAGGATCAGGGAAATCAGCGCTCTAGACATCGTCGGGGGCAGAGCCCCCCCCTTCCCTTGCCTCGTTGAAGGTCCTTACCAACAGCAGGTCCGAATACTTCTTGTAAAATTCAACCGGGAACCCATCCGGCCCCAGCGCCTTCCCCGCCTGCATGTTCCCTATCCCTTTGACCAACTCCTCCAACCCAACCAGCGCCCCCAACCCTGCCACCTGCCCCCTCCTCCACCCTAGGAAACCTCAGCCGGTCCAGGAAGCGACCCATCCCTCCCTCCAGTGGGGGCTCAGACCGGTACAGTTCCTCGTAGAAGTCCCTGAAGACCCCATTGATACCCACCGCACTTCGCACCGTGCTTCCTCCTCCATCCCTAACTCTCCCGATCTCCCTAGCTGCCTCTCGCTTCCGAAGCTGGTGCGCCAGCATCCGGCTCGCCTTTTCTCTGTATTCATATACCGCCCCCTGCGCCTTCCTCCACTGTGCCTCCGCCTTCCTGGTGGTCAACAAATTGAACTCCGCCTGGAGGCTACTCCGCTCCCTAAGCAATCCCTCCTCCGGGGCCTCCGCATGCCTCCTGTCCACCCTCACCATCTCCCCCACCAACCTCTCCCCCTCTCTCCCCTTCCCCCCTCTCCTTGTGTGCCCTAATGGAGATCAGCTCTCCTCTGACCACCGCCTTCAGCGCCTCCCAGACCACCCCTACTTGCACCCCCCCATTGTCATTAGCCTCAAGGTACCTCTCTATACACAACCGGCCTGCTCACCTCCTCGTCCGCCAGCAACCCCACCTCTATGCGCCACAGCGGGCGCTGGTCCCTCTCCTCCCCCTAACTTGAGGTCCACCCAATGCGGAGCATGATCAGAAATGGCTATTGCCGAGTACTCCGTATCCTCCACCCTCTGAATCAGCGCCCTGCTCATGACAAAAAAGTCAATCCAGGAGTAGGCCTTGTGGACATGGGAGAAGAATGAAAATTCCCTGGCCCCTGGCCTCGCAAACCTCCATGGGTCCACCCCTCCCATCTGGTCTATGAACCCCCTCAGCACCTTGGCCGCTGCCGGCCTCCTGCCCGTCCTAGACCTAGAGCAGTCCAGTGCTGGGCCCAGCACCGTGTTGAAATCTCCCCCCCATTATCTGGCCCCCTGTCTCCAGGTCGGAATCCGGCCCAGCATACGCCGCATGAACCCCGCATCATCCCAACTCGGGGCATATACATTGACCAACACCACCCGCTCCCCCTGCAGCTTGCCACTTACCATCACATACCTACCGCCATTGTCTGCCACAATACTCAACGCCGCGAACGACATTCTCTTCCCCACCAAGATCGCCACTCCCCGATTTTTTTGCATCCAAACCTGAATGAAACACCTGCCCTACCCATCCCTTTCTCAACCTTACCTGATCCGCCACCCTCGGGTGCGTCTCCTGAAGCATGGCCACATCATCCTTCAGGTGCTCGAACACCCGGGTCTGCTTGACCGGCCCATTCAGTCCTCTTACATTCCAGGTTATCAGCCGGATCAGGGGGCTACTCACCCCCCTTCCCCTGCCGACTAGCCATAGCCCTTCCTAGGCCAGCCACGTGCCCGCGCCTCCCGCACGACCCGTTCCCCACAGCGGCAGAACCCCGCCCCAACCTCCTCTATCAACTCCAGCTCTCCCCCCCCCCCCCCCCCGGCCATTCCAGCAGCAACCCGGTTCTCTCCCCCCACCCCCTTCTCTTCTCCCCCCCCCCCCCCCCCCAGGATATTTATTAATGCATATGTGGTAAGATAACAATTTGATACCGAGCCAGTTATCATGGAGTTTCTTTGTGCTCCCCTAGAACTATGCATGACTGTCCTCCTGTATGTCTTAACCTTCTGAAGATCACTGGATCTGCCCGCACTTGTATCTGAGTACCTTGTCAGTTGACCACTGCCTCAAGACTGCATGGTGGATCTATACTGCCACTTGCTGGTTGGAGGCCATATCACCAACTATCTGCAATATTGTTTACAGGCATATTGGGGGTAGATGGGAATGTGGAATTTGAACCACAAACAGATCAGCCATTATCTTATCGCATGGAACAGGCACAAGGGGCCAAATTATGGCTGATATCATCTTGGCTTCATTGCCACATTTCTGCCCACTTCCCATTAACCTTCATCCCGCTGCTAATTTAAAAACCTACCTATCTCCTCAAATTTGTTTAGTGTTCCGACATCTACTGCACTCGGGTTGAGGATTCCACTGATTCATGACCCTTTGAGTGAAATAAATCCTCTTCATTTCTGTTTTAAAAATGCCACCTCTTGGCCCAAAACTATGGTCTTTCGTTCTAGAATGTCCAACAAGTGGAAACATCAGCTGTACATCTCCCCTCTCAATCCCCTTTAGCATCTTCTATACCTCCATTCGATCTTCTCTCACTCTCTGAACTACAGTGAGTATATGCCTGAACTGCTCAACCCCTCTTCATAAGACAAGTTTAGATTTTATGCTCTCTGGAATAGAACTTGAACCCATGCAGCCATCTGATTTAAAAACAAGCTACAGATTAACCCATGGTTGACAAGTGGCTAAATTTTTTATTCTCCTCTTCAGGTTTTCATAATCCAAAGGAAGACTATTAGAATATGGAATGCATCAAAGAGAAATAGTGTCGCAAAAATGTCAGGTGAACGTAATCGGAGAAGATGGGCTAGATGTTCACCCTCCAGGCACCTAGCGGGAGTTAGAATTGGCGGGACATGAGGAGAAGCCTGAAGTGACGTGAACCACAACTCTTTGAAAAGCTGCCCGAGTCCATGATAATTGTGGAGACCTCGGACATGCCTATCCTCGCTTCAGAGCCATGAGTGGAGGGCGTTGGCTCGCGACCCGAACCATCCCGTGTCCTTAAAACGACCTGTGGAAAAATGGAACCCCTGGGAACGATGGTCGGGCATCCCAGAATTGGGACCTGCCCAGTTTTAAAGGGAGAGTCACCCTGACCGGGCGGAAACCCAGCTGTAGACTGCTATTGTGGAGCTAGGGTTAGCACAAGTAGCAATGTGGGCTGAATGGTATTCTGCTTCGGAATTTCTGTGCTTATAAAACTAATTCCATAGTACTCCATCATGAGCCTTGGCCAAGAAACTGTAACCAGCTCCCTTTAGCAGCAAGCAATTCTCACTGGAAGGCAGTCCTAGGGCCATAACCCTGCAACCAGTTGTTTTTATATAAGCCGGCTAATCCACCAGCTGTGTTACCCGAAAGAGCTTTAGGCATGGCTTCCAAAACCATGAAGCAATCTTTTTGTTTAACACTGGCAAAAGCAGCAACTTCTAACAGTTTCTTGCACCTAATCAGTAGCATTTTCCTTCCAGCCAAATCAAGATGAATAGACACCAGGTCAAAGTGCAGTTTTGACACCAGGCCTGAACTCTAACACACGCTTCATTTTCCAATCAGTCCCTTCTTACAGAATCTGCGACCCAAGCATGGTCGTTCTGTGCCTTTAATTCTATTTTAACTTGAAACTTCATGTTAAATCTATGCTATTTGCTATTAGAACATGCAGGGGATGAACACACTGTTACCAAAAAGTTAACAACTGTTTATCAGTCTGTACTGTAGTTAATGCACAGTAAGGTATTTGGTGTATTATTGAAAAGCATTTTAAATACTTAAAATTTACAGAGAAAGATTTTTATCTGGCTATGACTCTGAATTTCCTGGCAAGTCAGTTTTTGGATTAACAGGCTCCAACTGGATAAATTGTTGCTCTGAAACATTGTGCAAGGCGTCATTGCTGAAAATTGGCTGGCCATCAGTTCCCATATTGTGTTAAAATCAAATGTTAATGATTTTTCCTATTTTGACATGTTTAGTATGGCGTTACTAACACAGATGAGAGATTCTTGGGATTGTGAATGCCAAGGTTGATTCTCACGTAGTACGCATAAGAAAGAAGACATTTGCATTTATACAGTGCCTGCCATGATCTGGGAATATCCCAAAGCATTCAGCTGTCAGTGAAGCACTTTTGACATGAAATCACGGTTGTGGTGTTGGAGATGCAGCAACCGGTAGGGGCACAGCAGGGCTGACCTTTGTCAGGATAATTCGCTCCAACATGCAGGAGGTAACCCTGCATCACTATTTTAGGGAGTCCTGACCACATTTTGTGGCAATCAGGCAGCTAATGAACTCCTGCCCCCTCTGATTGGCTGCCAGCTCTGCAGATCCAGCAGCACCATTGGGGATAGTGGCCATGGCTGGGATTACATCCAACCCAAAGAAGCAGCATGGCGCCACCCTTGGAGCAAGGTGAGAGGGATTGGGGTTACCGGAGAACGGCTGGCAGACTTTGATGGGGGGTGGTTAGCTGTTGGGGACTGAGGCGCTGGGTGTTTCTGTGGGGCAGCTCTATGTGGACCACAGCACTGGAATGGGAGGGACATAATCTTTATTAGTGTCACAAGTAGGCTTACATTAACACTGCAATGAAGTTACCGTGAAAATCCCCCAGTTGCTACACTCCGGCGCCTGTTTGGGTACACAGAGAGAGAATTCAGAATGTCCAAATCATCTGACAAACACGTCTTTCGGGAGGAAACCGGAGCACCCGGAGGAAACCCACGCAGAAACCGGGAGAACGTGCAGACTCCACATAGGCAGTGACCCAAGCCGGGAATCATAGATTATCATAGAATTTACAGTGCAGAAGGAGGCCATTCAGCCCATCGTGTCTGCACCGGCTCTTGGAAAGAGCACCCTACCCAAGGTCAACACCTCCACCCTATCCCCATAACCCAGTAACCCCACCCAACATTAAGGGCAATTTAGCATAGCCAATCTGCCTAACCTGCAAAACTTTGGACTGTGGGAGGAAACCGGAGCACCCGGAGGAAACCAACGCACACACGGGGAGGTTGTGCAGACTCTGCACAGACAGTGACCCAAGCCGGAATTGAACCTGGGACCCTGGAGCTGTGAAGCAATTGTGCTATCCACGATGCTACCGTGCTGCCCCTTGACTGGAGAGGCATAATCGACTGGAAAGGCATAAATATCCTGGCCGCGAGGTTTGCTAGTGTCACACGGGAGGGTTTAAACTAGTATGGCAGGGGGGTGGGCACGGGAGCAATAGGTCAGAAGGTGAGAGCATTGAGGGAGAACTAGGAAATAGGGACAGTGTGGCTCTGAGGCAGAGCAGACAGGGTGAAGTTGCTGAACGCAGCGGGTCTGGTGGCCTGAAGTGCATATGTTTTAATGCAAGAAGTATTACGGTTAAGGCAGATGAACTTAGAGCTTGGTTTAGTACTTGGAACTATGATGTTGTTGCCATTACAGAGACCTGGTTGAGGGAAGGGCAGGATTGGCAGCTAAACGTTCCAGGATTTAGATGTTTCAGGCGGAATAGAGGGGGAATGTAAAAGGGGTGGCGGAGTTGCGCTACTGGTTAGGGAGAATATCACAGCTGTACTACGGGAGGACACCTCAGAGGGCAGTGAGGCTATATGGGTAGAGATCAGGAATAAGGGTGCAGTCACAATGTTGGGGGTTTACTACAGGCCTCCCAACAGCCAGCGGGAGATAGAGGAGCAGATAGGTAGACAGATTTTGGAAACGAGTAAAAACAACAGGGTTGTTGTCATGGGAGACTTCAACTTCCCCAATATTGACTGGGATTCACTTAGTGCCAGGGGCTTAGACGGGGCAGAGTTTGTAAGGAGCATCCAGGAGGGCTTCTTAAAACAATATGTAGACAGTCCAACTAGGGAAGGGGCGGTACTGGACCTGGTATTGAAGAATGAGCCCGGCCAGGTGGTAGAAGTTTCAGTAGGGGAGCATTTCGGGAACAGTGACCACAATTCAGTAAGTTTTAAAGTGCTGGTGGACAAGGACAAGAGTGGTCCTAGAGTGAATGTGCTAAATTGGGGTAATGCTAATTATAACAATATTAGGCGGGAACTGAAGAACCTAGATTGGGGGCGGATGTTTGAGGGTAAATCAACATCTGACATGTGGGAGGCTTTCAAGTGTCAGTTGAAAGAAATTCAGGACCGGCATGTTCCTGTGAGGACGAAGGATAAATACGGCAATTTTCAGGAACCTTGGATAACGAGAGATATTGTAGGCCTCGTCAAAAAGAAAAAGGAGGGCTAAAAGGCTGGGAACAGACCAAGTCTGTGTGGAATATAAGGAAAGTAGGAAGGAACTTAAGCAAGGAGTCAGGAGGGCTAGAAGGGGTCACGAAAAGTCATTGGAAAATAGGGTTAAGGAAAATCCCAAGGCTTTTTACACGTACATAAAAAGCAAGAGGGTAGCCAGGGAAAGGGTTGGCCCACTGAAGGATGGGCAAGGGAATCTATGTGTGGAGCCAAAGGAAATGGGCGAGGTACTAAATCATAGATTATCATAGAATTTACAGTGCAGAAGGAGGCCATTCGGCCCATCGAGTCTGCACCGGCTCTTGGAAAGAGCACCCTACCCAAGGTCAACACCTCCACCCTATCCCCATAACCCAGTAACCCCACCCAACACTAAGGGCAATTTTGGACACTAAGGGCAATTTATTATGGCCAATCCACCTAACCTGCACATCTTTGGACTGTGAGAGGAAACCGGAGCAACCTGAGGAAACCCACGCACACACGGGGAGGATGTGCAGACTCAGCACAGACAGTGACCCAAGCCGGAATTGAACCTGGGACCTTGGAGCTGTGAAGCAATTGTGCTATCCACAATGCTACTGTGCTGCCCAAATGAATACTTTGCATCAGTATTCACCAAAGAGAAGGAATTGGTAGATGCTGAGTCTGGCGAAGGGTGTGTAGATAGCCTGGGTCACATTGAGATCCAAAAAGATGAGGTGTTGGGCGTCTTGAAAAATATTAAGGTCGATAAGTCCCCAGGGCCTGATGGGATCTACCCCAGAATACTAAAGGAGGCTAGAGAGGAAATTGCTGAGGCCTTGACAGAAATCTTTGGATCCTCACTGTCTTCAGGTGATGTCCCGGAGGACTGGGGAATAGCCAATGTTGTTCCTCTGTTTAAGAAGGGTAGCAAGGATAATCCAGGGAACTACAGGCTGGTGAGCCTTACGTCAGTGGTAGGGAAATTACTCGAGAGAGTTCTTCGAGACAGGATCTACTCCCATTTGGAAGCAAATGGACGTATTAGTGAGAGGCAGCATGGTTTTGTGAAGGGGAGGTCATGTCTCACTAACTTGATCGAGTTTTTTGAGGAGGTCACAAAGATGATTGATGCAGGTAGGGCAGTGGATGTTGTCTATATGGACTTCAGTAAGGCCTTTGACAAGGTTTCTCATGGTAGACTAGTACAAAAGATGAAGTCACATGGGATCAGGGGTGAGTTGGCAAGGTGGATACAGAACTGGCTAGGTCATAGAAGGCAGAGAGTAGCAATGGAAGGATGCTTTTCTAATTGGAGGGCTGTGACTAGTGGTGTTCCGCAGGGATCAGTGCTGGGACCTTTGCTGTTTGTAGTATATATAAATGATTTGGAGGAAAATGTAACTAGTCTGATTAGTAAGCCTGCAGACGTCACAAAGGTTGGTGGAATTGCGGATAGCGATGAGGACTGTCAGAGGATACAGCAGGATTTAGATTGTTTGGAGACTTGGGCGGGGAGATGGCAGATGGAGTTTAATCCGGACAAATGTGAGGTAATGCATTTTGGAAGGTCTAATGCAGGTAGGGAATATACAGTGAATGATAGAACCCTCAAGAGTATTGAAAGTCAGAGAGATCTAGGTGTACAGGTCCACAGGTCACTGAAAGGGGCAAACAGGTGGAGAAGGTAGTCAAGAAGGCATACGGCATGCTTGCCTTCATTGGCCGGGGCATTGAGTATAAGAATTGGCAAGTCATGTTGCAGCTATATAGAACCTTAGTTAGGCCACACTTGGAGTATAGTGTTCGATTCTGGTTGCCACACTACCAGAAGGATGTGGAGGCTTTAGAGAGGGTGCAGAAGAGATTTACCAGAATGTTGCCTGGTATGGAGGGCATAAGCTATGACGAGCGGTTGAATAAACTCGGTTTGTTCTCACTGGAACGAAGGAGGTTGAGGGGAGACCTGATAGAAGTATACAAAATTATGAGGGGCATAGACAGAGTGGATAGTCAGAGGCTTTTCCCCAGGGTAGAGGGGTCAATTACTAGGGGGCATAGGTTTAAGGTGAGAGGGGCAAGGTTTAGAGTAGATGTACGAGGCAAGTTTTTTACACAGAGGGTAGTGGGTGCCTGGAACTCGCTACCGGAGGAGGTGGTGGAAGCAGGGACGATAGTGACATTTAAGGGGCATCTTGACAAATACATGAATAGGATGGGAATAGAGGGATACGGACCCAGGAAGTGTAGAAGATTGTAGTTTAGTCGGGCAGCATGGTCAGCATGGGCTTGGAGGGCCGAAGGACCTGTTCCTGTGCTGTACTTTTCTTTGTTCTTTGTTCTAATCGCACCCAGGCCCCTGGCGCTGTGAAGCAAGTGCTAACCACTGTGCTACGACGCCGCCACATCTGCAGAAAAATCCTTTTCACTGTACTTCGGTATATGTGACAATAAATCAAATCAAACATCACGCCCCCCACCCTCAGATCCCACAGAAAGACTGCCAGGTTTTACTGAGCAATCTCTCCAGGGGGGAGAGGATTCCCTCATAAAACTTTTGGTGTCAGGAAGACATATTCAGCCACACTCCCTTCTTCCAATCCTGAGGACATTGAATTCCACCAAGCAAAGTAGCACAGACTGTGATCAGATAATCCACATCTATTCCCACGCTGAAGTTTCAGTCCTAAAGTGCCACACAACGTTTGTCAGCAAAGTCAATGTCCATTGGAGGAACAGGAACAGCGGCAACATAGAAACAAAATTGGCTAAGTGGGAGGAATAGACTGGAGGAAGATACAGTCGGGTTCCCCAGAGACCGGTACAAAGACCTCTGTATTTTTTGAGCTTTACTACTGACCAAGGCTTGGCTGTGTTGAGCACAATTCAAAAATTTGCTCAAGACATCAAACTTGGAAATGTTGCGAACTGGAAGGATGATAGTGACA